>NC_071611.1:23048835-23369094 GCF_024509145.1 Vidua macroura
AAAACAAAATCGGGAAAACTACTTTTTCCAAATAAGGAGCTGTGGTGCAGAGATGCTCATTCTGATGGTGGCAGCAGTACTGGTGCTTTCAGAGCAGTACAGGCTCTTTCTCTCTCTCCGCCACCACAGCGGCAGCAGTGGTGTGGCTGCAGGGGCTCTCTCTCCGCAACAGTGGTGCCAGCAGCAGAGTGACAGCCAGAAGCTCCAGCATGCTGGCTCCGATGCCTACAACAGTTGTGATGCCAGCTCTATCCTGGTGCCCAGCGGCAGCGTAGTCCTGACTCTGATCTGGCACACACCATTCTATGTGCCCTGGCTAAAGACGATGTCACTTCTGTTTCTGACTGTAGTGTTTTCCTGTCGAGGCTGCACCCCTCCGGCAGTGATGTGGGTGGTATGGACTACACAGCACCGAAAGCTCCATCCTCTTGTCCCTCTACCCAGGACATAGTTCTTAGGCCTTAGGATTCTTACTTATCAGCAGGGGTGTAACTACTACTGGTAAAGGAACAGTTAGAGGAGGTAAGCATTTCTAGTTAATTAATTGCAGTAGCCAAGGGAGAAGACTTGAGGCTATGCTTCAGTCTTCCTGGTAATTAGCTTCTTAGAAATTGTTTAGCTGGACATCAGTAAACTGCATAGTAGGAAATAGACTTAAAACCATAAGAATTCACCTTATAATTAATTTTTTTTTTTTTTAGGTTTTAAAATTAATTTTTTAAACACAATGTTGTCATGGAAACATGGAAAAAAAATGCCATTGCTGGGCTTGAAGCAGCTGGCTTTTCCAGCCTGACAGAAACTTGTGGTCACCAGCGGTAAGCAGGACTTCAACCTATGCTTCTAGCAAGTTTTATAATTAAGTTTCTGCAGGGCATTTTAACCATAATTTCACTGTTCTGATAGAAATGTCCTGTAAGAACAAACAAATATTTCTGAAAATAGCCTTTGGAGAGGTAAAATCTCCTGAGAAATAGCCATGGAAACTCTCTGTCATCCAAAAGGACATAAAGTCCCTCTATGCCTCAGCATTTAACTGCAGATTCGCATGGTAAGGTTTTTGACTGATGAAATATGAAAGTATTTTAACAAGTGAGCAGATTACTTTGTGCTGTGCTAGCAAAAGGACTTCATGGAAATGATCCCTCACTGCTGGTCAGTATCAGAAGCCTGCAGAAGGCAGCTCTTTCCCATGGCAGCAGCAGAAAGTATTTAAGAAGCAATCTGTACATGAATTCAGATAGATCAGTGCAGGTGTGTAGATTCATTCCCTTACTTGTGTCCTCTTTTCACCTGCCAAAGAACAGAGAGGACCTGGGGTCAATTGTGTAGCAGAATATTGTATTTCAAGTTAGTAGATTCAGTTGTAGGTTCACTTTAGAATTTCTAGAGATGTCTCTAACTCCCCAGGTTCTCTCTATCTAGAGACCATACAAAGAGATGAATATGGTTGTTCTCATGCAATCAACCAGTAGGAAGGAGTCAAAGTCAAACATGTTCTTTGTCAAAGAACAGACACAGAAATCACAGAAAAGTCAAAACACAGAAATCATGTTGTGTAATCTTCACAGTGTTAACTGACAGTGGGTTACTTCTTTTCATCTAATGTGTCTTTGGGGTATTCCATTTGTGTCATCTGTAGTCTAAATAAATTCTGATTACATTTAAATTCTGTTACTTTCAGATTGTGACCATGTGCTTTCTTGAAAATGAAAGTACATTCTACACTGAAAACAAAAATTTAATAGCAGGTATAGGGTCTGTTGTAGCACTGATTTTCCTAGTCCCAAATTTTGTGAATATAAAAGTCAGCAGTAGTTAACTTTACTGTGACACCATCCCAAGCCAGTAAATAATGTAAGATATATATTTTTTTTTTTTTTGTAGAGTCTGTATGTTGAAAATAACCATCTAAAAATTTCTTCCTCTGAGGTGAAAGAGTATTTGGATAATTTGGGGCTGATAATCCTTTCTACCAGCTTATTACGTTACCTTTACAGGAAGGTAAGAAGATACATACAGGGAGATATTTGCCCAGTAAAATAATTTTCAGTTGGTCACTCAGTTTTCAGATCTAATGGCATAATACATCTTCAAGAGTTGCAGGAAACAGCAAAGAATTCAACCTGGACAAATCAAGGCACAAAATCTCAGAACATGAGATTTCTGAGTGTATGTACTGACATACGAAATCACAGAATCAGTTAATTTGGAAAAAAACATTTGAGATCATCCAATTCAGCCTATGACTAAACACTACCTTGTCAACTAGACCATGTCACTGAGTGCCACATTTCTTTCCTTAACCATCTCCAGGGACAGTGAAACCTCCATGTCCCTGGGTAGCCCATTTCAATGTATATCGACCTTCGTGTGAAGAAATGCTTCTTATTGTCCAACCTAAACTTCCCTTTGAGAAGCTTAAGACTATGTCCTCTTCTAATATTCATAGCTGCCTAGGAGAAAAGGCTGCCTCCCACTTGGCCTTTCACAACCTCCTTTCACAGAGTTGTAGAGAGTAATAAAGTCACCCCTGATACTCCTCCTCTCCAGGCTAAACGATCTCATCTCCCTCAGGCACTCCTTACAGGACAAGCATTTCAGACCCCTCACCAATTTCACTGCCCTTCTATGGACTTGTTTCACCTCCTCAATGTCCTTCCCAAATTGAGGGGCCCAGAACTGAACACAGGATTTGAGATGTGGCCTCACCAGTGCCAAATACAGAGGAAAAAATCCTGCTCTGCTCCTGCTGGCCACACTATTGCTGGTACAGGCCAGGATGCCATTGGCCTTCTTGGCCACCTGGGCACTGCTGGCTCATGTTCAGCTGCTGTCACCAGCACCCCCAGGGCCTTTTCCTGTGGGCAGCTCTGCAGCCACTCTGCCCCAGCCTGTGGCACTGCCTGGGGTTGTTGTGACCCAAGCAGGACCCAGCACTGGGCCTTGTTGAACCTCACACCACTGGCCTTGGCCCATGATCCAGCCTGTCCAGATCCCTCTGCAGAGACTTCCTGCCCTCCAGCAGATCTGCACTCCCACCCAACTTGCTGCCATCCATGAATTTGCTAGTGGTAGACTCAAGCCTCTCATCCAGATCACTGATAAAAATAGTAAACAGGACTGGGCCCTGTTATTGATATGATATGATATGATATGATACGATATAATATAACTATATAATTAATATAATTATGTATGTGTATATTAGGCCCCTTTTTTGGTTCAAATTTAAGTATGGAGAAAAATCACTATAATAACAGCAAGAATAGTCCTTAAATAGTTAGGTTTTTCTATGCTAATTTATTTCTTGCTATCTCCCTAAAATCACTTTGCTTGTATAATTTATTTTGCTGAATAAAAAAAATCCAATGACTAGTAAAACAATTTCAATGTTTTTGTGCAAGCATGAGATTTGTATCATCTTTTTATAGGAGCTGTCATGTTAAAATAAGGTGACTTCTGATTGCTTACATTACTCCATATTGCTGAATGGGACTCTAATAATTCAGTTTCTTGGAATCATAAGTAGTTGGAAAATAGGCACCCAACTGGAAATAGTTCAAAATTGCTTAGGTTTTGTGCTTTCAGCAGTAAGTAGATTGATTTGGTTTTTGTCAAGCTATGTTTGCCTTTGACTTCCTCATCTTCATCACTTTGAAAAACTCAGGTTCAGTATCAGATGGATGCTCCACATCAAACTTTGGAAATGTTAGCCTGATAATTATGTTTTGATCCATTTCTGAAAGCAGTGAGGATCATTTTTAATGTTGTATTTTTCTCATTTCATCCACCCATGCCTGTTCATTGTGCTTTCATTTGTTGCTTTTATTTGCATGTGTGGTAGTTTTCCAGCATGCTTTGCTTTGTGCACTTGGATCTGCAGGCTAAGCATGATGTATTTCTCTGTCATACTCTCTCTTTGTGACCAGTGGAAGTGTCCTTTTATCATTGAGCACTCATTTCACCTCACTGCATTGCAACAGAGCTTACACAAGCAGTTGTAATACTAATGCTGTTCTAAGAATTAATTGCTGAGGCATTCATCTTTAAAAGGAGATACTTTCATCCAAATGTTTTAGAGACGAGGTAGTCTCTAAATAATAGTAATAATAATTACTATTATTCTGCTCTCCTTTTGTGCCTGACGAGACACTTTTCAAAGGTCTAGAAAGCCTTCAATGACACAGTGTAAAATTCTTTATTCAGGGAGACATGAGAAATATCTTGAGTATTCATCTATATTATAAGCCACGTCTAAATTTATTTAAGGTGATATTGGGTATCTTGCATTTAGCAAGGTAGGAACATTACTGAGAAATTGAATTACAGAGGAGTTTATTTTCACAGAATGGTGCCTTCTTGCCCCTTTTTATTCATTTTGGATCCATGTTGTTTTGGAAAGAGAGAGAATCTGACCATTAATTACCTGTGGCTTCAGTTACAAGTACTTGAAAATGGCATCTGATTTTGGTAGAAGATCTGATGTCATTTGTGTGTGCTCCAGACTTGGAAAAGGAGGACAAATGAGAGGAAATTATGTTGTGACTAATGAGTCAGTCATCTTACTCTTGTCAGATATATGAACTGTCAACCTTCTTACAAGACCTTGGCAATCAGGCTGACATTAACTGTGAAGTCATTACTGTGTCTATAATCTATAGGTATTTAAAATTAACTCATTGCACAATCTGTTGGCATAATAGAATGGTAAGAAACAATCTTCCATATTTTCCATGTATGGGAATGTTCCCAGATTTCAGAAATAGGCCTCTTTGTAGAAATACACAATCCACACCTAAAAGAAAAAAACCCACTGACTCATTCAGATTTTCCTTCCCACATTCCTCCACACAGTGCGAAAACATAAGGTTCAGTCTAAGCTGGCTATTTTTCAGGTAAGTGCAAGTTTTCATATGCTACCCTGAGTTTTTTCTTGAAACTCTGTTAGGGAAGGGTGGTATTGAAGATGTGCCCAGAGGCCATGATCAATATTCACAGGGTAAGGTGTACGTTGTGAGCAGGTGGGAAATTATTGTGCTTCAAGCTTCCATGGAATTCTAGATGATGTTCCTAAAAAAAGGCAAATTTTATGTGCTTGCAATCAGCATAAGTAAACCCAACCTTAGAAAAGCAGTGAAAAGGACTTTGTTGGTTTGTTGTTGTTGTTTTTTGTTTGTTTTCTTTTTTTTTTTTCCCTGCTTATTCACCAATTCCCTCTCATAGTTTAGTCAAAAGACTGTAAAAACTATAAAGCTGGATGTGGCACTCAGTGCTGTGGTTTAGTTGATGAGGAGGTGTTACGTTACAGGTAGGACTTGATGATCTCAAAAGGTCCTTTCCAACTTAGTTCATTGGGTGGTTCTGTGATTCTGTGAAAAGACTCCACATCTACATTTTTATATTACTGTGTCTCTTTTTTGAGATGTAAGTAAGCAAGAAGAAAAGATATTATAAGCTCCTGAGTACATGTTTACTGAACAGTTTTTATTTGTTTAAAAAAAAAAAAATCAAAGACTTGCTATTCATGACTTAGAGAAGTCAACAACACTCCAAACAAGGATGAAAGAGGTGTAATGAAAGGTAGGTTATGATTACCAGAGTTGTCTTTAATCAAAGTGTATTATATTTTCTCTTGGACATAGAATACAGAAGAAAACTGACAGTTTTTATAGCAACTGGACAGCATTATTTGGTGGAGATGGTGGGAAAGGAAAGGGAAAGGAACAAACACTAAAGAAGCTTTTGAGAGTTTTCCTCATGCATTCTCTTAATATAAATGAACTGTAATATATGTAATTTTCTGACTATATCAAGTGCTTGCTGTGGAGAAAAGGAACTCTTTATTGAAAAAGCAGATTGCCATTGGCCCTCTTGGCCACCTGGGCACTGCTGGCTCATGTTCAGCTGCTGTCACCAGCACCCCCAGGGCCTTTTCCTGTGGGCAGCTCTGCAGCCACTCTGCCCCAGCCTGTGGCACTGCCTGGGGTTGTTGTGACCCAAGGGCAGGACCCAGCACTGGGCCTTGTTGAACCTCAGACCATTGGTCTCAGCTCATGATCCAGCCTGTCCAGATCCCTCTGCAGAGCCTTCCTGCCCTCCAGGACATCAACACTCCCACCCAACTTGCCTGCAAATTGCCTGAGGTAGCACTCAGTCTTCTTGTCCAGATTGTCAGCAAATAAATTAAACAGAACTGGGCCCAATACTGAGCCCTGGAGAATCCCACCGGACATAACCAGAATTTAACTTCATTCACTGTTGTATTGTGTTTTTATATCTCTGTAACAGTTCTGTAATGGTTTGCCCCTTCACCCCCCATTTTCTCCTGGTGGTTCCATCCCGAGCTTTCCCGCCTTTCCCTCAATGCCAATCTCCCTGAAAATGCTCAGTCATTCCCCTGTCCCCTCCCTGGCACCCTGTCCATCACTCGACTCCTCATCCCACTCTCCCAGAATCTTCCACCTTGGGCATCGAGTGAGTGGATGAGAGCCAGAGGTCCTTCCCTTGAACTTTCCCCACTGGTTTGTGTGTCTGTCTGTCCTTCCACCTTCCACTCCCCCAAATTCTCCCATTGGTTAATGGGCGTCCCTTCCCCCTTGTCACCGCCCCGGTACTTAAGATGTTGCGAAAGCCTCAGGGGCACTTTCGGCTGTTGGATACAACGGCATTCAGCGCTCCTCGGAGCTTGCATTAAACCTGAGACTGTTTTCCCAGCCTTGACTCGACTCCCTTTTTGCCTCCTCGGATGCCGCCTCTCCTCCATACAAGGCAGACAGCGAAGCGCTCTGTCTTAGCCGCTCCCTGAATCTTCTCGAGAAACGGGGGAGTGTCCCCCGCAGCTGACCGTGCTGGGCAGGCGAAGCCAGGGAGCTTCAAGCTGGGCATGGTGGCAATTCATCACCACTCTCTGGGCCTGGCCATCCAGATGTTTTTTTTTTTACTCAGTGAAGAGTGACAGCAAAGTGTAATTGCATGAAGCAAAAGAATGAGGTATTTTAAAAGAAAGATAACGGAAGGAAACAATAAACATATTTCTGGGCACTTGCAACTGAAAGAACCAAAATATTTAAACTCTTAATTAACTGTGACTAAACTACAACTGCCATCTTTTTTTTTTTTTTCTCCTGAATGCCATGATCTAGTGAGGAATTCTTGTCCTATGTAAGAAATGTTGTATTATAAGCAGTTTTTAACAAGTAACTAGGATGCAGACAGAAATCCAAATCCTCTCCATGAATCCAAATCCTCTCATAGGACACTATAAACATCTGGCATCCTGGAGTGGATACCTCACAAACAAGATGTAACACAGCAAGCTTCACCAGGGATGAATTCAGGCTCTGAGTATATATGGCAAAGGAATGACAATTGAAAAACCATTGTGTTTCAAAGTATATAGAAAGGTGTAAGTATCTAAGATAAAGGATCTTTTTTTTATTTCTACTTCTGTGTTTAAGTGGGATAATAAAAGAAATTTACGCATTTGTCACTAACAAGGAAATTCACAGTTTCTACAGATTCAGTTAGTTTGTGTATCTGTATCTTCAAATGGTAGTAAATCGTGTACTTCCAAAATTGTCAATTATAGTTATGCCATGTAATCTGACGGGAGTTTTATTAGAGTGGTTTAGTCAATCCAGTAGCTTCCAGGATTAGTTTTCACTTGACTTTGATTCCCTGCTTTTCCATGTATATCAGAGTCCTGACACTTATCATCTGTGTGTGCCAAGGGCATATTTGGATGACCCATGCCTCCTGCAGATCAGCTTGGTCTGCTGCTTCTTCACAGGCTGAAGCAATGCCTCCCTGGCTCAGTGGCAAGCTGTAGCCTGCAGGACAGAACCTGACAGGGTTGAAGCAGATATCACTGTGTATGGAAACAGCCTTAAGAACTGTAAGTGTCTGGGATGCAGGGCTGATCGCAAATACATGTCTCTACATATCTACTGAAGAACATGAGTTACCTGTAATTTCTAAATCACACTTTTATCATTTCACTGTGCAAAAAACTAGCTACTTCAAAATTTCATTTCAATTCTTGACAGAACCTAATTTATGATGAACTTTATAATGTCCAGAACAAATGTTTGTTTTACAGCATCATCCCTTTTACTGCATATACCCATCCAAATTCATTAGGGCTGATGTTGTTTCCCTTCTTGTTGTTCTAAATTTACCATTATAGTGATCAGCTCCATGGTCACAGTTTAGTGATTAGTCTTGCTGTGTGTTGTTTCATTTCTTAGTAGAAATAAATCCTTGCCTACATCTATCTGTCAGTAGTTGTGTTAAAAAAACAGTATTACCATTCTGGGTCAGAGCAGAGGTTAGGCTCGTATCCTGTCTCTAATTATTGTCATTACCAGAAGCTTCATGGAAATTAATTTACCTCCCATTCCTGTGAACTCTCTCCTGCTCTTAAGCATGAAGTTGCATTACCTTCCAGTCTCTTGTTTCTATTGTCCTGTTTTTAACTTGTCATCTTTTTTGGGTTTGGTGTTGGTTACCTCACATCCATAAAAATACATTTTGATAATGATCTGGTTTCTCAGTAGAAAAACCTGAAAACAGGAGAATTTTGCTATATGTTGGTCATTGGCAATAAATCAGGTAATTGCACATGTGCCAGCAATGATCTGCTGGTGTTGATGGTAACAATGTGAGAAGACAGGTGGAAGGAGAGATGTTGAGGCAATCTAAATAAGAATGTAATGTTTTGTCTAGCAGAGCTCATTTTTTAAAGTGCAACTTTAAAAGCATAGATATGCAATGTTTGTGGTCACAGGGACTTTCTATGAGTACCAGAGCAGTGCAAAGACATACTAGGCATACTAGGCAGTGCTAATGCAAAGGATGGAAGAGGGGAATCATGGAAGTAGGAACATATTTTCTCCCTTTGCTCCTCATATATTGCTGTTCAATCTTTCTATCTGCTTCTGATCTGATACTATTTAGATGGTGAGCAGTTAATTTGCTCAAAAATGAATGCAAGTTTTCTTTTATTCTGCATCAGTTCTCATTAAAGGTACTAGGCAGATGGGTGTGGAAACTGAAGCCCTCCACCTACAAAAAAAACCCCATACATCGACCAATATAAGCAATCCTGTGCTGCCTGATGTTTTGGGGCAAAGGGGAGCTGAGTTTTCATAGCATTAATTTTCTGCTTTCTGTGACATCATTATTAACAGGATATCTATTATGGGTCACCATTCATTAGGAATGGAGCTGGAGGCTGCTAAACAGTTACCAGATGACAAGTGGACTAGTTTTTGATCAAATCAGGTTATAAAAGTTCATGTGTTTAATTTAATTAAAAGAGTGTCTGTAGAGTGTATCATAAGTACACCTTTGGTAACTCTTGTTTCGTAGAGGAAGAGGCTTATCTGATCCTGCAGTCCTGCCTGTGAATGTGTTTGTGTGTGTCTGTGTATGTATGCTTCCCTCTCAGAATAATTTTTGCACCTTGAGAATCCTTAGTTACATGTAAAGACAGTCTCAAGATGCAAAATTTCTGCAAGTCAAATGAGACAGAAAAAAATAAAAACCCTGTTGAGGAAATAATATATGACACATATAGTTAAGAAAGAGATTTCATTAGTAATTCAAATAATTTATTTTTTTTGTTTTTAATATGTTCATTGCATCCTCTTATTTTCTTTGATTTTTGCTACAAAGAGGAGACTCCTTGGCATGTGGCATCACCTTAGTGGTTTACCTTTAGATAGGGTAATTAATGTGATCCTAGAATTGGGTTAATTTTTTTTTCTCCAAGCACTTGAAGCATTTTCCTTGAATTTGAGATTATTTTTTTTTTTTTTTCACAGGATCATAGAATGTCCTGAGCTGGAAGAGGTCCACAAGGATCATCAAGTCCAACTCCTAGCCATGCACAGGACATCGCAATAATCACACCATGTGTGTGAGGGCATTGTCCAAACTTCTTGAACACTGCCAGGCTGGGTGTTGTGACCACTTCCCTGGAGAACCTGTTCTAGTGCCCAACCACCATCTGTGTGAAGAACCTTTTCCTGATATTCAACCTAAACCTCCCCTGACACAACTCCAGGCCATTCCCACAGCTCCTGTCACTCTCACCACAGAGAAAACATCAGTGCCTCCCCTCCTCTTCCCCTAACAGGGGAGGACTGCAATGAGGTCTCCCCTCAGTCCCCTCCAGACTGAACAGAGCAAGTGACCTCAGCCACTCCTTGTGGCTTTCCCTCTTTTTTATTAAGTAACAATTATTTTTGCTGAAATTATCAACTCAAATCACTTAGACATTCAAAAACCCTTCTTTAATATAAACATGTAGAACCCCAGTTTGTAGGAATTTACATCTTTAAAGTTTTTTCAGTGAAGGAAAGTGAAGTAAATAGAGTTCTTCAGGTAGTTTGCAAAAGTAATAGTCAGCAGAGTTTTGCTTCATCATATGTTGACTCTGTCCTATCTTGCAAAACAATTTTGTCTTATAAATTTTTCTTTTGTTTACAGAATGTTCACTATAATTCATGTTATTATCACTTAAATAAGATTAAATCATCAACACTTCAAAACTATATTGCCAACATGGAAAGAAATACATCTGCAAGTAAGGTCACTTAGAAATCTTTCTTTCTGATTAGTTAATAGATAGTA
This sequence comes from Vidua macroura, assembly GCF_024509145.1. Lineage (NCBI taxonomy): Eukaryota > Metazoa > Chordata > Aves > Passeriformes > Viduidae > Vidua > Vidua macroura. The sequence goes on from NC_071611.1 coordinate 23,059,474, forward strand.
TTTTTTCTGTTGTGTGTACATGACGGGGGGAATGTCACAGATTTTTTGAATAGTGTTGTCAAACACCCTCACCTATATATATTTTTTTCCTAGAAGTTTACTCTCTGTGCTGCTGGAAGGATTGTATGCTTCTCAAAGGGGATGCTACCACCCATTACTGGCTCATATAGCTTCCATAGCTAGAAAAGACTGATAAAAGCCACTTTCTACTACTGATGCAGAGTAGTACAACAAAATTGGTGACTGAATTTGTGCTGTGAAACTAAGCTACACCTTGGGAGTGAGTCTTTTGATGGGATTTCTCTGAATGCAGATTATATCATGTACTCACCCATGCCTGAGGACCACAACCAGTCTTTTTGTCTTTCCTTCTGTTTGTGCAGGCAGACAGCAGGCTGGTCTATGACACTTACCTTCAAAGTCCCATTTTAGGAAGATGGCTACACCACATCCTTCTGCAAAGGGGTGAAATGCAGGGCAGAGAGGCAGGAGAAAATACTGCTAGTTTTATGCAAAGCTGTTTGTGTGGGGATTTTCTTAAAGTGCAGCTTGAATAACTGGGGCTAACATGCAGAGTATCATTCTTGATGCAACATTGGAAGAACTGAGAAGAGAAGGGAGGAAAACCTGCTTTTTTTTTGAACTGGAGAAATGATGACCACATAACATCCCAATGTAATGACAGCAAAGGAATGGTTTGCTATGAAGTGAGAGCTTGCACGGAGTAGGTGCTGATCTGTAGGGTGGTGGATGATCTAGTAATAATGAAAGGTAATAAGACTGTATATGGGAACAAAACAAATTACATGAAATGAATACTGTAAATGAAAATGCAACAGGAAAGAAAGTAATACCAGGTAATGAAAATCAAGTTACCTGCCATTTTATAGATTTAGAATCCAATAAGTTGAGTAAGCACTAGATTTCAGATGTTATCAGTAGACTAAATGTTACTTGATTTTTTTTTTTTCTTTTAGTTCGTAATAGAGCAGTGTGAAGATGTAAAAGAGTCACACACCACAATTTTAAAAGCAATTATCAGATTCTTCTGAATATTTAGTGTAGGAACTGAAGACATTTTTTGTTGACTAGAGTAATTATGCTTCTTAATAGGGGCCTACTGTCACACTAACTTGTTTGCACTGACATCACTTGTCAAATAATTTTATGCTCAGCCCCATATTCAAACAGGTTATTAGGTGTTTGATTTGCACCAAGAGTGGAGGAAGTTATGTAGAAAGAACAGCGCCCCCAGCCTACTGTTTTTTAACAAGAGAGAGTTTGCTTTCATAATACAGGTCTGGCAAAGGTCTGAATAGATCTGAAATAGATTTTCCCGGGCATGACTGTCAATTCTGGGAACAGGAAACAGCATGGGGTGCTGATTATTCTTTTTCTGGTGGTTTAATGTATCCATCCCTTCTTCTTTGCTAGGACATCCTGCTGATATACAGCTGACAGTCTTGTTGGGAATGGTTTCCCAACACCTCAAGGAAGAGGTGTTGGGAAACAGACTGCATAGTCTTCTCTGAAGGACCTGTTGGCACAAAAGCATTTTGAAATTTTAGAAGTTAAGACTTCTCAGTCTGCTAGCGCAGTGCCCTTCAAATTCTTAAAGCTTTATACGGCAAGGACAACTTTTCAACAAAATGTGGTAGACAGAGAAATAGCAGACAAGTATAGCTGCTCATCTGGAGTGTGTGGACCATTTATAAATTTGCAGATTTGCTGTATTCAGAGGCCTAGATGCTTAGATTCTGAGCATGTCCATAGCATTTGAGATATGTTCTCAGGATAGAAGTCTATCCTAAACATGCAGATGAAACAACGGTTGGAAAACTGAATTGCAGAGAGAAGTCATCCCTGTGTTTAGCATTCCCCTGCTTCTAGATAGCAACAAGGGGACCCATTTTATTGGGTAATTAATGCAGAAAAATTGTGCAGCCCTACAGACAGACCTAAAGTGTACTCTTGCCCATCACCTCTAATGAAGTGGGGCTGTAGAGAGAAAAAACTCAGTTTTAAAAACCAAATTAGCAAAAAACTTGTGAAGAACCTGGTCTGAAATGTCTGGATGCATTTGCCTTTCCCAGTTATGTAGACAAGAAGCATGTGAGGAATCCTGCCTAGTTCTTCTGCAGCAGACAACAATCAAGCAGTATTACTATTTGGAAAGAAACTCCAATTTTGTATACATCTGCTGCTGTCAAAATTAATTGGAAATTAGCCTTCCATTATAGTTGGCAGTGCAAAGAGCAAATTAGATGATGTCGCAATTCTCTTGACCTAGCTGCAGATGAAGAGAGTTTGTATGAAGCTGACATTTGCAATATAGTGTTAGTTTTGGCTAATCTGCCTCTCCTGTACTGGTTTCCAAACCAAATACAAAAATGGGAGGAGATATAATTGCTGAATAGATCTGAAGGGTGTTTCCAGGTACGACTGTCAATTTTGGGAACAGAAAACAGTATAGGGTGCTGATTATTCTTTAAAACTTTTTTTTTTTTAACTAAAGCTATGCATAGGTCTGGAGACTTTTCAGCCTTTTAACACTAGGATGTTTTATGTGTTGCTCAGTGTGAAAAAATGCAGCTAACAGTCCACAGAGTTCAGCTAAAATGAAGATTTATCTTTATGGGGAGCCATAAAGCCAGTGGTATATACAATGATTTTAAACAGTGAGTAACTGTTACTACATTGTATTGACAACTCTCAGAATATCTACAAATGCAAATATCTATAATGGAAAAATAAGAGAAAGGTAACACTTTCAACAAAGGTCAAAAGGTAACCCTTGGCAAAGGTTGAGGGTTGCTTATTTTTTGAAGTGGCTCATTGTGTCATTATACCTGGTGTACAGAAGAATATACAACATATTTGACACACTGGGACACTTCCACACCTGCATTCTTGGAGGAGTGCATGGGATTTGAAAGGAGGCTGCAGCCAGGGGAAAAAAAAAAAGCCTAGGTAATTTTGTGCCTTCAGTTACAAGGCACAAATGGGGTGTGGATGGGGTGCTTTTTGTTAATGGGGATGTCCACAGCAAAGTGAAGCAGGACATACAGATAAGTATGTTCAGGGTATTTTTTGACTTCTGGTTACCCAAGATTTACATGAACCCTCCTTTTGATGGAGGGTTTTGTTGTGTTTTCTATGTTATAGCATTGTGTTGCTGAACTGGTCTTGCATGTCACTCTGAAAAGACAGGCGGGTCCTGCCTTAAGTGAGAAAACAGAAGAGCAACACACTGCGCTGTGTCACTAACACTGCTTTCAAATATTTGTGTCAATGTCTTTGCAGATATATTTATCACTGATTATAGTACAAAACTGTCTGGAACATGAGAGTTTACTAAATTCTTTATCTTTGTTTTGATTAACTCAAAAGCAGGGCAATAGCAAAACCCTTAATAATGTCTTTTGTACCCCATAACTTTTTATTCATAATATTAATACTTCAAGTTGCAAAATATAACCATCCAAATTATGTACTACCATATTTTCCCATGTATTAAAAAAAAAAACCCACTAAGATTTAATTCTGCATATTAGCGATGTATGATAGGAAGGAGTTAGAGTGGGTGACGAGTCTGTTTAGCTCAATGCACTGTGGGAGGCTGTGTTCAAGCAACTGGCATCAACAAAGCACCTGGTCTCAAATTTTTCATCACTGTTTTCCAGAAACAGCTGTCAATGTAGTTATTTCTACACCAGTCTGAATTTAGTTATTTCCTGGTTTTTGAAGGCTTGACTGTATGACCTGACATACTTTGTTTTTTGTAGCTGTTTGTGTAATGTCACACCGTTACAAAATGGTGTCTTTAGGCTGGGGAAAAAACAAAAACAAAACAAAACAAAACAAACAAAATCCCAATTCTTGTTTAGACAGTTTTGTTTTTTTTTTAAGGTTTGTTGTACAACTGGTCTTTAAGTAGAATTTCATAAAATCTTGATGTACATAAGAATAATATGCTTTCTCAAATTATTATAATAAAAGGCTATCACTTAATGGTGTACAGCCTCAAAAACTAGTAAACTATCTGCATTTCTTTTCTTCAGGGTCTTTTACAGTCTATTCTATCTGATATAAAGGGGTAGTAATATCTGAAATCACAGTAGTGAGATGAAAGGTTAGATATGACATGCCAAATTCACTTGTGGACAATAGAGGGTGTGTGAAATGCCTGTTTCTGGTTTGCCTGCATTGTAGAGCTTATTGTCTCCCAGCAGCAAACTTCTCTGCCTTTCCTGCCCAGCTGATGAAAAGGAGGAGGAACAGCTTTGGTTTAAGACACTGAGATGTACTACTATTGCCTGGGGACCCTTAGACTCTGTGGAATTTATCTTCACTTTGTCTAGCATTCACTCTTACCATCTTGTCCTGCAAAGCCACTTGCCTAATCCCAGAATTTGTTACAAAGCTGCAAAGCTACAACCTTTACCAAACCCATGCTGAGATTGATTCCTCTGAAGGCTGCACAACCCTTCTTACTCGCTGCAATGAAGTTGATGGTGACCTTTATGAGCATGAATGCCTTTCATGGTGCACACAGTAAAAAGAAGTGAACAACAGTCTTCATAAAGGAATTAGCATTTTAAACTCTCCACAGGCATCTGGTTTATAGTAAAGCGGAGTGGCTAACTGGATGTTGCCCAGGAGGTATTGCAACAGTTACTGCCACAATACACAGCTAAAGATGGAACAGCCTCATTATGAAAAACTGGTCACCGACTGAGAAATGTTTGCTGCAGGGATGAATGAGGTATTTTCCAAGTACTTGCTAGTACACTCAACCTAGAATAAGCACATGGAAAGATTGATCCAGTCTTGGTACTGGACCACCAGGCCAGTGGTCTCAGGTCGTTTTCTCAGAAGGTACTGTGTAGTCCAGCCTGCATTTCTGCTCAGATAGACGTAGACAGTACTGCACTGCTGAACAGGGATAGTCACAATGTTATGCAGTCGGGGTTTAGTTCATTTTTGTTTCATCTGTTTCTGATCCTATGTCTCTCTTCCTGTTTCTCCTGTACTTAATAATTTGACAGCCTCTGAAAGTAGATCACAACAGCAGCACCTGAAATAAACAAAGTTTGTAATGTAATGTATAAAAGGGATTTTTTTTCCCTTTTGTTTCACATTTTTTTCCACATTATTTATTACTAAGAAATCTATTTGGAAAGAGAGGAAATACTCTGGACTGAACCTATGCAGTTTGCTGCAAATCCCTGGGTGTGGTAGAATCTGGTTTAGCCAGGGACAGGGACACATCTGCAAATGAGCAGTGTTAAAATACTGTTTCCAGGCATCCACAGGCTGTGAGATTAGAGAAGTGTCTTAACTCCTTTACTTTGCATGGGACTGATGAAGAAACATTGTGGCTTTTTTCAAGGACTATGGACACAGGCAGCTTTGAAAAAAACTGTACTCTGAGTCAGAGAATTTGTACTCCCTGTCTCAAGTATTTATTACAGAACAAGTCTTTGAAGCAGAATTGGATGTTGATATGAAATGGAGAGGACTGCTGCAGGTGACTTAGAAGTCACCCAGACTCAAACCCCCTGATTTCTCCCAACTTGGGAAATTGACCATGAGAGGGGGAGAGGAAGGAGCCTTTATATTCGTGCTGCCATGATATCACTATAGGACTTAAGGAACAAAATATATCACACAAAAAGTACTTTTCACTCACTGCCTTTGTGCTTCATGGTAGGCCTGGTGTCATGATTATTCCCATTTTGTCTCTGAAGCCTGCAATGGACAGGCAGCCTAATGTCTAGGGCTGTTTCCTGGTTTAACAGTTGCTGGGACAGCTGTGGGTATCTTGCTTCTCCCTCTGTCACACATCTTTTCTTCAGAAAACAGAGACACATCAAAGGGGTATCAGGGCTGTTGGAGGTCCTTTGGTACAGCTGCAAAAAACAGTAGGCAACACTAGCCTGCCTCCCTGTTTGTGCTTCTTTCACATATTGAAATACAGGATGTTCCCTCTGGACATGAGGAAACATGGCACTTTTATACTGTGAGGATGTGGAACCCTCAGCTTACAGCTCTTCTCTGGCAGACCAGTGAGCAGATGCTTTTCTTCCAAATATTTCTGACAGACACTTACATAGGAAATGATGCTTGCTCCAATGTGGTCCCATTTTTTTGCCAACAGAGGACTGCGTTCATGGGGCAGTAGCCCACCAACCTTTTTCCCCTGACCTGTGAAATAGCTTTGTGATGAGAAACTGGCCTCCTGAGCTTACTATTTGAATTCAAAGGCAAATGAGGAAAGCAAGGTTGAAGGAGAGCAGAAGTGCCCAAGCTTTCTCTGCACCTACAGTGTGCCAGCTCTGGGATGTGTACTGAGCTCCTTACGTGTTCCCTGAGCCCCAGAAGTGTGAGACAGAATGGGCCCCATGACTCCAGTGCCTCTCCCTCTTGCTAAAGCTCACATCCCAACATCCACAATCTGTAGTACTTTTTCTTGCCAGTCATGTACTGTGGGATCTTCAGGCAGATATGAATATTTCTGGTTTTGAAGGCTCCTAATTTTTTCAGCTACTGTATTTCTTATTCCTGTTTCAGTGAAGCTTCTCTTTAATCATCTTCTCTAAGTAGTTCTGATGCAATTTACCCTAGGTTGGCTTCTCCTCCCAAACTCACTTTTGATTACATTTCTCAGGGCCCAAGACAGTAAGATATCCTTGATTCCCAGGCCTAGAGAGGAATTGTTTTGTTTGACCAAAATGGGAAAGCAGTAGCTAACACTCTATCGAGTTAAGAGTTATACACTAAAGAATTGTAGGATTACAAATATATGAAAAATATAAACCCTAAAATCCTAAGGTGTCAATTCACATAGCTATAAAATTAGGGCAAATATACCAAGACTTAACCATTATGTTTGAGGATCATTGCAATCATATAATAACAAATTATATTAAAATCATGTCACACAAATGGCAGGGCAGGGACATCCCCTCTTGGTGTCAGAAATGTGTGTGGCTGAATGTGTGTTTAAGCTGTAGTGTCCAAGTGTCTTTTGAGAGCAGTTTTTATGGAAAGAAGTTCACAACCCCATCAGAAATTTCTTTCTAACATTCTTTTTAATGAGAACAATAAGAATCAAAACCCTTCGGAGGAAGGAGTTGGAGAAGACTGAGGTTTATTGAGACAAATATGACTGGTTATGGTAACGTATGAAAGAAAAGGAGTTTAGAGTTGATGTAGAACAGCAATATTAACATTCCTGGCAACTATGTTGGTTTTGCCTACTTGAAGATACTGGTAGAATAGGAACACCCTTCCTTAAAATCAGTTGATGAATCAGTGCTCTAGACAGGATCCAGTTTCGTATCTGTCTGGGATCAAGTTACCCTACTTTCCCTATTTTTGTATGTGAACAATGATAAATGGAGATATTGGTTACTAAAACGACATCACTAAAATGGTGATGATGTTTCTTAACTAACAACTCTGTAGATGAAACAAATGGGTACAGTTTTGACCTAACATCTTGAGTTATCATAACCTTACATCTTCATTACATCTTCTTTTTACTGAAACAGTGTAGATATAAAACAATGGCAGATTAGAGGGATAATGTATTAAACTGTGCTGATGCAAACTATTCAAAAGGCAAGATGTCAAGCAGTGTCTCCAAACATAGCACACATCATCTAAAAAAAAAAACAAACCAACCAAAACCCAAATCAAAAAACCATAACACTCTGAAGAAAACTACAAGAAAAGAGAAAGTCTTTCCAACTATGCAATTACTTTCCAAATCCTCCTAACTTAGAATCTTGAACATAGCCAATGTTAAAGAAATGAATTCACTTAAAAGGCACATCACACACAATGTTCAGGAAAAATATTAGTTATTCAGAGAACATCTATCTCAATATTTCAATATTTAATTTTGAATCTATATTTTAAAAAGTGTTAAAAGTTTAAAATCAAACCAAAGAAACTGGTTTAGATGCAAGCAACAACTGCAAACTGTTTAAACAGTGTTTAAACAAAGCTAAAAGATTGGTGTAACACCAGTTACTTGTACATATTATAAAAAATCTTGCTTTAACTGGACAAATTTTTACAACAGTGGTGATTTTTATAGCATGTGTATTTTGTAAACCAGCTTTGCAAACACTTCCTGAATAAGCCTCTGAAATATTGTTGTACTTTGACACTGGTGACATCTTGTGGTAGTTTTAGTCAAGGTAAATAGCACCTGTTCCTTTTGTCATCCTTACTCTGCAGATTTGCTTACTGCTGAGTGATGGAGTCCTGCAATTGATAAAAATGCAGTGTATGGCTTCATGGTGAGGAGATACTACATATTTTAATAAAATAAAACTAGCCTAAGATAAGTGTCAAAAGAACTCTCACTCCATCCATAGAAAGGAGAAAACAAAATCAAACTGGTTATAACCACAATTAGTCTGTACCAGAAAGTTAATGATTCCTTCTGGAAAAGACTAAACTCTTACTGAAAAGGGCTGGTTAATAAAGCTATGGGACAAATGGGGAAGTGTGTATGTAACTCCAAGCAATGGGGACTGCAAATGTCACAATCCTAAGCCTCCCCTCTTGTATGTGTTCTGACTACAACAAAATGACATGGATTTTGTCATTCCCAAAGCTATAGTGAAAATCTTCTATTAAGTAAGAACTACCAATATTAGTACAGTACAAAGAAAACAACTGATGAATCCTGTAAAAATCTGACAGTTTTATCTGCCCTTTTAAACCAAAGTACTTCATCCCGGTCTCTAACAAGAACGAAAATGTCACTATAAGGCAAGTATTTGGCCAAATTGTCAAGTGAAATTATTTTGTGGCTGCCTCGCATGGTCATAGTGACATGGATAGTTTTGTCTGCACTTGCAGGAAATATGGTGGAGGTTTTTATGTTGTAATTTCCCCTGGCCCTCTATACGTTTTATTTAAAGAGACGGGTATATTGCAGACCTAGGAGAGGAAACAGTCAGGAAAGGTACAGCTCCCATGAATTCTAGCCAAGGATATCTGACCCTGTGAATTGCTTAAGACAAGGGCAAAAATTGCCCTTGTGGTTTTGAGAAGGGTTTGTAAGAGTCCCACATACACGTTACACTTATATCTTGGTTTGAAAAGACAGGAGTCTGTGAAGGAAGGCAAGGGCCTCCTGTGAAATGGAAAAGGTAAACCCCCTCCCTCCAAATTACCACAATTTCAAAATAAAAAGGCTCTCAGGCAAAGATATCGGAATGGGAATAACAGTTCTTTACTAGGAAAAAAGTAAATTAAAAAAAAATGTAATTAGTACAAACAAAACTACTGATAGAGTCAGAAACCTGACACCCTGAGGAGTCAGGGTGTTGGTGACAGTCCAGTTAAATGGTGGCTGCTCTTCCTGCTCCTGGAGTGGCAGATGAAATGCTGTTGAAGCCATGGTCCAGTAGAAGGGTGCAGTTTTCTCTGAAGGTCTGGTGATAGAGTAGATGGGCCTGGTCTTCCTCTGGAAATCCAGTGAACAGGCTGAGTTGCTGTCTCAAGAAATGCTGATTTTATGCAGGTAGGAATGCTTGGCTCCCCCCTCTGGGTGGAGCATCTCACAATGGGATGATGTAACTTTATCAGTCATGCAGTGAGCCATTCAATGGCACATTAACAGAAGATATCTCCCTGGAGGGAGACATTGTTCTTGGAAAAGATAAGAAAACTGCCCAACAGATAGCAAATAGAATATATGCTTATTTTACAAGCCAGGACAACTTCGCAATGAACTATAATGCCTGCAACATGAATGCAGTCTTGGATTCAGTTAGGTCCTGAAACTTTGATGAGGAGGACACTGGAAATTCCCCTTCCAAGGCAAAGTCCAAGCACCCATGGCAGAACGAATGCACGTGATCAGTTGTGGTGGAAATCAGTAGCTTGCTCTGGTACAAGTAGCATCACAACATTAAGTAAAGCATTGGTGCATCTAGGGCTGAAATTCTATAGCCTTACTAGTAAGAGGACTATGATATCTAGAAACAATATGAGGAGCAAGTACCTCAACCAGTTCTGGGAATATCAGAAAGACTAAGATACACATTTGCACAAAAGCTTTTACATGAACACAAGAGAAAAAAAGTTAGAAAAATCAGGGATTTAATGTCATAGATTTTGTGTGTAGAATACTAAATGCTTGAACTACCCATGTTTTGAACAGTCTGGTCTAGGTCTGATAGCAGAAATAAATTACAAAGTAAGGTCTCAGAGATGCATATCTAAAATTGTACTGAAAGCAATGGCAAAAACATCTGATAAGCATTGTTAATTGCCTAATTCTGCTCTCTCATATAACACTTTAAATTAGCTAAAAAGCTTTATCCTGGTTACTAATAGTATTTCACCAATTTAGAGACATTTTCAGCAGGACCATTATGCAATTTATCACCATGTAAGATCTAAGTTGAAAAAGAATTGGAAGTTATTTGTAATTTCTTTTAGTGAGGCTATATGAAACTCAGAATTACAGAATGACTGAGTTTGGAAGGCACCTCTGGAGGTCCTGTGGTCTAACCCCCTGGTGCAGAAGGGCCATTTGGAGCTGGTTGCCCATGACTGTGTTCAAATGGCTTTTGCAGATCTCCAACGAGGGAGACTCGACAAACTCTCTGGCAACCTGTGCCAGTGCCCAGTCATCCTCACAGAAAAAAGGGTTTCCTGTTGCTTAGAAGGTACCTCCTGTGTTTCAGTCTATGCCCATAGACTATGCCCTGTGTTTTGTCTCTGCTCCTGTCACTCTCTTTGTTGCACTCTCTCTTTGGGTATTTTTAAGTATGTATGAGTTCTCTTTTCTGGGCTGAACCCATGTCAGCTTTTTCTCACTCTCCAGTCTCTTTAACATCTACTAAAGATTATTGCAAATTGCCTCACAGTGGTACAGGCAAGTTAATTTAGTACTCCTGTGAATCTCAACAGGACTCTGGTATGTTCAGATGGCTTAAGTGTTCCCTGACCTGATCCTCTTCCACCAAGGAAGAATTCCCTATGCATTTTGCTTTCTCCACATTTTTCATGTGTCTCTGGGTTTTCTGAAAGATGGGATTGCTAGTAAAGACTGAGGCAAAGAAGGCATTCTGTACCACAGTGTTTTCTGTATCATAGAATCATGGAACATAGAATGACTTTGAGTTGGAAGGGGCCTTAAAGTTCATCTAGTACCAACACTCCCTGCTGTGGGAAGGGATGCCTTCCACTAGATCAGCTTGCTCAGATCCCCATCCAGTTTGGACCTGGACATTTCCAGGACATCCACAACTTCTCTGGGCAACCTGTTCCAGTGCCTCACCACCCTCACAGTAAATAATATTTCCTGATATCTAATCCAAACCTACTCTCTTTCAGTTTGAAACCATTCCCCCTTGTCCTGTCACTACATGCTCTTGTACAAAGTCTCTCTCCAGGTTTCTTGTAGGCTCCCTTCAGGTACTGAAAGGCTGTAATTGGGTCACCCCAAAACCTTCTTTTCTCCAGGCTGAACAAATCCAATTCTCTTAGCCTTTCCTCATAGGAGAGGTGCTCCAATCCCTCCAATATTCTGGGTGCGCCTCTTCTGGACTCATGTCATTCTTGTGCTGGGGACCCCAGAGCTGATGCAGCACTGCAGATGGGGTCTCAGCAGAGCAGAGCAGAGGGGCAGAATCCCCTCCCTGGCCCTGCTGCCCACCCTGCTTTGGATGCAGCCCAGGACACATTTGGCTTTCTGGGCTGTGAGTGCCCATGGCTGGGTCAGGTCCAGCCTCTCACCCACCAGCACCCCAAGTTGTTCTCACCAGGGCTTCTCTGATCTGTTCATCCCCAGCCCTTATTGATACCAGGGTTTGCCCAAGTTGCACACAGGGATTATGAAATTCCCATGGATGCATTTCCTGAGCTTGTACAGTTCCCTCTGAATGGCATTCCATCATCCAGGTGTGTCAAGTATATCACTCAGCTCAGTGTCATCTGCAAATTTTCTGGGAGTGCACTCAATCCCTTTGTCTATGTCATAAATGAAAATATTAAATAACACTGGTCCCAGTATGGATCCCTGAGGGACACCACTTATCCCTGATGTCCATCAGGACTCTGAGCCATTGCCCACAACCCTCTGGGTGCACCACCCCACTGATTTGTTATCTGCCTAACAGTCTACTCTCTCTCCAGTTTAAGGCAGAAGGATGTTGTGGAGGTCTGTGTCAACGGCTTTACAGGAGTCCAGGTAAATGATACCTGTCACTCTTCCCCTGTCCACTCATGCAGTCACCCCACTACAGAAGGTTACTGTGTTGGTCTGGCAGGACCTGCCCTTGGTGCAGCCATGCTGGCTTTCCTGAACCACCTCCCTGTCCTACATGTGCCTTAGCACCGCTTTTGGAAGGGTCTGTTCCAGTGATCTTCCCAGGCACAGAGGGAAGGCTGACAGATTGGTAGTTTCCAAGATCCTCCTCTCTACTCTTTTAAAAGATGAATACGATGTATTCTTTTTCCAGTCACCTGGGACTTCACATGATTGCCATCACTTTTCAAATATCACCAAATCAAATATCACCCAAATATGAGAGCAGCTTGGCAAATACATAAGTCAATTCCCTCAGGACTCAGGGATGCCTTTCATCTGGTCCCTTAGTCTTCTGCACCTACATGCTGGTTCTTTTCTTTTCACCAGCGGTACTGAGAGCACCATCTGGGCCCAAGAGCCAAGTTTTCCCTATCAGTATCATTTCCTTTTCCATGGAAGATCAGCAATGGTATTAGTCAGAGAGTCAGACAAGCTTCTGCAGTCCCTACACGTTATCCTGGACAGAGGACCCTGGCAGGCATCCAATCTCTCCAATTGATATGTCAGGCCAACAGATGGTTTATTCTGTCCCCTGCAGCAAGGAGTCACCCACTGCAATTAATTACTGTTTCCTCCTGTTGCTATTGCCTGTTTTAGGGTCAGGTGGACCAGATAATTTTCTTGAACATGCATGAAGCTCCTACTCAACTTTGAGGATAGTGAAGCTATTGCGTAGCTGCAAGCCTTTAGGTGAGAAAAGAGCCTTTCCTGTTGTGCTGTAAGTCACCTGTTTCCACCTCTTCCACTCTGCAGAGGTTGCACTTACCTTCATATTAGGGGTGAATACTGCCAACTTCTCAACTGCAGGTGGGGTTGGTGGCTCTTCAAGCTATTGAGCCTCAGAGAATGTCCTATCTGTCTTTCTTCTTCCCATAGCAATGCGCCTGATCACTTCCTCTGATAACTCCTCATCTTGGCAGCAAAGATCCTCCAAGACTTCACAGCTCCTACAACAAATTAAAATGAAACAACAGATTTTTAATGGAAGTATACTAAATGTCAAAGTAGCTGCTGAAGTACAAATGTCTTCAGGCTGAACATCCTGCTGTTATCAAAGAACTGTTTCACTTGCCAGAAATATCTTTCTCATATTAGATATCTCCAACTTCTGCCACTGCTTTTTATCACTATTTGTCTGTACAGGGATCCTCCTTCACACCACATCTAAGGTGTAGCTCAGTTTCTGTGTAAAGGTAACTTATCATCACCTCTAACTTACCATAACCTCTAATACAGAGACAGCCTAGCCTTACAGCCATTAGCCAGTGCACAACTTACATAAAAAAAATTGAAACTAAGAAACAAACAAACAGAAAAACCCCTACAACAAACCAGTGTAATGCAAGTCACAGAAAGTTTTTATATTAAGTGTTTGACAAGTTACAAAGGTTTTCATATATATCTGCTGTGAAAATGACCATTAAGTGTAAGTCTGTCCCTGGGAATGGTGATGCTCAAGAGAAGTTCTCAGCATTTAGAGAAGGCTTTACTGCAGTCTCACAGGTAGCTTGAAGCAGCAGAGAAACACTTTCAGTGAAAACACTGTTTGAAACAACTGTTTTGAAACAACTACAGATACAATATAAATATGCTCAGGGCATATTTATATTTATAGGGAAACAGGCTTCATGGCTAGGCTTCAGATACTTGCCAACTAGGGCTTTGGGTTTCCTCCAGGGTTGTAAGAAATGACTTAAAAGGGAGGATGTGAAACAAATGTGAAAAACTGCTGCAGGATTAGATGAATGGTTATTCCACAGAGGGAATAACCCACAAAGGGAATTTATATTGTATATCTGTAGTAAATAAGCAAAGCGTTGCCCAGTCTCAGATACCAAGATCACTCTAAGCTCTCTGTGAAGTGCTCCTACCTGCAGGTTATTTGAATGCCAAAGGAAGAAAATCTAGTGCCTTCATATTTTTGTGTATCAGCTCTGGTAGGATAATATATTAGTGGATCAATTGTTGCACTAGTGGGAACAATTATGCTCAGAGATCCAAATTATTTTCTCAAGAAACTCTTGACCTGTCTCATAACTTCATTGATAGGAGTACATTTTGCTTTCAAAAAAAGTAAAAGGGGCGAGAGGATTGGCTTGTAAAAATGAGTGGTGAAAAAAACTAAAGGAGTATTTGTGGAAATGACTGGATTTCTAAATTCTGCTTCTTGCATTATTATATTAATGGGGTTTACAGATACTGAGGTTATGGCCCTGGACAAATAAGCATTTCTCTCTGCACACTTTTACCCCCAGTCATACTTCCAGCATAGTGAGAACACCTTATGCTGAAATTGGTATTCACATTTGAAGCTCCTAAAGTCTTTCATGCTGATCTAGTCATGCCATACAGGGCATATTATGTGTCGTAACAGGGCATGTTGTTTTATGGCACATTTTCCTACCTCTGTTTCACTCTTGTGACATCCTTGCCATCCAGAGCTTGGCTGTTCATGAGTCACTTTTTTCAAACACAACCTGGCACACCCTACTCTACTGGTTAGCCCTTGTCTGTGAAGCCCTAACTAGCTTGTGAGAAAGTATGAGAAGGCATGGGCCTGTGTTTTATTCAGATATAAAGCCTTATTATTCAAGTGGCCTGGAGGTCTCCATGTAGTGTGAGCTACAGCTATGTGAAGAGTTTATTGTCCATTCAGCAGTGGTGTAGTTGGGTGCAGCACCTTCTGCTTCCAATGGGAGAGTAGACAGCAATGTGCTTCAGCTGGGACCTGGACCTCTCTTGTCCTATATCGGAGCTGGAGAGTAAAAAAATGGCATGAAGCAACTGTGTTCATGCAGCACAAGCCATGCAAACAGACTGTGTCCAGTGAACAACATTGTGGGCTGCTGCTTTGATGGCTGGTTGGGAGGTTGGAGTTGTATGGATGATATAAGTCTTTGAGTTATGCCTGTAATTCCTAACGGGGATGCTGGGCACAAAGGAAAACCTGGCAGGCTGTGAAATCCAGACTGCTGGATGCACTGTGCTGCTGATTGTGGAGGTATTAAAACACGTTTGAGTGAAAAACAGATACATGGCCTTCTCTAACAAGATTCAGGCACTAGTTTTCTGTGTGGTGCAGGAAGCAATTCTTTCTGATATATTCCCTATTCCTGCACCTGTTCCTTGTTTGGCAAGAGGGTGACTCAATATTCTATGTGAATAGCAATATATTTTGTGAAGCATGATGATATGATCTTATGAGATAATTTCTAATGCAAGAAAACAGCTTTTTCTGTTCCCACTGATCTGCCAGGTGACTGCTTATGTGCTGCTCTTTGGTAGCATCAAGGCAAAGACTACATTATAAACATTAGAGTTGCTGAGAGAGGTTGTAAATACATCCAGGCTCAATCAGGCTCTTAATCTGTAAATAGAGAACATTCTTTCACCACCTGTATTGCCTAAATTGAGGTGATCTCCACATAAAAAGTACTTAAATAGACCTATGAAATGTGTTTTTTTTCAGCTGTGACATGATTTATTTTTCAAGATAAATATTGTTTGAAGTAAAAACGAGCTTGATGTAGATGTCTCAGTTCAATACCAGTTTCTCAGTTCATTGTGCCTTGATGGTATCTTTGTGTAAACTGAGTGCTTGCTCATGGTAATTTCAGTTGGAAAAACTATAAAACATTTTTCTCTTAGTCCTCTACAGTGTCAGAATTTGTACTGCTCTCTGAAGCTTTTGCAGTTTAAAATTGTAAGGTATATGGTATTTGCCAGTGGAACATTTTTGTTCTGAGAGTCTAGACTTAGGAGCTGGATAGTTACTGCTTTTTGTTAGTTTGAGCTAAACAGAAGCAGTGCTTTCTTGGCATGATCTTATGTAGAAGACAATTGAAAGAATCACAAGTGGCTCACCCCATCAGTAACTCTGGAGATCATTCTGTCCATCATCATGGTCAACAACAGCAAGTTAATCACAGCCTTCAACAGGCAGACAGATTCTAAAACCTCCCTGTTTCAGTGTGTTTAACCACACTCATGGTAAATAACATTTTAATACTTCTAGTCTGAGCCTTTCATGCTCCAGCTTGTGTCTCTTGCTCTTTCATCTACTAATGTGCACTTCTGAATAGAATTTGTGTCTACCTTCCCTATATCCTCCCACGAGGATGTTGAAGGTAAGAGAAAGTGTAACTCCCTGATAAATAAAACTGGCAAACTGGTAACAAGAGATGAGGAGAAAGCTCAGGTACTTAATAGCTTTTCCCCCTCAGTCTTCACTGGCAATCTCTTCCCACAACTCTGGAGTGGATGGGGAGCAAAGTCCTCCCACTTTAAAAGAAGACCAGGTTCAAGACTACTTGAGAAATCTGAACAAACTTAAGTCTATGGGACCTGATGAGATACATCCCAGAGTCCTGAGGGAATTGGCTGATATAGTTGCCAGGCCATTCTCTGTAATATTTAAAAAGTGATGGCAATCAGGGGAAGTCCCAGGTGAGTGGAAAAGAAAATACTGTACCGATCTTTTAAAAGGGTAGAAATGAGGACCCTGGGAAGTCCTCTGCTCTGTTGCCTGAGAAGAGCATGGGACAGATCTACCTAGAGGAGGTGCTATAGTGCATGGAGGTGATTCAAGACAGCTAGCACAATTTCACCAAGGGCAAGTCTTGCCTGACCAGCCAAGTGGCCTTCTGTGGTGGAGGGAGCAGATCAGTGGCCAAGGAAGGGATAAAGATGACATTTATCTGTACTTCTGTTAAGCCTTGTAACAGTTCCCCACAATATCCTTCTCTCTAAATTGGAGAGAGGGATTTGATGAGTGGAGAAGGCTGCATGGCTGCATCCAGAGAGCAACAGATCAAGGTCTGTCTGGAAATCAGTGATGAATGGTGTCCCTCGGGAATCTGTCTTGGGACTGATTCTGTTTAGTGTCTTCATCTGTGATACAGACAAAACGATCAAGCACTGTCAGCAGGTTTGCAGATGACACCAAGCTGAGTGGTGCAGTTGACACACGTGAGGGAGAGGATGCCATCAGAGGGACCTCGACAAGCTCATGAAGTTGGTCCATGGGAGTATCATGAGTTTCAAAAAGACCAAATGCAAGGTGCTGGATCTGGGTTAGGGCAAGCTCTGGTATTAACACAGGCTGGGGATGAACACATCAGAGCAGCCTGAAGGCTTTTGGGTAACCTCATTTGCAGCCTTTCAATACTTAAGGGGGCTTATAAAGAAGATGAACACAGACTTTTTTTGGAGGCACTGAAATAACAGGGCAAAAGGTAGCACTTTGAAAATAAAAGGGTAGATTCAGACTAGACGTGAGGAAACATTTTTTACAATGAGATGGTAGAACACTGGAACAGCTTGCCCAGAGAGCTTGTGGATGCCTCATCCCTGGGAACACTCAAGGTCAGGTTGGATGGGGCTCTAAACAATCTGATCTAGGTGAAAATATCTCTGCTTATTGCAGGGGAGTTGGACAAGATGAACTGCAAAGATTCCTTCCAACACAAACCATTCTATCATTCTATGAAGTCAAAAAAGCAACACATCTCCCATCACTTTTCCTATGTTGACAGAAGGCTGGGGGGGCTGTACTTAACCTAGCCCAATATATCCATCTCTTTCCTATATTTTTTGGGATCCAAAACTGGACACAGCAATTCATAGCCAAGGCTGAATCATTAACAGGTAAAGGATAACTTCCCTGGATCAGCTGTCTCTGCCTTTGCCAGTACACCCAAGCATTTGGCTGGGTTTCTTTGCTGCAATACTGCTTCCCAGGTAATAATTTGGATCCCAGACTAATTTAGATTGGAAAAGATATCCAAGACCATCAAGTCCAAGCACTGATCAAATACCACCATGACCACTAAACCATAGCACAAAGAGCCACATTTTTCTTTTTTTCTGAATGCTTCCAAGGACAGTGACTCCACCACTCACTGAGCAGCCTGCTTAACCACTCTATCAGTGTAGATATTCTTCCCAATATCCACCCTGAGCCTTTCTTGGCACAATTCCTCTTGTCCTATTGCTAACTTCCTGAAAGAAGAGACAGATCACCGTTTCACCACGGCCTTTCAGGTAAGTGTTCAAAGCAGGTCCCCCCTGAACCTTTTTTCCCCAGGCTAAATGACCCCAGCTCCCTTAGCTGTTGTCTTGTGGGTCTTGTGCTCTGGAACCTTCACAGCTCCGTTACCTCCTCTGGACCTGCTCCAGCACCTCAATATCCTTCTTGTAGTGAATGGCACAGAACTGAACACAGGATCTGAGGTGTGGCCTCACCAATGCTAAGTACAGAGGGACAATCCCTGCCCTGCTCCTGCTGGCCACACTATTGCTGGTACAGGCCAGGATGCCATTGACCTTCTTGCCACCTGGGCACTGCTGGCTCATGTTCAGCTGCTGTCACCAGCACCCCCAGGGCCTTTTCCTGTGGGCAGCTCTGCAGCCACTCTGCCCCAGCCTGTGGCACTGCCTGGGGTTGTTGTGACCCAAGGGCAGGACCCAGCACTGGGCCTTGTTGAACCTCACACCACTGGCCTTGGCCCATGATCCAGCCTGTCCAGATCCCTCTGCAGAGACTTGCTATCCTCCAGCCGTTCAGCACTCCCACCCAGCTTGGTGTCCTCTGCAATCTGACTGAGGGTTCACTCAATACTCTCATCCATGTCACTGATGAAGATATGAAACAAAACTGGCTCTAGCACTGAGCCCTGGGAACACCACTGGTCACTGGCCACCAGCTGGATGTAACTCCATGCACCACCATGCTCTGGGCCCAGCCACACAGCCAGGTTTTTACCCTGTGAACAGGGTGCCTGTATGAGCCATGAGCAGAGAGCTTCTCCAGAAGAGTATTGTGGGACAGTGTCAAAAGCTTTAGTAAAGTTCAAGGAGAAATATCCACAGCCTTTTCCTCATTCTCTAAGGTTTCACCTGGTCATAGAAGGGATCAGGTTGGTCAAGCAAGATGTACATTTCACAGACTCTTGCTGGCTGCCCCTGATCTATTGGATTTCCTGTACATTGGTGATTAGTCCTAAGGCCTGTATAGGGTAGTCATGAGAAGTAATAATTTACTGCAGGTTTCCTGGATAAGTAAGGAATATGACTCTTGAACTAGTCAGAAGAATTTTGCTTAACAACACACATTAGAATTAATTTTGTCTCTTTGAGTCAGAAACTTGGGCTGGGATAGGAAGTGTACTTCTGCTTTTTCCCCACTGATTTTTCCCTGGACAGGTAGACAATGTTGCTATCTTAAAAATGTTCAAGAGGCAAGAGATCAAAATGCTGCACAAACTGTCCCTGTCTTGCAGCACCGTTACTTAAGAAATAATCCCAACAGTCACACTGAATTGAACATTCTGTAGTTGGCGGCTGTATCGCCATGTGACAGGTGAGCCAGTCTGGTTGCCAGGGGATCTCTGTATACTCTAAAACTTGAAGTATAGCAAGAACAGGTGATTTCACAGAAATTACTTTTCCAAAATTAATCATATTCACAAATGGCACTAAGATGTCAAAGGCTGAAGGGACCAGTGGGGAGGTCACTACTACACTGCCACACCAGAACTGTCCGGCATTCTGGGTATTAGGGGCCGAAGGCCCAGTTTCTTCTTAATATGACTATGCAGAAAATCTGGACTGGGATTATGTTGAAGCTGCAGCAGTGTCCAATACAATTATGGCTTCTCAAAAAGCAAGTCTTGAACATGACAGGACCCTGTCTCAGGTCTGTCCTACAGAGGTCACTGCAAACTCACTTCTGAGAAAACTGCAGTATTGGTTTGCAGTATTATAACACTAACACTGAATGCAGGCTGAAATATTTTTGTCTGTCACTGGTATTTATTTACATCTCACATGTTTGCACAGTGACAAATAAAAATGTCATGTATCCTTTCAGACAGATTCAGTGTAACTTTGAGAATGAGACATAAGTAGGCATTATGTTTTGACTTCTCTGAGCCAGGAAAAAGAAAAAATTAGGATCCAACTCATCCTCTTTTTTAAAGATGGACACTCAACTCTAGGTTAGAATAAAACTTGCATTCTTGAACTTCTAATTTTCTCCTGCCTTGAGTAGATTTGCATTTTCACAGATGTATGTAACATTGTGTCTATGATTTTTGGTGAAATCTTTTTATTGTTTGTTAGTATTCAAGAGTGGTGAAATAAGAGTTTTTCAAATTAGGAGAAAAGCTAATAGTACCTTTGAAAAACCAGTTTCAGCACTTGGATTGAACCTCAGATTGCATTTTGGAAAAGATTTCTCAGATGGTAACCCTTATTTAACAGCAATATGATTATATTAAATAGCAGATAGCAGGTTTATTTTTTGGATTACTATTCAAGTGTTTATCTGCAGTGTTGGAGTGCAAGTGGTGAAAGAAGACATAGTGATTCTTTTCCCCTGACACTGTTTTAGGATCATGGTTTCCAAGCCACTGAAATAAGCTTTAGGAAAGAAGCCCAGATCATGCTTCTGTGTACATATTACATTACTATTTTTAAGGTCTATACTAAAGGAGAACAGCTGAATTTGGATCTCAAAGAATTTTATTTAGACCTTGATTCATGAACTTACAGAAGTTCCAGCTTTGGCTGCATTGGAGTTCTGCAGCCAGTGCTTGGAATGTGTATGTCCTGTGTTTTCCCATGGCATTGGAGCTTCTGCACCTGGGATGGGGCAGCCCTGGATGTACAGACAATTGAGATGCTGGCAGTCCTGGTCTGTGGCAAGTTGAATGTGAGTCAGCAGTGCCCTGGCAGGCGGGATGGCCAAGCGTCCTGTGGGGCATCAGGCACAGCATGGCCAGCTGGGCATGGGAGGGGATTGTCCTGCTCTGCTCTAAGCTGGGGCAGGCTCACCTCAAGTGCTGGGGGCAGTTCTGGGTGCCACAGTAAAGGAAATATAAAACTACTGGAGAGTGTCCAAAGGAGACCCATGAGGATGGTGAGGGGCCTTGAGGAGAAGCTATATGAGGAGCAGCTGAGGTCACATGGTTCAGCCTGGAGGAGAGACCTCATTACAGTCAACTCCCCCATGATGGGGAGAGAAGGCAATGGTTTTAAACTGAAATAGGGCAGATTTGCTTGGATATAAGGATGAAGTCTTTTACAATTAGGGTGTTGAAACACTGGAACGGTTGCTCAGATTAATTGTGGATGCCCCATCACTGGAAGTATCCAAGGTCAGGTTTCATACTCTGATCTGGTGAAGGATGTCCCTGCCATGGGTCATGATTCTTTAAATGTCCATTCTAACCATAACCGTGGTATAATTCTGTATTTTGTAGATAATAAATACCATAGAGGGTTTTTTTTAGAAAATTGCTTTAGAATATGTAAAAAACCCTGTATGCATAGGGAAATGCAGAATACTGAAAAAGGATACTTGAGCATAGACACTTTGTAACAACAAAAGGTGACTTAGGAGTCAGCCATGCTTGAATATATCCACTGACTTTATGACTGTTACTTGAGCTATCAGCATCCTTTGTTGCAAAAACAGTAAAGGAGTATAGTAAGAAACTGATTATTCTGGGAGTGAAACTATGTTATAATAGCTGCTCTGTCTTGAGCTGAATCTCATAAGAACCTAAAAAATCACCTAATGATCTTATTATGCTGTGTAACAGAGATGATCATAGGATTCGTGATTATAACAGGCAATTAAAGACAGATGTGGCTGAGTTTTTTCCCCCTGCTATTTATATTACTAATTTATTGGTTTAGCCTGAAGTTTAAAAAAAATTCACCATGGAACATTAATAGTTGGTCAACATCCAAAAATACCATCCAGACCAGAATGGAGAGTAAAATTCTATTCTATTGACACCTGAAGTACTTGTCTTTCAAAGTACAGGTTTTGAAGAGCTCCAGCAAGATCTGAGTAGAAAAATATCATGCCAAGCTCTCAGTAAATAAGACCCAGTGCCTCATTCTCATGTTTGGGTGCCCCTTTCTTACTCTGTCTCTTTCACAATATACCAGGGCCTGTAGGACAGTCCTGACTGGGCAAATATATTTCATGGAATGAGGCACCCAAAAGAGAAGCTGTCTGAAGAGGCAGTCAGGAGTTTCCCCTCTCCCGGACACTATAACTGGGAAGCATCTGGGAATGTATTAATGGCGCAGCAGTGCAAGTTAATTAGCATCTACTTCAGAGATTAGATTTTCATTTGTAACAGTACACAAAGGCATATGCTCTGAAAAATGATTCACTTGAGGAATGCCCTTCTGCCTATTCATGCTTTCTAGTCAGACAGCATTTCTTTTTGTATTTTCCTTCATTCCTAGTGTCCCTATCTTGTGAGATACTGAAAGCCATGTTTGCAGTCCAGCTAAACATTTAAAACTTGTTTAATTTTAAGTATTTTTATCTTTTTCTATTGAAATTAAACCAATTCAAGTCGTTGAGATGTTTCCCTGTAATAGTAACATAATGTGCTGTGAAAATTCCAGAAAAAAAAGGATATGTGGAATGCGACAAAAATGTTCCTAAGTATTGACAGTCATTACTAGCATTCAGTATTGTTTTATTTTAATGGATACAGGCTTTCATTAGATATTGATATGATAACTTTTGCTTGGATTTTTCAGTTTATATATGTGCATATGTGTGTACATATATTCTCTCTAGAGATATGGTATCTCTTGCAAAAAACAGATGATGCCAAAGTTCTTGGATGCAACAAGAAAGAAAAAAATACACAATGTTTTATAAAGCTTGTTTATACTTAATTTTCCTGTTTCTCTGTGGTCAGGTTTTCCCACAATTTATATATCCCCCTGTTATGCAACATTTTATGTTGTCAGAGTTGACAAAAAAAAAAAAAAAAAGAACTATACTAGCACATATGACACTTTGAATCTAACCCAGCAACAGCAAACAGTCTGAATTCAACTGCACAAGAAATAATTTATAAGTGTTTTTGAAAGTCAGGACTCACAGATGTGATCAGGAAGGTAGAAAAGGAAAGGAAGGAGATCTCATTAAGCGTCACAGCACTTCTCTGGAAACCTTGGAAGATTTTTTTCCTACAGCTAAAGCTCACTGGATTTGTTTGTCTAATCATTAGATTTTAGAATTTTACTGACAGTGTTATTTTTCAAGTCAACTCCATTTGAATCCATGAATGCCAGAGATTTCTGTGGAACTGCAAACCCCTTCAGTTACAGAAAATTAGTAAGTTGCTTTGAATTATGGAATTTTAAAAAGAAGCTCCTTACAAAATAAATTAAAAATATAAAAAGTAACATTTTGGGAGGATCAGAATATGGTTTTGGCAATGTGAAGAAAATAGATAGATATGCGCCTAAGTCACTTATGCTTATGGATATGTATTGTCAGGCTCACAGAAGTTAGTGAAGTGCATAGGCATACCATAGAGTAGAATTTTGTGTAGTACAAGAAATAATAACTAAAAATGCAGCTTATTAAAAAAATTATATGCACTTGTGGATTTTTGATCATTTCTGAGACACATCATTTCTGAGAAACATCATATACCAAGAAAGAGTGGAACATGTGACTTCGTGTTATTCTTTTCTGGTTTGCATTCCTTAAACTGGAGCAAAGAAGTATAATAGGGAATTGACAGCATTTTAAAGGTTTATTTTTTTTTTGTGCAATGTAGACTCTTACAGCTTAGAATAACTAATTCCAATGGAATTAAGTCAAGATTGCAGTATTATACAGATCATCATGGCTTTTTTCTTATCCATTTTACAAATGGATGAAAAAAAAGAGAAGTTTTTAGCATTGCTTTACTTAAATTCAAGGCAAGACTCAGGAGATGAGTTTCCAATCCACTATATCCCTGTAGTTCTTACAGAGCTAATTAAATGTGAAGATATGTTGAAACAGTTATATGAACTAGGCTGGGAATATGAGTGTGTACTGTTGTGAGAACAAAGTCAGGTAAGTCAGCATTTTGACACATGGCTAGCATACAGACAACTTTCCTATTTCTTACATATGTCTAAACACAAACTTTTAAGAATACTGTGTGACCAGCCATTTAGCTGCACTTCGATTTAATTTCAGTAGTGGCTACAGGAGTAGTTTCTAACTCCTGTTAAGTAGAAAAATACTGTTTTAAGGAGAAAATTCAATGGTGAAGAATCAGAAAACATAAGAAACATATTCTAACAGTGAATTATATGACCCTAGGAAAAAGTTAGATTTCTATCAGAATGTATTCCATGTAAAATAAAACAAAAAACAGAGTAACATCAAATTATTCACGTGTTGTTTTTAAATTGCACATCTTCTCATAATGGAAATATACTAAAACAGTGAAAAGAAGCGAGTGTGATTTTCTTAAGGACATGGTAGAGAGTACAAAGTCAAGATACCTTTTACTTGGGTTTCATGGAGACAACTGTTGCCTTGTTACAGGTAACGGGCTTCCTGTGGCTATACTATGCATGCAACACCATAGCTTCATCCTTATGCCTCCCCCAGACCCCTTTCTTAATTGCATGTCACCCTTGGGAAGAAACACACTGACTGCTGGAGATAGCCACGTTTGGGGTGAATTGTTCAATATCTGAATGATCAAGGACCTTCTTTTTAGTGTGTTTTCCACCAGTACTTTCTGAACTAAACTAGTTTCTTTAGTAGAAGTCCAAAGGTACTGTAATGAGGAAAGCTAACTACACACATGTCAGTATTTATTACAGGGTATGAAGTAAAATTTGACATTAAAAATCAGTGTTGAGGAGTGTAGGCACAGAAACAAGAGTAGGAGAAAAATTGCAGTGGTATGGGCATACCACTGAAGTGATTAATAAAATGCTTACTCTCCCAAACAAGAAAAGTGAGTTTCAACATTGTACATATCTGCTGTTCAATCTAAAATTGCTGGGGCCTACAAAAGAAATAATTATTAATATCAGAAGATCTTACTGTAGGACAAACAGTAGTTCGACTTTATCACAGCATTTTCTTCTAAGGTTTCTAAGTAGACTGTGGGAAATTTCCTTCTTTTTTTCTTTGCCGTCAGTTAGCATCCCACCTATAACAATATTTCTAGCAGTGTTATTCATCACTAGGTGTTAGGGAATGGATATCATGCTAGCCTGAAATCCCTTATAGTTTCTCAATGGAAATTAGACATGCTTGGTTTAGTATACTTTGGTCCACATCAAGCTCAATTTGACTTCAAATGCGAATCAAGCATGAAGACAGAGGTACCCAAGCAAATGCAGTCCCTCTGTTCTCTTCACCTATTTGTCAATGTACATGATATTCCCACTTTGTGACCTGGACCCCAGCATATGAAATACCTAGAAAAAGTTTCAGGTAAGTATTAATATACCCTAGCTAAACTCCACTACTGATATTATGATACTGATATATCACTAATTAATTTTTTTATGAGAGCTGGAAAACTTATTCTACTCATCAGTCTTAGTTCCAGCTTCTTCAGGTGCATTATAGGAATGTAGAAGTCCCTTGCAATTAATTTTCATCTAATAATTTTATTTTCTGACCCTAAAGGTACTTGATATCATCATGTATTGTTATAGATAATTTTCTGACCCTAAAGGTACTTGATATCATCATGTATTGTTATAGATAATGACTGCATTCTTCTGCAAAGGTTCTGCATGTGTGTTTGTACTGTATAAAACTAGACTATGATTTAATTAAAAGAATCCTGTTTATCAGTGCTAGCTTTGTCTGTATAAGAATGTTGGGGAATCAAACTCACTTTCTTTGAGGAGGTTAGTAGAATGCATATATTTTTTTCATATTTATTCCACACACAGCTTTCTCTCTACCTCACAGCTTACATTTAAGAGTGGGAATGGAACAGCTTTTATACATCTCTTCAATTCACAGTGCAGGGTGAGTTGCTGGAGCTGCAAGGAGAGGAACTGAATTGTTATAAGGGTATCTAGATGCTGTTGAAGATCTTAGCAATATGCTCTTCTTAAGTGTTAGTTTCTTGCAGTGTGGAGGAGAAATATTGACTCATCTCCTGCATAGCAAGTAAAACCCACTAAAAAAGTAATATTTGTGAAATCTGGACATAGAAAAAAGAAATTGAACACAGAAAAAAGTTCTGTGGCCCTGCTATGTCATGATGGTATCAGACAGCTCTCCTTGATCTCCAGTGACGAGCAGGTAAATGCAACCTGTGACCTGTGATTGGAAAGATGAAGATAAAGGATCAAGCCCCAGAACTTACACCCATAATAACCTATTTTTTCTACTAAAAAAGACATATCAGTCCTGAGATGCTGGACCCATGGATGATGGGAAACAGAGCCCCCTTGCAGAGTCCCTTCTTGCCAGGAGTCAGTTTAAGCTAAGATAGGAGAGGTGCAAGACTTGATTTTATAGCTAAACCATGAAAACCCAATTCGATGATATTTTAATATACTGGTGTCAGTAAAAGTATTCAAGATGGAACTCAAGGACTTTTTTTTTTTTTTTGGTCATATCACCTTAGCTAGCAAAAATATTATTCTCATTTACACAGCAACTATGAAAATAGAATAGATATGAAATGGAAGATCTGAGGTAAAATTGAAGAATTAGACCAAAAGTGTTAGTTTGTAAGATTGTTTTTAATATGTTTACCTCCCCTCCAAAAAAGAAAAAACAAACCCAGAAAAAAACCCCAAAAAACCCAAAAACCCCACCAAAACCAACCCCCAAAACGAACACACAAACCAAAACCCCTCAAAACCCAAACTGCTTGAAAAAGCTTTCACATTTCTGTTTGCATCTGAGAAGTGAATGTTCAGACTTGGATTTGTTCAAATCAGTATGTCCAAGGCAACAAGAGACAAGCCCTCTTAATTCTGTTAATGTTCTCTAACCAAGTACCATTGTATTCTAGGTACTCTTGAGATTCTCTTTATTTTCAGTGGAATCTTGTCCTCCCATTAAACTGACTGCCACAATTTCAAAAATATCTGGGTCAAAAAAATTTTCCGATTTGCTACAGAAATGCAAAATTAATTTGTCTTACAATCCTAGTACCTAGGTTTTTTTCCCTAAAAGCTGAGTTATGCTGCTACTAGTATACAGAAGAAAGAGTTAAGAAATACTAAAACCAGCCATTATCTTCTGGTTGTCACATTCCTTGTTCTCTATTCCCTCTGCTACAATGGTTTTTCTCTGGACCCTGAAAAAAATAATCCAAGTTTTCATACATGATGCTTCAACACCAAAAGAGTAATTCTCTTTCTTAAAAAGGCTTCCAAAAATACCAGTAAACAAAATAAATAATCTCATCTTCATTCAGTTTCTTTCCCCCCATTGAATGAGCCCTTTTTAGAATCTTTAGCCACTGACCATCTCCTGTCAGGGCTCACTTATAAATATGGTCTTTCCCTGGGACAAAGGAGACAAGAATTTATATGAGCATGTCTCTCTTTTCCTGCATACCTGGAGTAACACTCTAGGACAACAAACCCAATGACATAATACAAGAATCAGGCTAGGAAGAGACTTTGCAAGGTCTGGTGGATGCTGTGTTATTCCAACAGACTTTGGGACAGAGAAAAAGAAGAAAAAGGGCACTTTTTTTCTTAAAAAAAGAGTATTTTGAAAAATGCTTCTGTGTTTGACAGTTTGTAAACTGAAGGCTTAATTCAAGGTTCACTGTACCCTTATATAGCATGTAACTATACATTTCCTTGAGCAGTAAATAAAAGATTTTACTGAACTATGAAAATTTAATTGGGACTGAAGTGACAAATATAAATTTTTACTCTCAAATCTTGGATGGGTGTTAGAAGTTCACAGGAATTACTGTGGATTCAGAAACATTTACTGAATTTCAGAATCCACTAGCTCCATTAGATACATGCTTTTCGATAGAGGGGATAAAATTTGCGACAGAGAAAATAAAAAGTAGTAGCTTCTGAAGGACTAAGACATAGCCTTTTCATCATCGGGATGTGTGCTTTATGTGAGGAACAAGTATGGGTTCATACTGATGGATATGAATATGCAATGGTGTATGGCAGTTATGAACGTGCAGTTGTGTCACTCGCTAAGAAAACTTTGGATGCACTTACTTTTAATGCACTTATTAGTCTTACCTGCCTTATTTTACATAAGCTTTGCTGCTATTTCAGCACATCAAATATTAAGAATTATCTTTAGATATGAGCTGCAGTTTCTAATGCTAACTTTGTTAATTTGAGGTTCTGATTGTCCTCCTTACTTCGTGCTCAGGACTTCTCAGCAGGCTTCATCCATGACAACAAAAGCTCTTATCCTGTATATAAAGGCTGCCTGTATCTTGTGTTTTAGACCATGTATTTCTCAAGGTGGTACATTGATAGGATCCATCACTTTTTTCATATGAAAAATTGAGACAATTTACTTCCCATACATAGAAATAACTTGATAAGGGAAGGAGATTTTTTTAATGGTGGTTAGATTTGGTTTCTGATGTTGTCAGGGCTATTTAAAACAATTCATTTAACACAAACTCACCATTTATTTTGTAGATTTGAATTAAAATGAGCAGTTTGACAGTATATGCCTTTTTTGTTGTCTGTGTTACTCATTTACATTACCATGGCTATCACGTTAGTTTTTGGATAGTCCTTGAACTTTTCAGTGATGACTTCCAATTAAATGATAATTGCATAGAAAATTCTGACATATAGCATGAGTAAAGAGACAGTAAACAAAAAACTCATTGAGCTCACAAGTAAATTCTGTGCTTTCATGCGGAAAAGACCCCTTCAGTTGTCGGTTCTTTTACTATGACTTTTAAAGTGAGACACAGCTTACAAATATTTCTGCTTTAAATGCTAAGAATAGTAAATTCATTTACAAGTGTCTCAATCCCTAAGTGTCCATACACTTAGAAAAAAATCCCAAACATTGGAAAGCAATGAAACTTTAAAAGAAAGACTGAAGGCTGAATATCTCTGTTAGATTTTCTCGGTATGTAAAGAACACAATACCAACTTCTTATGAAATTCACAGTCACATTAATTGGATGTAATATGAATGAATGACAAAGGACCTTTAGCTTGGAAGAATTTATTCAGCTAAAGATCCAGACTGACCTAGAAGAGCCCAGTGATGCGGACACACCAAAACATATCCCCCTCCCTCAACTCTCCTCCTAACAGCTCTTGCAGCACAATAGGGATACAGGCTTCCCCTCACCTTGGAAGAAGCAATCAGGACTGCCACAGTGCCATTCTTATTCTTGGAGAACTGGGATTTAAAATTGTTTTAAATGCAGGGTTGGCCATGCTTGGCATGAAAGAGTGCACTTGCTGCACTCTCCAATTGCCCAACCATTTTAGTGGGCTTCCTTGCTTGGAGACTCCCGTGGAGATGCCCTGCCATGAGGTCTGCATGCTCATGCTGGTAGAGTGATTGAGTAATTTGCTGCTCTCTGAGCCTGGCTCTTCGGCCTCTTCATTCACCTGTAGCTTCAGTTCATTTACATTCTCAATTCCCCAATTACACCAGAGGGGAATAAGATGGACCCAAACTGAAAGAACCAACATGTTTCAGTTGCTGGGCCATATCCTGCATGTGCAGGAGTCTTTTCGATAGCAATGGGTGCTCTTAATGGCATTTACCTCTTGGCTGCAGCTGTTGCTGCAAGAGCTGATCATCAACCTGGGGCCACAGGATCCCAGTGCTTTTGCTCTGAGTGGATACTTCCAACTTTATCATAATGCTAGTCCTGTGGTCTTTCCAAGTCAGATTTCCTTCTAATTGAGAAAGTCTCTCGCGTGCATATCCCAGCTTTCTATGCCTGGTGGAAAAATGCCACAAGACATTAAGGCCCTTCATCCTATTTCCCACCTCCAAAGCCTTGTTCCTCTGGTTTACCTGCTACCCTGCCCTACCATTACGTTTTCTCGTACACGTCACACACAGGTCCCATCCAGGCCCCCTTACAGCCTCCACGTAACTCCCCACGCGTTCCCCATAAAGCCCGTAGCGTGTAGCCCCCAGACTATCCTCCAGGGGCCCTGCAATCCCTAGGGCTTCTTCCTCCTTCAGAACTGGTGCAGCACCGCAGCTCCCCCGGTCCCGTTACACACAGACACAAAATCCCCCCCGCCTGCCCTACCGCAAACACCTTTGGCTTCCAGCGCACCCCTCCGTTTCCTCATCCCCTCCAGCGTCTACGCAGCCCACCCCTCCCCCGAAGCCTCCCCCTACAGGGCCGCCCCATCAAGCCCCACACACCACCTGCCAGACCCCCGGCTACCCCCGCCCCTACACAGCTGTGTGTCCCCGCACCCCCCGCGTCCCCTCGGAGCACGGGGCGCGGCGGGGCCGCGGCCGGCGGGACGCCGCTCCCCCCGCGCGGCGGAGGAGGCGCGGCTCGGCGGGGCCAGCCCGGGCCGCGGGAAGGGTTAACGGCGGGGCGGCGGGCACATGACAGCGGGGCACAGGCTGCCGCGCTCGGCGGGAGTTGCGCGCTGCCGGCCGGAGGTGAGTGCCTGGAGCCCCGCGGCGGCGCCGCGCCCCGCCGAGTCTGCCCGCGCCCGGGGGCGTGCGGCGCGGGACGGCCCCTCCGCTGCCTCGCTCGCCGGAGCTGCTCCCAGCCCCGCGCCGCCGCCCCGGCGGGGAGAGGGTGAGTCGGCGGCTCATGGCCTCCGTGTCAGCGCGGGGAGGGCGGAGGAGAAGGGAAAGCAAAACAAACGCTCTTGTGGTGCCATCAGTTCGCGGTTACTCACCTCGCCGGCCGGTCCGCCTCCGAGATGGGGACGCAGCTCTGTCTGGAAAGACGGGACAGACACACGCCCGAGAGATTTGTCTTCCCACTGGTGAATAACCGGAGATAGGTACCCGCGGAGGGAGGCTGCGGAGCGGCGTGGGCGGGAAGCCGGGATCGGCCGGGGGTACCGGACGGAGTGATGTGCATCCCGCGGAGCTGCCGCGCGGAGGCTCGTGGCTCTAATGCCGGGCAGTGTCCCGCCTGGGGCTTCCTCTCATCCAGGGGCTGTCCCCGTCCGCAAGAGACCAGACGTGTCGCGCTTGGTGAGGTGACAGCTCTCTTCACCTGCCGGCCTGTACTTTGCTAGCAACTCCAGCCTCTTAAAAGACTCGAAAACCATGGCTTTTAGCCCTCCTCCCTTGTTCGCTTTTGGCCCCGATTGAAGCTGCTCATGCTTTGATTACGAGATCTGTGGGGTGAGACGTGGTAGTGATAAGAGTGGCGGTAGTTGTCCCCCGGGCCATCAACCGGGCACCCTATGGTGGCCTCCTACACGAGGGGTGGTCACAGCAGGGACACCAAGGCAGGGCAGGTGTCCACGGCCCCATACCTCTCTGCCTCTGCATTGTCGTCGGCTCACACGGGGACATTGTTGGTGGTTTTCTATGTCCTTCATGGACTGAAGATCTCACCAGTGCTGACACGGCAGCATTAGCAGTTGTGCCTGCACTCCTGGAAAGTTCAAAGCCATTACAGGCAAAGTGAACAAGGCAGCATTGAGAGTAAAAGGTGCAGGAATCAGGGCTTGCAGGAACCTTTGTTTGCTAGGTGAGGATGCTGTGGCTGCTGATGGCATGTCAGAAAGCCTGCTCAGACTCAGGTACTCAGTGCTGCCTGATTTGTATTGGGTTTTTCAAGCACCTTGTCTGAAGATTGTAGCTATCTCTGCTGAGAATAAGTTTGCTCCTGGAAAGCTCATGCTATTCATTTGGGACAACCACTTGCAGTAGCACTGCTCTGATATTTAAGGTCCTAGTAGAGAGGAAGCTTATGAGATCTTAATTAACATCATAAACTTGAGAAGGTTTCTCTGGCAGACTGGCAAAAATGGTACCAACACTAGGATATACATTATCCTGTCCACTGATAATGGCTGCTCTCTTGGTGGCAATTGCAGCAGTATCAATGATTGTGCTCTGCTCTGTGTTTGTACAGTCCCTCGCACAAAGGCATTCCTTTCGGTGACTAATCTTCCTAGGAATTATAGTGATGCAAGTAATAAGTAATTAGTAGATTTCATTATACTAGCTCTGAGAAACTCAATCATGTTTGGGGACTGGTTGCCTTGAGTGCTGTGGAAGATCTTTAGCTATCATTTGCCTTGCTTGTTTATGCTGTATCATTCTGATGATGCTTGAGAACTAAAAACTTTCAGATTGTGTGACCTTTTCTAGTTTTCTTTGGCTGAAGACCTGGACCTTAGAAAAATGTGGTATTTTCAGAGTACTTGCAGTTTAGAATTAAGACCACTGTGGTACTTCAAGAATACTGCTGTGAGGAAATGGATACAAATGACCAAAACAGTGGAAGCTAATATGATATATTTATTATTCTCAGTAGTGTGTGAGTTCTGAGATGTTGGGAGACATGGAGGGTGGGGAAGATATTCTATATAAATTGAGAGAAAAGCTTATTTTTTAGCCCCAGTTTTGAAAGCACATTGTCTTCCTTTATTGCAGTTGGGATTCTTAATGTATCTATTGTTCCAAGTCTAATTTCAAACTCTCGGTTATTATTTCTTGCCTAGTTAAATCTCTATGTGGTTTGCCTTTTCAAGGAGAATTTATTGCCATGCTCTGTTCTGCAAACTAGAGCAAGATAACTGTACAAAAACTGTAACACTTCCTATGCATTTGTGCTCTACTTAGAAAATGCATGGTGGCTTACACCTATATTAGGGTATGTCTTTCTCACAAGCAGTTGTGAGACACAATAACCTCAGGAGTCAGTGAGGCTGAGGTGAAGCATCCCTATAGCTTTTGGTGCCTGTTCC
This sequence comes from Vidua macroura, assembly GCF_024509145.1. Taxonomy (NCBI): domain Eukaryota; kingdom Metazoa; phylum Chordata; class Aves; order Passeriformes; family Viduidae; genus Vidua; species Vidua macroura. Next base: position 23,092,514 of record NC_071611.1, read on the forward strand.
TTCCCCCTCTCCATCACAGTCCCGTGCACCCAGACTGGCTCATCAGGTGTGATGTCAATACTTCTGAGTATTTCACTGTGGTGCCACTGAGAGATGATGCTCTCCATGCTCTCCATGCGTAGATGGAAGGGCTGATAGGGGAGAATAGAGCTCAAAGGGTAGGTAGACACTTTGGGTGGCCATGTGTCTGTTCAGCCCTGGGAGGAAGTAAATTTTTTCCTGGAATTGTGCCAAGGAAATTGTTGAGGGGAACATGGTGAGAGTCTTGGCTATCCATATTCATGTTTGGGATGAGGGCAGGCACTCACAGTCTTGGAATGCACAGTCCCAGAGGAGGGGGTTATGGTTCATGTTTGATTTCTGTGGTGTCTGGTAGCTGTTGTACAGGTGAGATGTGTCCAGGGGAAAAAATAGGAGGCTGAGTGCCTTGTCTTTCAGTCTTCTCCTTTGGGATAGTGCTTGCTACACTATATGCAAAATGCCAGTGTCTAGTAACTACTTCCATGAAAGCATCTCCTGAGCTGGATTTACTATTCCTTAAACTGATCTCTGCAGTAGAGTAATTTAGCTTTTGTTGGAATTGAAAAGTATTTTACCTCTTCTTTCAGTGGGCGAAGCAGTAAGCAAACTCTGATTAAAGCTCTCAAAACTGCACTGGAAAAGTAGACATTATAGCATACTGTGCTACAGACATAGATTTGTGAACTATTCTTTTGTTTCATTTTCTGAAGGAATGGTGTTTGGATTTTCCAAGGCTTCAGTTCAGCTTGAATTTAAATTTTATTTTGATGAAAGTGAATTTATGAATCATTGCTATGGATTTTGAGCACTTATGTTGTCATAATGTTATTGATGCAGAGTCATAGAACTTTGAGTAATGTCAGCTTAGGAAAAAAGAGCCCTTAAAAGCAGTGGACAAAAGTGGTTTTTTGACGTATGTGGGAGCACAAAAATGTCACTATAGTATCTTACTCATGGACAGCAACATTGCATTCAAAGATGGAAAGTGCTTCTGTTCCTTCAATAGAACAAAGTAATTTGTCAGTAAGCCAATCAGTTTCAGGTTATTATTATTTCTGTGTTTTTTTATTTGTTTGTTGGGGGGATTTTTGTGTTTTAACTTAGCACATAAAATTTCAGCCCTACTCAGGATTGCAAAGCTTATTTCTAAATAAGCCATTGTATTTGGTGCTGTACTCTCACAATTTCAAAGATCACTTTGATTAGAAGTGTATGGGGTTTTACTATTATGGGTAGCTGTTTATGGATTTGATGCAAAATGTAGTTAGACTTTTAGAAAATAATTAATGTTCTAATTTAATTATTAATATATTATTTAATGCACCTCTAGATAATCTGGTGCTTTGGTCTCATTCAGTTTGGCCACTAATATGAGAAGATCCTGATTTCCTGATGGAAATTGGTATTAAAATACCAAAAATACACTTTAATACTAATATAATAATAATAATACTTATTATTATATAATACTTTTTAAAATGAGAAGACTTACGCTCTCCAAGGTGCTTTAATATTTTAAAGAAATAATATATTCATTTACATGTCAATGTAATGTTATACATTTTCATGATAGAATCAGAATGGAGACTAAAGGAAGAAAATGCAGAAGAATGGCTTAACATGTTTCTACTCTCATAAAAAAAATTGATTTGTTTTTGCTTGCAGGTCAATTGGTTCAAAAAAACAGTTTGCTAACATGAGAAAGGAAATTATTAGTCCAGAGGCCTTTCTTCAAATGTAAAAACCACAACAGTAGGTAATGAGAAAAGATGATAGTAGAGAACACTGTCACACTGTCATTCCTTGTAAGATATAATGTTGCTAGAGAAGAATAGCATGGGACACCAGCATTATAACAACACAAGTTGTATATCAACCTCAGTTTTATAAGCCTTGTAGATATGTGTAGCCTAAGTAGTAAAATTCTCTTGATTAAACTAAAGATGCTTTTGTTGAATAAAGCTAATGCTTTCAGTATGTTAGAATCTTCTCTTGATTATATTTGTACTTTTCTAATGTAGTTAAAATTGCAGACAAGAACTACAGGGAAGAATGTTTTTTATTTGTAGCCAGTCTATAGTGACATGGTATAAACCCTTGCCAGCAAAACATGCCCTTTTTGTTTTTTTGGTTTTTTTTTTTTTTTTTTTTTTTTTTTATTTAGTATGTCCTTTTCTAAATACTTAGTCACCTGTGTTAAGGCAAGGGACTTTCCACTTTTAAAATAAACTCTGAGAATTTAAGAACATTCATCTCTCCCTGTCCTTAGCTGACCTGGGGAGAGTGATTTATGCTTCACCTAGGCACGAAAATAAGTAAAACTGATTTTTATTGTTGTACTTTAAAATTTTTATTTGCACAACATAAAAATGTAACAATCAAAAATAGTATGTAGAATAAGACTTTCATGACCATTTAAGTGTGGTTAAGGCATATCTCTCCTAGTTAGAGATTTTTCTCTTGCCTTTGAAGATAACATGCTTAAGCCTTTAATTTTTAGTGAGTTTTACCTGGAAACTGTGTGTGAATACCTATGCATAGATGTCTCTGAAGGCATTTAGATGACTTTCAGTCTAGAAGTGTGCTGTGAACGCAGTTTTGTGAAATAAACAGGATGCTTTGTGTTTTTTGTCTGTTCACAGATGGAGAAAATGGAGACATTGCAGAATCAGAGTAAGCAAAGGTTTAAGTATGAAGGTTTTACATTAAATTCAGTGATGAATATTCTGGTTGGAATCTTACCGGCTTCAGTGTTGAATATTTTGAGCTGAAGATAAAGTTATAGCTCAGTGTTTTGCTGCAAGAAGACTGTAACACTTCATTAAAACCTTAATGTAGATATGAATTAAAACCATGATTGAAGCCATACTTCAATTTTGTTGCTGTCAGCTTAATTTGTTTATCTGAACAAGTTAATTAGGCACCGAGTCTACGATTGAACAAACTGCTTAAACATGTGCTTAATGCTTAGCAGATGAACCTAGTGATGAAAATTGGACCTGAGCTGTTCAGCTGAATTAGGGATGAAGTTACTCTCCATCTGTATGATACCTTGGCCCAGTGACTTACACTAACAAGTGCTGCTTTTGCCTAAAAATCTTTTTTATGTCAGGAAATGTTTAGATCTACTTGATTTTGCCTTGGAGTAGGTTGTGGCTGAGATGAATCTCTCAAACCCCTTTCCCTTACCAGTCTTGTCTTCTAAGATTTAAATAATAGGAAAACATAAGTGATGAAAAGTCAGAGTTCAAAAATTATTGGTATAATTGGAAAGATATCCTTGAAGATTTGCTACTATGTGATTATATTTCGATTATGGCATATCTGTAGGCTTATAAATAAGCATTCAGTTTCAAAGTGATTGCAGTTGTGTTTGTGAATGCTTCTGTGCTGTGCTTTCCTCCAGTACTTCTCTATTGTGAAGTGCCACAGAGTTTGAGGGACCACAGAGGCTTTTCTGTGGTTTCACTATTTTCTCTTCATATTGTTTTATCTATATCCTTTAGAATGTGAACTGCTATTTTTCCTGTTTTGTCTATATGGTGCTTCCCTACTGCATGTGCTTTTCAGCATAGACTGAGGAGATGGCAGAAAAAATTGTAATAGATGAGTTCATCCTAATGACAATTTCCTATCAGAGGGTCTTTTCTGGCTGCCTTACTGTACTTGGTCAGCATTCACTTAATGTCATGGCTTATTTAGATAATGTGAAGGCAGCTGACCTTATTACAAACTTCAGGTTTTTGAAGAGTGGAGAAAGGTAAAAAATATTTTCATTGTATTAGAGCTTAAGTCATTGCTTGGCTTTATTCTTTCTTCCTGAGAGACCATATAGAGCTTGTACTTTGTTTCTTGTAACCAGTAAAGTCACAAAATTAATAGTCACGTGCAGTCCTCTTTCATCTGTTACTTACTACAATATAATTTGGTTTTATTTATGTATTTTTTTAAACAGGCGTAATACACAGTGGATTTCTTACTGACTTTGGCTTGATATCAGTCATAGCTATGGGTCTGTAAAAACACACTTTGATTACATTAACTTTTTAAAAAGTAATGGGAGGTGATATAGTATGAGACATCAGACAGCAGGTATTCCTCAGGGATATAGGATCATCTGTAGACAGTAGATCTCACCAATCAGAATTCATGCAGGAGCACCCTGCCCATCTTCAAATAGCAGCACCCCAATCCCAGCTATTTGAAACCTGTCTGCCAGCCTGCACTTGGAGGAGGGATAGCTCCTCAGAGCAGCACCATTGACAGTCCTATTCACTCCCCTGCCCTAAAGTCCAAGAAATGTGTGGTTACAAATGAGAATGACCCTTTATTACAAGTCCCACAATCCCCAGAACTGCCAGTCCCACAGTTTTTAAAGCCAAAACAGCAAGATTTTTCAAACACATTCTCCCCATGCTGAGGTGAAGATAATACTAATTTTTCTAGTGCCATCCGTAATAGCAATCTTTTTCCAGTAGTACATATGCAGATGGTATTGGTTTAAGCAGATGAAGCCAGTCACTTCTTTACCATTCTTTTCCTGTAAAGGAAGAGACACTGCAACAAGATGTCTTGATATTTTCCACTAAATAAACTCATAATTTGATTATGACCAGGGATTTTGTACTGCACAGCAGTTGCTTGGAATCACTGAGTTGTCCTAAGATTCTTTATAAACGGAATAACCTAACCTTTTGACTCAACAAATCCAGAGAATATTTTTATGTTCTATGGCCCCAGAATTTTGTCAGTGCTATCAAGAATACTCCTTGGATGCATGAACACACCTTTCCACTGGTGAGTAACAGCTGCTTACTGATGAAAGCAGCAACAGTCATACTTTTTTAAGGTGTCTAGGCTGGACATGCTGTAGAGTGCTTTGTCTTGACCATAGATTTGCAATGCACTTCTTGAAACCACTGTTTATGCTGTAGAAATTAATGATGCATAACTCTCACAAAATCTGGAGTCTGGTTCTCTGTAAGTGCTTGTGCATCAGTTGAAAATGTACTTGACTGTCTGCTCTTGGGTCTTAGAAGTCAAAATGGAACATTTAAGTTTGCAATACTTCTTGACTCTGGTCATGCTGGAGATGAGGATACTCCTTTGGAGGAGTTTTTAATCATATTTTCAAAATTTAATGTACATAGACGAGAATTTCATGTATAGAAAATAATTAAATGGTTTAAAATGAAATAAATTAAATAAATGAAAAAAGGCTTAGATTGATATCCAAGTGAAAGTGAAGAAAAGGAGAGAGACTTCCGATTTTATTACAAGCGTGTTGCTTCTCTCAGTTTCCTGTTCTTCACTACTTCCATTTGCAAATTTAGGAAGTCTGTCCCTCTTCCGCAAGGCTTGCAAACTTGAACCAGTATCATTCCAGAGCTAGTTGAAAGTTAACTGCATGTTGAGTGCTCTGCTGAGTCAGACTGGTGGTAATACATATACATATTCATTGCGTGACCTCTGGGACCACTGATCTGGTGCTCAAAGTGGTGGAGGTGGTGGGTGTGATCCACAGCACACAGAGTGAAAAGAAGTGGACTCCCCACATGATAGTTTTCTCTCTTTCACTTCAGGCAGAACCTGATTCTTGCGGTCTTCAAAAGTAATGTCTGAAAACTGAGAATCCACACTGAGATCTTTAAAGTAGCCCTAAATAATAGCTAATCCACCTACAGTATGTGTTGCAGAGCAGCATGGGAAGGTGAAGAGAACATCAGCCAGTTCAGTGTCCCTGGTTTGTGGATTTTGAACTGGTATTTTTATCTGCTGTGCCCAATTGCTCTGTTCCTACATGCTGTCAATTCTGCCTTTCCTTCTTGGCTTGATTAGCTTGCACATGCGTAATATAGTCCACTTTTTTGGTAGAATAGCAAGTAGAAAATTCAGCTGAAGGGCTGGCATTAGGGAAGATTATGTATAAACACTGTGTACATGGTAAAATACTGTGGACTTCAGATACCAGCACTGGTCTTCAATATCTCTCATCAATGCAGCTCTTTGGGCAGAAGTTTTGTTATGAAAAATAACACAATTTTAAAATGCCAGCTTTTAACTGAATATTCTATTAAGAAAGTAATTTATTTTAAGGTATGTACATTTCAAACTGTTCAAATTAGAACTGTGATCTAGCGTAGTTATGTCCAAAAGTTATGTATTTGAGGACTTAATATCAGCATATCTACACTTTATGCACATCTGAATAGTAATTTTGTTTTCTAGGAAATCTAGTAGGTATTCTTATTGCTTGTCTTGTTCATTCCTATGTGCAGACAATGGACTTGTGAGTGTGAGCTGGACCATGTTCAGGCATATCTTGAGTATTCTCATGTCTCATGTTGTGATAAAAATCCCAGATCTTTCTGAAAGCAGCACATACTTTCTGAAAGCACCAGTATGTTCAACACTTCTATTTGTTTCTCATGTTGAGCCAATGAAAAGGTGTATTTGAAGTTCATTGAGAAGTATTAAAGATAAATGTATCTTTGCTGGTGTAGGTAGTTGCAGGAGGTAGCTGTGGGAATAATTAGGGAGCTCACTTTCAGTTTTTCCCTTAGCATTATTGGTGAACACTATGGGAGGGAGGATCCAGCTCGGGAAGCTGGATCCTTAGTCTGAATCACAGAGGTCATACTTAACCTGTTATGACAATTCATTCAAAATTTAGGAGGAGTAATATAATATATTGTAGTCTTAAAGCAGCCTGGATTTGGCTGATGAAGAATTTTTACTGTCACCAAAATGCCATGCTGACATGCTGTTAGTGACATCGGTGCAGCTGCAGCACCTCCAGCCACTGCACTCACAACCTGGTGGGGAACTCTAACATGGACAGGGAGAGGGGAGAGGCAGCCAGAAAACCCGGGTTTTGGTCTTCCTGTAATTGTGGTTTGAGCTGGTGTGTCTGGCAGGATTTTCAGTAATTGTAAGTGGCTCACAGTCATGAGTGTCTTAGCCATCATCTCCTTGCGTCCCCTGTTCTCCCCGGCAGCAGGTGACACTACATGTGGGGGGAGTTCAAGCCTTGAAACCAGTCTGGCCTTTTGTTCCACCTTGACTGCTCTACTAAAACCAGTGCAGTCAGCATGTGGGTGTTTGATGAAGACTGTGTTACAATTGTGAAGATTTGAAATAAATATACCTGAAATGGAGCTTGAGGAAGCAAATATGGACATCTGCCCCCAGACGGGGAACTTCAATAAGAAATACAGAAACTTGTGCATATAGTCATGGACCCCCTTTGTTGTCCTTTCCCAGGCATTGAAAAGCCATCTGTCATCCTCCATTTCTGAGATTTCTGTAGTGTTGTTTATTCCTTGACATAAAGACAACTCTGTATTTTATTTTCTGCTTTCTTGCAAATGTGACTGTAATTTTTTTATGGTAAAATGAGTCAAGTAGCTCATTTGTTCATGTGTAAGATGAGCTTGTTTTCTGTTAGAGATCATTAGGGCTTGCTCTTATCCTGGCAATAGGTGACATACCATTGCATCTTGGTATTTGATTTGATTTGATTTGATTTGATTTTCCCTTTAGAGACTCTGGAAGAAGAAACAGCTCCAGTGCTACTAAGCTGTGTGAGAACTGTGAACTTGGTCAGCAAGAATAATTTGTCTCCAGTTGCCAAAAGAGCCTTGTTTCACTTTTGAACAATGACTACACAGGTCTGTGAGGAGTGTTATATGCTGAAGTGTTAATCAGTAAGCAGCTTGAGCCACACTTGAAATCTCTTTAACATACTTATTTTGCTCTCTAGTACTTTTGTTTTTTATGTGTCAGTTGGCGCAGTCTGAAAAAAAGACATTCATCAGTATTCTGTGCAGTTCCTTATGCAGAAAGCTTTACTCAAAACTCACTTTCGTTTTAGTTGTTTTCTATAATCAATAACCAGGCAGTTTTAAAGCCTGATTATTGATGATATTTAAGTATAAAAATGTAAGTGATAATGATCTTAGTTTTACACAGCTTGACAAATTTTTCACCTTTGCACATTGTTTGGTGGCCTTGGTATGCTTGAAAAAACAACATCAATGCAAGGAATGCATTGGCATTGCAGCTCTGGTAGTTGTTTCTGGAAATCCATTCTGAAGACAATAAGGATGAGCCTTGGTGGACTCTTTTCTCTTTGACTTTTCAAAATGGTACAACTGTGAACATGAGAATCCTTGAGTTTAAATCTACAATTAGTTTTAGGGCCTGGATGACCAGCAGTCCTGGTTGGGCTTGAGCAGGTTCACTGCTGCTGTTGGTATGCCTCTCCTAGAATGTGCAAGAAGTTTACTTAACTTTTATGTAAAAGCTAGTGCACAGATTCCTGTTGCAAGACACTCCTTTGGAGTGCTTATTTCAGGCTTATTTCTTTTCTCCCCTATCTTTCATGTTTCAGGCATGGTTCAACTCCTGAACACAAATGATGTTCCGGCAACTCTTAAACAGAAGTGATGGATGGAAGGGTATGATTTACATTGACTCTGTACTTTTGCAGTCTTTATCTTAAATATTCAAAATTATGCTTAAGAACAAAATGTTGAAGAAAATAAAAAAGCTGGTGATGCCAAAATGCATATTGGACTATGTGTTATAAAGGCCCCAGGCAACTTAGAAAAATGCCTTGAAGAGTCTATGCTTTAATGCCAAAAAGGAGCTACTTTACACAAGAACTGTAAACCCACTCAAGAGTATTAGGCATGTTGCCAACAGTTTCCCATTCTGTGCTGAGTGTATTTTAACTTCTCTCATACTGTGTCTTATACCCTTTACCCTCCACTTTGTGGACTCGGACAGTGAGATTTAAAATTAATGGCAGCAATCCAAAATGCAGTATAGCGAAGGTGCTGGTTTAAGTAAGGTTCACATGTCTTTGACTTTCCTAGACCAAATATTATTCTTTCTGACTGGGGCAAACCCAATAAAGGGGATAGGGTGTATTAATCAATAGGTTTCTGACACCTGTTTTCACTATGATGAGAGCTTGTGGTTTTCCTCCATTGTCACTGATGCTTATTTATGTCATCCTAAAATTGGCTAATGAGTTCTGTATCCTCCAAGTCTACAGAGAGAAAAATTTGATGTCTCATGTCAAGCCATTAAAAGAAAACCTAACCAGATCAAATGATTACATTTTCACTTTACTCCGAGAATCTTCAACACCAGTTAATGATTTTTCAGTTTTGTTTTATCACCAGGAGATGGCACTAATAAAATCTGTTTTCATACAGAGAGATGTATGTTTCAGCCACTCTTTATAGAGGAAATTAGTAATAAAAATACAGTTGAAGTATGAGAATTCTGGAAATTTTGTACCTGAAAATTCTTGAAAACTGCATTGAGGCCACCTGCTCCTCTGGGTGAATTAAGATTTCACTATTTTGGTATGAATATGGGTAAGTCACATAAATTTCCTGTGCCTCTATTCTTTTTGTTGGCAAATTTTGGAAAAGTTATTTTTACATTAATAAAGTGATTTGAGATCTCCACATAAAGTGTAATTTATTGATGTCAAACACAAAATTAATTTTAGACCTGTGTATGCACCTATAGAGATGGAACATAAAATAAAGTTGTTTATGCCTTTTCATAGAGAAGCAGGCTACCAAAAAGCTGTCCCGTACACACTTCAGCATAGAAGTGTGCAAATACTAAATTTTGCAGTTTATTTGGTGTTTTCGCATATTTCTATTGTGTTCTTCCAGAACTATGTTGCCTTTCCTAGCAGTACTGTAACATGACCTTCACCATGGTGATGTGTTTCTTTATTTGGTCCCTACTTCTTCAGACCTGTTAAATGGTGCTGAACAGGAATAAAATCCACTGTTTGCTTTGGTTTAACTGCTCTGTCCTACTACTCAGCCACAGAAAACAATGAGAAGAGAAGCTGCTCTTCTGGCGTCTATTCTGTACATAAAATGCAAAGTTATCTTTAATCTACTTTCAGGAAACTCATACAGCTATAAATGCATGGAAGACTCTTGCAAGGAGTTCCATGTTTGAACTTTGGCTTTGCTTGGACAACAAACTGCTTAACATGTACCTAACCTGTATCCAGTTGGGTTATAAACAGCTTGCATATGTCCCTTTGTCCATGTTTCTGTTCCTTTTATACCTTCCAGGCTAAATTTCATCTCAAGCCACTGAAGTGTTTGCAGGAGTGTTACCTTATACTTCAACTAGTGGAGAATTCCTTTCACTGCTAGTGGTAAGGGTATGCACCATTTTTTCAGCAGACTTGAGATACCAGCTCAATATGCGATGAGTGCAGTAGAAGGTGCACTAGGCATGAAATACAGTAATAAAGGTATGCATTTAACTGTCATATTTGGGGCTAAGTCAAATACTGCCATTTCGTACCGATGTTTGTTAAATTCTGCTTGTGACACAAGCATGGCCTTCTGTTGTTTCATAGACATTTGTTGTAGAGAGATTCAGAATGGTTTAGGTGTCACTGGGCTACACTCCACAGAATGTGGGGGACCAGAAGTTCCCCCAGAAGGGGATGTAAGGAATGCATCTCACATGAAATGCAGGAAGGCCTGGGGCAGGAGTAAGGAATGTGCTTTTTTCTTCTGTGTCTCAGTCTTGTGACACAGCTGAATACATAGGCCCTTCTGGAAAAAAAAAAAAAAAAAAAAAAAAGCAACCCAAAAAAACCCCAAGCAAACAAACCACATGTTCAGGCAATAATCTCTGGTTGCAGCTCTAAATACATGAAATGGAACTTGAGATTAACATCTCATTTCATTGAGGTTTCATGCAGTCAATTATACAGATACTATATGGTTGATAAAATTAGTTGTTTAAGTGGTTTTTCCTGGGCTTTTTCAAGAAGTCTATCCCTGTTTAGTCTAACCATTTAACACATTATTAGTGTGGTGGCTCTGTGAGGGGTTAGTTGCTGGCTGAAGTTAAACCATGGCACTTTATTAGAGGTTTCAAATGATGGGAGGAGAGCCTGTCTATAGTGGATTATTATGCTTTAATGAGCAGAGGCCACCGGCTCCTCCGGTTTTTTTGCTTAACACTGAGTCTGACATATTTAGGTGAGGACAGTACCAAGCTGAGAGGTCGGTAGAAGAGACATGCCTTTCCTAGCTTTAATTATTACAACAAAACAGTTGCTGCATAACATTTCACTTGCAAAATCTCTGGAGAGAATTTTGACCTGACAGGTTTCCCTGGAAGTGTTCACATGGCAGGCCCATTTTGTCCAAGCAACATCTCCAGGGCACGAATCTTCTGTTGGTGTTTGGTGTGGTTGAACTTCAGCCAGTGAGAAGTACTGGTGTCCTGGCTGACCCATGGTAGCCATGTGCAATAGTGAGGAAGCTCTGGCTTTCCCTTTCTACTTTCCCCTTCCAAATGTGCCCAAAAGCCAAATGAATTTAGTCCTCTGAAATGATAATGCGTCATGCTTCAGCCAAATTCCTGTTGAAAACAATGGTGTAGCCAGAAATTCATATTTGGGCTCTAGTAAGGGATTTCTTTGCACATTGATGTAACTTATCTGCATTGTCAGAATTGCTCTACAGAGCTTCCTGTGGCTTTGAGGGCATCTTGATAGGGTAAAATGTTATTTTCTTTCAGAAGGCATTCCTTTGTGTTGAAAAGGTTGCTTTGCCTGACTCTACCTTGGTATTGTTAATTTTTTTAATGAAATTAAGCCTTAAAAGTTAGTAAATTTAATTGAGATGAATCGGAAGAAGAAAATTTATTTAAACAATTGTGAATGGATGCAGTACCTGGTATACCTGGTTGTTGTGTTGCACTAAATAGTTTGTTTAGTTGTTGTTTTGCACTGGGTGATTGGAATTTGCACTGGGTAATTTTTATATTGCACTAAGTGGTTTGTATCATAGTTTCTTCCTCACACCCTTTCCCCTCTCGCCCAAAGCCCCAGTGGTGGTCATTCCCCAGGTTACTCCCTCCCCTCACCCCTCCCATCACTTATATTCCATTGGCTGTGGCCCCTCTCTTCTGCCCCCCTTCCCCTGGGTTTAAAATCTCCTGCAGCAAGACCCTCGACCTCTTTTCCTCTCTTTACCTCCCTTGGACTTCCCTGGAGTGGTTCCACAATAAAGTGGGACTATCATCCTGAAAGGAAAGAGCGCCTCCAGTCTTTTACTTTTGTCCTTGTGAGATTGAGAAGGGCCGGGGGTCCAGAGCTAGCCAGATCGGCATCAATCTTACACCTGGTAATCACATACTTTTCCATTTTTACTTCCTTTCAGTGTCTCTCCCTTTTTTCCCTAAATTCAATCAAACAAAATGAAAATAGAAAATATGCTTTGCCACTTCTATCCGGTCTGTATCTCGTCTGCAGGGAAATAAGCTCCATCAGATTAAAATCTTTCTCCTACTAAAGAAGCCATATTTTGGCATATTATAAGCCATTATAATGGGGGATATAATTTTCCCCCATTATAAGTGGGATAATGCTCTTTTCCTGCAGTTTCCCTGCAGGAACTGCTATCATTTGCAGGAGAATCCAGGTCTTTCTGCATTTACAAATATTTTTTGGGTGAGTCCTACCTTGTATTTAGTAAAAATCCTTTACAGAATTGAAATTTGAAGAGTTGATTACTAAAATATTTAACAGTAGATTAAACATAGTAGATTGAAAAGCACCAGTAGATTAAAATTTGCAGCATGGCTCAAAAAAACACTGTCAAGTATTAGGAGCTGGCAGATTGAAAATGGCAAATGTCAACTGGAAAGCCAAGTTTCAAAGTCACTTTTGCCCTAATATGTTCTCTCCTTTTCCTATTGATTGAAGATAATACTGAAAATGTAAATCATTAAATTTAGGAGATTTTCTTTGTCTCTGGTCCATAACTGGTCTAGCTCTACTAAATAGTACTAAAAAGGTTTTGGAAATGGAATCTCCATGCAATGTCTGATCCAGTTCTCCAGTTGCTAGTGGAGGTAACAGTTGCTAATGCTGATGGAGAATGCTGGTTGGCCTTTATAAAACAGATATGCCAAGCCCTATATAATTTTTCTAAATTAAGCTGTTACAAAAAAATAAGATAGCTAACGTAACTAAAGAAGAGACTCGAGCTAGATGTTAAGTAGAGATAACATAAAAAGAGAAGAGTAAAAGCAGTAAGAAGAGAAATAAAAATGTTTATTCATAAATGCCCTATGGTCAATATATATAGAATCCTTGCTGGCAACCAGTACAGAGGTTTGGTGCAGTGAGGCACCAGTCCTTTGCAAAGTCTTTGTGCCTCTTTTCCCCCAAGATGTGACTTTCTGTCCACCCACAGCCATGCTTCTGCCCCATCCTGGCCCTGTGTTGTACCCTGCAATCTCTCCAGCTCGCTCTTCTCCACTAGCCCAGCAGTTGCCAAAAGCTGCCCAGCCCCTCTCTTCTCTATGACTGACCTTGGTGCTGTCCCTTCTGAAAGGAGCCAATGGAACCAGGAACATACTGCTTGGGTCAAGCTGTCCCAGCTTTGCATTTTCAGCAGCTGTGAGAGGATCTTGAAAACATATAGGGAATGTTTCTTTCTTCAAGAAAGAAGAAATATTATCATGTCATTTCCAAGAAAAAAGGTTCCAAAAAAGTTTTGAGTTCCCCTTCAGAGAGGGAGTTTTTAGGCTGGATAATGTTTTATTAACATTATAATTTATTCAGGTTTTCGTGGTTATGAACACCAAGAGTGATGATTTTGTATGAGCATAGGAGATTGTACAGGTTTTTCTGTTAAGGAAGTATTTAGTACTGCCTGGACTGAGGATGGAAAAAAAGAAACTAAAAAGTTCTCTTGTCCGTTTTTTCTGCCCAAGTATCCTCAAATCTTGGGGTTTTGATGAAAGATGTTTCTCTTTATTTGCCTTGAATATCTCTTTTCATTAATGTTACTTGAGTACTTTCAACTAGTATTATATTCTCCTGTTGCACAAAAAAGTTACCTTTACTTTATAATTAAGCGATACAGTTTGTTTTTGTCTGTTTCTGGGACTTGAGTGAGATTTGGCCAGTGTAAAGGCCTTGGGGTTACCAAGGGTTTTACTATGAACATTTTGGAAATATTGTAAGTACGTGTTTAAAGAAGGAAAAAGAAATCTCTATATGCAGTTAAGTGATTTTTACTTAGAAAGTTAAAAAGAAAATACGTACTCTTACTAAAATGGCACTTGAGAAAACCAGAATAAATTTATAATTCATTCTTTATTCAAATACAAGTATAGTATGACAGGCAGTCATCATCATTGCTGACATACCACTTTGGCAGCTAAATACAGTTCTTAATTATATAACATACACTTTAAGATGATTGCTCTGTCCTCCTGAGACATTTTTAATAGCTTATTTTAGAATTCGGTTGTAGCATATTTCACCTAGATTGAGCTTGCATTTGTTGTATACTACTGTTTGAACATTTGTTAATAAATCTGTAGTTGGCTGTCAAGCTCCAGCTAACCAAACTATAATTGTCCTGTCAGTCAGTGTTCACAAATAAATGTTGTTCGTAAAAAAGCTACTGACCCAGTATTGATGTCAATTAATTAGTGAAATATATCTTCTAACACAATCCACTGTTTCTTATGAATGTTTTGACACTTTTGGCACTAAGAGAGGACTGCTTGGATAATTATTTGCATAAACAAGTAGCTGTAAATGTAGTTGAATTTCAAATATGAGGAAATGTTTAAAAACTTTTAGTAATATAAGAGAAATGCTGTTCATCTTGGGACCTCAAGACAGCCTGATGGAAGATAAGTTGGCCATGATGTACCTTCCCTGGCCATCACATGAGTAGTGGGATTGTTAATGCTGCTCCATGACTTTTCTTTGTCCAGAGAGGTACAAAGCTGGTGTGTTTCACCTGCTTAAACTAAACTGGGATTCTTGCTAGATTTGCTGCACCACCAGGAGTGGCTTTCTATATTGACTTCATACATGTCCATACCTTTACCATCTTGCACTACTTTCTCAACTACTTCCCTTCTTTAGTGTGAAGTATGGTTACACACCTTAGTTCCTTGTGAAAAGCCATTTATTTTTGAATGTATCATGTGTGTTCAAAAGAGAACAGGGAAATTTCTACCGTGAGTATTTGTCTCTGAAATTACTGGGTTCATGTGATGGAAATATAGTTTCTGTTGCAGTGAATTGTTGCTTAACTGCACTTGTTTTGCTGTCAAGATGGAAGAAGGAGTAGAGATGTTCTAATGAAATTTTTTTTTCATTGAATGAATTTTAAAAATTAATGGAGAGGGAAAAGAAATGAGGAAATTAATTTTATGTAGATTTCTGTTTTTATCCATTCTTTCATTTATCCATTTATCCATTCTTTCATTTGTAATCACAAACATGGGGCAGTATTCAAATCACAGTAAAACTGTCAATTTTTTGGTCAGTCTATTACTCTTAATTTGAATGGGGGTTGAAAGCATTTGTTGTGTAATTAATAGTCAAATTACTAACTCTACTTAGAAACTTATATAAGACCAAACCCATTAATTAATTTTTTTCCTATGTCTGCTTTGAATTCCTTTCTCACAAAAGAAAAATTGCTTTCTTGCTAAATATGGAAACTGCTTAATGTTTTATAACTTTAACTGGCCTCATGACAGTCCTGTGCAGAAATTAGGTAGGGTTGATATCTGACTATGATGTTAAACTTACTGGGTATTTGAAATGTATATCAGCTTTGAGTCTGCCAAGGAAATAATTGAGAAACAAATGAGTCAGACCACATGTCCAGTTGGCTACTGGAAAACTATTCACCCATGCCTTTTCTGCAGTGTCTTCTGTGTAGTGATTACCAAAGGCCACTGGTCCATACCAGTTGGGATCGGGGTAAGTCCTGGTGACCCCAGCATCACAATTCTGTCTCCTTTCCCTCTATGACTGCTCTGTCAACCAGCATTTCTAGAAACCAGCATGCTTGTGCAGTGTGTGCCTTGCAGCTTCTTCTTGTATCTCAGATAGCTGTGTCCTCTCCTCATTTGTATCTTGCTGGCACTCCTCTTAACTTCCTGTAGCTCAACTTCTTCCAGGCGTGTCAACAGCAATGATAGGAGAGGAAAACTAGCTTGTACAAAGAGTAAGTACAGTGAATTGTAATTTTGAGAGATGGAGAAACAAACTTGGGGCTTTCAAGAATTCTCACTTTCACTTGTATGGGAAAACACCAAACTCCCCAAACACCAGTGAAGAGTCTAATATGAAAAGTAAGTCTGAATAGATATTAATTTTAAATTTTGTCTTTGACAGATGTAAATATTATCTGATACAGAAAACAGATGCTGAAAACCTTTTGCCTTCTAAAGATTACACTGTATAAAGTTAAGGGTTAGCGGAATTAAAGGATCATCATCTGGACCACAGGAGATGAAAATGGGCATCCAGGCACCAGGGCATACATACGGCAACCAGGACTGGAGTTAGAAATTGTAATTTAAATACGGATATAGTTACTTACCATCACTACTCTTGAATCAAGCTTAAGTTGTGATTGTCTTCAGTTCTTCCATGGGGTTTGCAAGTCTGTTTTCATTTTGGTCTTAATGTTCAAAAGACTTATCTAGACTTGTATATTTTCTTGTCATTGTGCACTATCATTTTTTAGGGGAAATAATTTTTAAAATATTTACTTTAAAAGAGAAGTGTCTGAAGTCTTCAAACCTAAAATGTAGTGTAAAAATCTTCCTCCTAGTAAAAGGAAAAGGATCCTTGTGTGCATTCTGTAGAAGACTCTTGCAAACATTTATGACTCTGGTACTAGAAAACTGTACTGAGGAGAAAATATGCCTGTCCATGGGGCTTTGAGAGTAGGAAGATAAGCTCCAGTGTTCTCTCAGAGAGTTCTGAAAATACAGTTTGGCAGGTTCTTTCTACACAGCTGTGTCCTCTGTTGGCCATCAGAACAGGAATTTTTACATTTTTATTATCAGATAATACTCCCTGTGAGTTCCCTGTCTCTATCATTAGTTTCTTTTTTAATCTAAAGATTTTTAAAATTAACCTCTTCCATTGAGAGAGGTGGTAGGCCTGTGAAGCTGGAAAAACAATTTCTTTCAGATTGTAACAACTTCTCCTTGTCAAAAGGTGAAGTTGAAACTTTGAATGAAAGGTTGCTGGAGCTGTTTATTTTTAGCATTTGTGGAGGAGTGATAGAAGTTTTATTAGAAAATGCTGGAGTTCTGTAGAATATAATAGAAAATGATGCTGATACTGGCTGTTTCTGTGGAAGTGTTGAATGTATAGAAGAAAAATTTGTATTGGATTCTACATATTTAAACTGATTTATTTCATTTTAATTAAATCCTGTTATATGGAATTCCACATAGAACAGATTTTGTTGAAATTAATATGGTAAAATAGTGTTAAAAGGAAGCCAATGAATTTGGATTAAAAACTGCCAATGATAAATCACTTACAGATTAATAGTATCTTTGAAAGATAAGAAAAATTATACATAGGACTTTTTGTCTAGCTGTCTTTTGTAAATTTCCCAGAAGTCTTGAATTGTTCTAGAAAAGGAAAAACAAGTTGTTAAAGTATTAACAAAATGTCTGATTTATGACTGCAAACATTTTAAAAGATATTTTGAATTATTAAAAGAAAAGACTGAGCATCAGGTTTTTTAGTCATTCATATTTGATTGTGAAAGATGCAGTCGGATGTTCAGATGACTTCATTCAAATTAGTCAGTTGCTGACGCTAATGCAGTATAAGGTTTAGGATTTTCTTCTTAGAGTCTATTCCCATCCATTTCCTTGGTGAGCTTTCTAATTATTTACAGTATTTCTGCTTGTTATCTATTTACATACTAGTATATGCACATATCCTAATTTTACATGCCTTTATTTGTACAGCACAAATTCAAAATGTGAGATGCAAATGTTCTTTATTCCTATGTACAAATGAATCAAATACCGTAGCTGTCTAACTTGTAACCAGAAAATTAGTGGCTGCTGATTTTGTGTGCTGATTAGTGGCTGCTCTGTGTTTGTGATAATACTCTCACCACTGAAGCAAAAAAACTACATCAGCTGCCTTTTTATATTGCAGTAGGACATGATGCTATATTTTACCCTATATATGAAAAAAACCTCAGCCTACTGCACATGAAAGGAAATATCTGCATTGTACATGTCTATTACCTTTTGTGGAAAACTACTATTTCTTTCCCTTAACTCTAGTTTTGCTGCCTTCTCACTGGAGCAATTCCTGCTCCAGGTGCTCTGAGTTGCTGCTAATACTGTGTCAAAATCTGCGACTGTTAAGGCACAAAAACTTACAACTGCAAATTAAAGTGTCTTAATATCTGCATAGTGCTTGTAGTCATACCTCTCCCATACCTGTCACTTGCCTTATGTATGTGTCTTTTTGTGTGAAATGGACCCTGTTTATGAATGTTGATAAACATTTTCAACATGCTACTGAGTCCAATTCAAAATTTTACAACTTGATCCTTTGCTTTAAGCCTTTAATTGAATGTGAAAGGTAAATTCCTGGCAATGGTGAGTAGTATCAACTCTAAATTAGTGTTAATGACAGGCATGATAACTCAGAAAAGACTAAGAAAAGGTTTGTCCTTGTCATTTCCCCAAACTGATGGTGCATGTTAGAAGCACCTTTGGGCAAGTGGTCCTTTAACAGAGGCAGTGAACTCAGATAAGGTAGAGGGCCTTAAAAAGTGTGTCTTTTGCTTTTCTGCTGATTGTGGTTTTATTTCTAGTCTATCTTCCACCATCCTTGTTGTGCTCTAATTATTTCCCCATCATTGCTACCTTCTATTTTTAGACTTTTTGAAGCAGTGTTCAAATCTCCTCTCAGTCTCCAATTTCTTTATAGAGTGATGAAGAGCTACTGTGACAGCAGTCATGATAAGCAACAGTGTTGTGTTAAAAATACATGGTTTACACACAACTACAGAAAGGCATACATACAGAGCAGGTATAGCTGCAGTATGCAATGTCTGCCATGTGAATGACTGAAGTCTTCTTGCATAAGAAGGTAATATGTTTTAGTGATGCAGATTTCATTACTTCGCCTTTGACTTTTGGTAAAACCGATACTAATTGAAATTGTGTGTCAGAGCTGAAAGTGTGTGAAGGGATACTTGTGGGAGGAAGAGGGAGAACAAAGTGTACATGCCCCATGTTTACTTAACCATAGTATAATTCTGCCAGCTGGACAAAGGGACTATGCTGTTAATTGCCCTGCTACAAGCCAAGTGGAACACCGAGGACCAAATCTGTGTAAATGACATTCAGGTTACTTGAGAAGTTTTGCAAAGCTGTTCTTCCTGAAGGAGAGACCTGGGAAGTATTGTGCCTCGGAGTTCACAGGTTGCACTAGGCAGATGCAGTTCTGATTTACTTTCTTTTCTTTACTCTTACTTCACTATTATCTGCCTTTTTCTATACCAACACTGTAGGGTCAGCCTTGGAGTGTGCATTGTCCTGTTGCTGTGCCCTGACTGAAGAATAGCTGTTTTAGTCTGGTATTGCTTGTTTTTAAGCCTTCAGAAGTGGTTACACTTTGTCTGATCCTGAGATCTTAATTGGTGTAGGCGAATTAGAAGGTTTGCCGGCACTTTTTGAAAATCTCACTTTACGTTTACTTCATAAACAGAAGTAGAGGTGGGGACTGAGTGCACTGCAGGTGTAATGAGCAGCTGGAGGTTGAGAGCTGGACTGAGCAAGTTCCCTGCTGTTGCAGGCATCATGGTAACATCTAGCTGGATTCTTGCACTGCAGAGGGTAGCTGAAACACCCCTGGTATTCTTATATCACCAGCTGATGAACATGAACTCAGTGTCCTTGGTGTTGGGGGTGGAAGACAAGCAGGGTCTTCTCAGTACCCTTGCCAGTCCCCCTTGGCTTGACTGTGAAAAGAAAATGTACCTGAGTACATTTACAGGTAGCTCTGTGGTTAAAAAATGTTGATAAATGTCAAGTCACTAACACCATTTGAGGCACGCAGTGCCTTCTATCACTCATTTTATGTGTAAGAAGTAACTCAGCGAAAACTTCAAAGGAAAAAAAACTATGTAAAAGTATGTATTTTTAGCAAAATATATGTTTACAACCAAAGGATTTAATATGGGGAGGAGTATGTTTAGAGTGATCTTTAATGTTTTTTCCCTCACAGTTGATTTTTATCAGAATTAAATTTGTTTTTTATAGCTGTTGATTTATAAGTAGAATTGGGAGTATTTAAGAACACAAGAAATATATATTCCTATTCCTAATAGGAATAAAAATAATCCTTCAAGAGCACAAGCAATTAGCCTGCTTTTGTACAGTCATATAGCAAATATCAAGACATCAATTCTGTGCAAAAAAATAACAATTTAAAAAATTTTCTTTTTGTGATCTTTATTTCATATTTATTTTTATGTTCAGTTTTAGGGATGCTGGTTCAAGAAAGATTGTGAATTCCTCAGTCTCTGAAAAGACTTAAAAAGCTTTGTAGTATATTGAACCAGAAAGAAGAAACCCACATTGATTGGACTAAAAGAAAAAAAGTGCTGCAAAAAAAGAACAAATAGTAGTTGTGAGCAGTTCCTTTCCACATGATTGCTCCTGTGAATTCCTTCACTGTATCCTAACCTATAAGTTCATTAATGGTCAAACTGAATTATTTGAATAGTTCTTTACCCACAGATCTCCAAATAGTCTCTTAAATTAGATATTGGAATCTCTTGCAAGGGGTTTGAACATTGAATATAATGATAATAATCTCATTTTCTCCTTCATGACTACCTATCATGTTATAACTTGACTAAGATTTCTTTCGCTCAAAAAATTCATAGAGAAAGAAATGATTTTTAAAGACTTGGAAACTAGAAACCAGGGGCTAAGTTATGGTTCTAACAAAACCGCTCCCAATAAAGGGACTTTTATTGTTTCTTTAAAATAGAAAACTTGGGTGTTGCTACTGAGATTTATATTATTTAATTGAAATTTCCACATTTATTCTGATCATAGCTGTGATCCAGTCCCATATATTAAGAATTTACACACCTTTACAGATGTGAGATAGCCTATTCCCAAGTATTTACATCACTGCACATGGTCAGGCTGTTGGTTTGTTTATCCTTTTGGCCAAGCACACTATAGTTTTTCAAACTAATATCACAAAGCTCACAGAATCACAGAATTTTCAGGCTTGGAAGGAATCTTTTAGGGAGGTCATTAATCCAACACCTCTGCCAAGGCAGGGTCATCCAGAGTAAGTGTCACAGAAACACATCCAGCTGAGTTTTGAATACCTACAGAGCGGGAGACTCCACAACCTCCCTGGGCAGCCTGTTCCAGTGCTCATGTTGAGGTGGAACTTGTTGTGTTTTAGTTTGTGGCCATTGCTTCTCATCCTGTCATGTGCACCACTAAAAAGAGTCTGGCACCATCCTCTTAGCACCTGCCTTTGAGATATTTATATGTATTGATGAGATCCCCTCTGTCTTCTCCAGAGTAAACAGACCCAGCTCCTGGAGTCTCTCCTCATAAGAGGGATGCTCCAGTCTGCTCATCATCTTTGTGGCCTCTGCTGCACCCTCTTCTTGTCTGTCTTGTACTGATCTGTGGCCTCACTAAGGCTGAGTAGAGGGACAGGATCACCTCCCTGTAATAGCACCTGCTGACCACGCTCTTCCTAGTGCACCCCAGGATATGGTGGGCTCTCCAGGCTGCAAGGGTACTGCCAGTTTATGGTTAGCTGTTACTGGTACTTGGTAGGACCCTACACTAGCTTGTTTTGAACTTGATTCTCTCTGTCCAATTCTCAGCCTATCAAGGTCCCATGGAATGGCAGCACAGCCTTCAGGTCTATCAGCCATTCCCTTTGGTTTCATATAATCAGCACACTTGCTGAAGGTGCATTCAATCCCTTTGTCCAGGATGTTGGTAAGTTGAATAAGAATGGGACAAGATTGCATAGTATGTTCAATGAAGCACCCTTCTTTAGCCCATAGATAACCTTTGAAATATTGATGGCTTTTTCCTGTCCCTTAGCTGCAGCCTTTTGAAGGACAAGGTGGCAGTCTACTTAAAAATTTTGTAATGAACATAACAGGATTAGAACAGTAGAAAACATGGAGGAGATCAAAATGTAGTCATGAAAACTTCAGACTTTACAAACAGCTGTTTATGAGTTGTTAATTTAAGAACTGTAGTTTCTTTTAAAAATCTTATTCCATAAGCAGAAATGCAACACAATCAACCTCACATAACTGCTCCAGTAATGATGTCATTGTTTCTCAGTAGGTATTATAGCTGAGTACGACTAAAAATGCACATGAAACAAAATCATATTCTTTAATCACGTAAGCATGTTTCAACACCTAATGCATACATATATAGGAGCAAAAGTACTATAGACTTAGCTTCAGCTGAGCCTTCAAGATTTCCTCATTTCTTGAGTTTCTTAGGCCAAAACATCCTTTTAAAAGAATACCTGCTGATTTAAAGAACAACAACCTTTATGTGATGAAAACAGAAATTGGCTTTTAATTATTCAGAGTGAGTGAAATTAAAGTATTCATAGCCAAAGTTCTTGCTGTTTTCTGAAACCAGTAAGACATCCCTGCTTTTAAAGCAAATTACTTTCTTTCCTGAAAATGTAACCCTTGTGAAATCCTACAACTACATTATTTCTATAGAATGCAGAGTGTTTAATACCTATTCAATGTTTAATTTTCCTTTTTCTCACATATTTTAAACTAAAATCACAATGGGAAAACATTTCTCATTTCAAAATGATAATGCTTTTAGAAGTAAATTTGAATTCTGCAGTGATGCCAGAAGTCTGGTGGTTCCCTGGGAAGTGCTTATCCTCCTTACCCCACTGAGCTGGTTCCCCATGTATTTGTACTTTTCCAGAGGAGTCTCCTAACATTTAGTTGGATTTTTCTACAGGAAGTATACTGCATCTGTCAGGATGCAGTTAACTTTCTTTGTAGCAGTCCATACAGTGCTGGGGTTTGCATTTTTGACCAGTCTTGATAACAAACCAGTGATAATAAACCAGTGTTTTGGTTCTTGTTAAGCAGTGTTTGCACAGTGTCAAGGTTTTCTCTCCATGACCCTCCTGAAAAAAAGGCCACTAGAAAGGGGGTGTGCAAGAGGCTGGGAGGGAACACAGCCAAGACACCTGACCCTGGCTGACCAAAGGGGTGTTCCGTACTGTATGATGTGCTCAGTCATAAAAGCTGAGAGAAAGGAGGAGAATGTAAGGGCACTAGTGGTGATGGCATTTATCTTACTGAGCAACTGCTACACAGACTGAGGAAGTGGCTGGACACCTGCCTGCTGATGGGAAGTAATGAATACATTTCTTATTTTGCTTTGCCTCAGTATGAAATTTTTACCTTTTTGATTAAACTGTCCTTATCTTGACCCAGGAGTGTTTACCATCTTTTCTTCTCCTGTGCTATCTGTGCTAATGTGGGTACAGGGGGAGAAACCAGCTGTGCAGGCATTTGTCAGCCAGCAACTGACAACATCTGGGCACTCATTGAAAACTCTTGCAAAACCAGACTGCAAATACATACTCTTGCTTCACTCAGCCTGCCCTTGCAGACTTGATTCTTGAATGTTGCTTGAGGAAGAGAAGCTAGTTATATAAAGGATAAAGTACTATAACAATTGTTTTGGTTATTGCCTTTTCTTCAATTACAAGGACTTTAAGTCTTCTCTGTTGACCTGATTTAGTCGTCTGTAGCCTTTTGGATGTGGAATAGACTTTGCTTTGCCTTTTTAGCCTGCAGCACGCATTGTAAGTATTTCAAAAGCAAACATGTCTTTTAACATAGAATTTCATGAACTGTAGAATAGAGTATGGATTGCAGCATTATTGGGATACAATGACAGCTGACTGTAAGAGATTTGTATCCCATTCACATTAACTTCAGGGAATTGCAGTCCTTGAGTTGGGAGGAACCAAATCCCTGCAATTTAATGAAAATCACACCAGAATACTAAAAAAACACACACTAAAATATATGAAGAATAAATGAACACTTGCTTATGACAGAAGTTTGAAAAATTACATAAGCAGCTCATAAGGCCAGATTCTGTTTGTAAAAAATTACTAATATACTTGTGAAGTTAACATCACTGAAATTCACTAGGATGATGTCCTCAAAAATCACATGATCCATTTAAAATATTTTACCTATTTAGCACATTCTGTCTCTAAAACGAATATGAAAAACTGTATTTTTTAGAGGTATGGAGGAGAGATACACAGTTAGGTTGACCAGCTTCCTGAAAATATTTCAGTGTCCATCGGGACATTTGTATGGGTTTCCACCCTTGAACAAAAGTACTTAGCTCAGCAGAGCACGCAAACACTTGCCTTTTTTATGCCTTTGTCTGTGAGCACTTCTTTCCGCCCTTCAGATGGCCCTTGCAGACACCATTGCATTGGGATACCACTGTGGTTTCCTGTGTCTTTACCTCAGACCTTAGTCAGGAGCCAGCTTTGGCTGCCAAACCCTGCCAACACGGCAGCCTTGTCTTTGCAAAGTAATAGCTGTGGTTAAGACGTCATTCTTTGCAAATAAATTTTGGCAAGGATGACAGCTCAGGGCAGAAGCAGGACTGGTATTTAGGGGCCTAAGCCATTCAATTTGCCTTAATCCTCCCTCTTATTAGTCTGGCTTTGTGGAAGGTAGATGGACTCACTTTAAAAAGATGAAGCAAGCTTTCATTTTGGTCCTTTCTTTTTGATCACAACAACAAAAGACCTGGGAAACTCTGATTCATTAGTATGGCTTGGGCTGATGAAAAGAATAAGGAATAAAGAATAAAATTGAAAAAAAAAATGTCTAAAGCTTTGAGAGGAGTGGAAGCATGTAGTGCCAATTCAGATTTTAAATACTTCTGTATGTTTGTATAATTTTCCCAGGATTTGCCTCTCATTGACATGAAGAACTAAGGTGGCAAGACAAGTAGAGGGTTTTGTTTGGACCATGATGATGCTGATAGTAGCCTCCTCTAAAAGTCAGTTTAAATAATAAGAACCACTGTCGTTCTATTATTGCAATGTACCTTACTGGCTGTATATTTCATAGAACGAGATTGCATGTGAAGATAGTAGTAGAAATTTCCAGAGAATTTGTGGTATGCAATTGCAGGTGGACTTGTAAGGACTAATTTCACAGTCTAGAAAATATTCTTCCATTTAGCTCTGACGTATTCCTATATCCTGAATGGAGAAAATTCATACTATGCATAAGTAAGTAAACCCTTCTGGTGGGACAAATGTTCTCTTAACCGCAGGAGTTTGTTTTATGAGTTGCACTTGGCTTTTGGTTTCTATTAATTTCATTGGTCTTTATGCTTCCTTAAGGACATTATTTTCTGACTTTCTGAATTGAGGACTTTTGGCAGGGTAGTTACAATTACTGAATCCAGGGTATGTTTGAGCTGATTGCTGTGAAGGTGGAGCAGCAAAAGATCAGTGTGAGAATGTTTTTAATAATGAAAGTAAGATGTGTCAAAATAATTTTCTTTTTCTTGATGAAGTACTTTTGTTTCAGCAAAAGTACTTTTATTTCCATTGTGTTTGGGCAAAGAAATTTGCATAATGGTTTGAGATACTGCTACTATAGCAATTTAGACTTTGCTGGTGTCTGATAGACATGCTTGAAATATATATATTAGTTAAGAATATTATCACTTGAAAATACAATTGTATTTTTACTGAGAAGTTTTTCTGAGATGATAAAATATATTGATATTTAATGAATCATGAAAGACTTAAATGAACCATGGAAGCAATAGTTAAACTAGTTAACTGAATATAAAACCTCTTAGAATATGTACATTACATGGGCTGTATGCTTGTTATTTCTGCCTGGTTAAACTGACAACTAGGATAACATTCTTACCTTTTAGGAGAAACAACCTTAAACAGTACCTTGTTTTTAGTGTGAGGAAAGAAAAAATGTGTTGCTCAGAATCTCAGGGACAATACTGTTTGAAAAATAGTAGTGTCCTTGAATAGTTGACTTTATCTGAGAAACAAAAATGTACTGAATGTGACTGCAAGTTACTTAGATTCCTGATTCCATACTTCAGTTTCTGAAGTTCTTTCCATGTTAGCATTTGTCACCTGTTTTAAATGGGTATCACTATTAAACAAATTGGATTCTTTATCTTTATCTTTATCTTTATCTTTATCTTTATCTTTATCTTTATCTGCTTCTTGTACATTTTGGTCTCTTAGAGGGGAAAGATGTTTTTCTGAGAAAGAACAGTCAAATGCCTTGGATTATCTGTAGAGATTTAGAAAGGGAGCCTCATGTGATATTAGAGTTTAACATTAAACAACACCTTTATTTTTTTTTTTTTTTTGCTGAACTCATGCTATTACTGGAACATGACGTGCAGCAAAGTCTGGCACTGACATACTATGTGGCAAAGACTGAGGTCTGGCCCATGCTGAAGGTAGAAAGCAATCTTCTTGCTCTTCTCTCCTCTGTTCAGGACTCCTGCACAGAAGGCAGCAGGTTTTGCTTGGAGGATATTGTCATAGAGCACTGCAGTTAAGGCAGACTTCATCTGCTGAGAATCTGTCCCCTTACTCTTAGAGCTCTGCTGCATCCCCTTTTATAAGGGAGTAAAGGAGGCAGAGGGTCTTCCCTTTTCCTGGGGCCTGGAGGAAGGAAAGGGTCTTCTTCCCATCACTGCCCATGCAGGCAGGCTGACAGAAGAAACATGTATAAGGTGTGCATCAAGGAAGACAGAAAACGGTCCAGTGAATACAGAAAGAAATCAGAAATTACTGTCTGAACAGAGGGTACATAGCTGTGCTGATTTACTTTGATACATATGGAATGATAAAGTCTTTAGAGTAAGGATCTACATGTGCTCAGAGTTACAGATAGTAAAGCTTCTATGTGATATTTTCAAAAACACTAAGAGCATTCAGATAACAGAAGTTATCTGAGCATGTTTTAATTAAAATTGAGGGAAAAGGAAAACAAGAATTAATGGAAAATATTCCAAGAATGTATTTCTAACATGAAGAAAAGCACAGATGCGCAGTGAAGGTTGAACAGTGCTAGAAGTTGTTGTTGCAGATGAAGTGTTACCTAGTACAGAGAATTATTTTTTCTAGAATGTTTTCTTTTTGCCCCTCCATAGATGGCTGCATTGCAATCAGATGGTATCAACAAAAAAGTATTCCAACAAAATTGCTTGAATACATTAATTTATTTTGCAGATGACTGCAATGCTGTTAAAATGCTGGGCAAAGTGTTTCCCTATTGATTTCATTTGAGTCCTATAATTCAAAATATATGAGGAAGTTTTAAAAATATTATTTTTTTATTTGCTTCCCAAGTAATGCCCCATGTAAGTGAAATTGTAGTGTATTCTCTCACATACATATTGATATATGCTCTGTGTTTATTTAAGTCAGATTCAGGCAGTAATTGCCCAGTGGCACTGCAGCTGGAAGGTATTATCTCTTATTATCTCAAATTCCAATACAATTATCTTCTGTTCTTTCAAACACCTGTAAATTTCCATTTTGATTTTAATAATACTTTTCTCTTTGTCTGTATTGTAGTGGTATTCTAAGAAGCTGGCCAATTGTGAAACTTAAAACAGGAAACTTGTTGGGTTTTTCCACCTGATAGTATTCACCATTATATTTATATATTGCACTTTTAGTGGAGTTTCTCTTGATTTGTACCAGTTATTTCATTATGAGGCTTGCACAATATATTAATATTTCAGAAATACAAACTAAATGGTCAGGCTAAGTTTTATAAATAGAAACTGGTTACTAATACTATGGAAAAGTAGTAGCACAAACCAAAGGTGTAATGCTGTAAGTTTTCTGCAACAGAAAAGTACATACCATATTAGCCTAATAAGGACAAAAGTATAAGTCATCTAATGTTGCTGATAACAAATAGGGTATTACCCATTGCAGCTAAAACATTTATATTTTAGTTCAGTTAAACATTAACTATTGTGTGCATTAGTTAACTGATAAAGTTTTACGTTTTATGCAAAATAAAAAAAAAAAAAACAAAGTAGCTTTCTAAATAACTTTTTTGTAAGTGATAGGTCTTCCTGATGTAGATGAAATGGATTGAAAGTTAGTATGAGATATTACAGATGTCTGTAGATCTAATTGAAAATCTTTGTTTTACTGTGTCTGTTCTTTCCTGGAAGTTTCCTGAACCTGACTGTTTCATAATATATTCTTAGTTTAGTCATTACAAGACCACTGTTTTCATTTGTTTAAATTTAGTGGTTAAAGTGTTCCATAGAAGTAGGTGATCTCATTGCTGTCTGCTCTAAACTAGCTAAGTTAATCACCTGTGAGGTATTGTTTTTACTGGTTGGTTCTGGATAATTTTTTACCTTGGTTCCAGTTGAAGGGAGATATTGTTTTTCATTGTACTTTGTCAGTCCCTTTTGTCTCTCCAGTAGAGTTGCTGAAAGTACATGCTTGATTACTTCATACAAAGATTGCAAATAACATTGGAAATCAGTGCAAGTTAATTTACCAAATGCACTCTGATAGTGAAAAAACTACCTTTACAAGATTCAAAGCATGAAGAATCTTAAAATACGTACATAGTCCTGTCTCTTAATACCATGCCATCTTATAATTCTGTTTAGAGTATTTTCGTAAGATTATTTTTATTGACTGTAAAGATTAGGTCCCCGTAAACAGTGAAGAACATGGGTATATCCAGTACTAGTCAGATTAATGGTGTGTCTAACTCAGTGTTCAGAGTGGACACTGCCAGAGGATTTGGAGAAAATTTGTTACTAAATGTCATTGTTGAATGTGTTAAGAAAACCATAAACTATGACCATAACCATGATATGAAAACCAATGAGCTTTTAGGATCATAATTTCATGATTTTCTCTCCAACTACAAATCCTTGTGGTGTTTTTTTTTTTTTTTTTTTTGTTTGTTTTTGTTTGTTTTTGTTTTTTGTTTTGTTTTGTTTTAAGATAATAAATGCTAAAAATCACTGTTTCACTAGCATGTAGTGGCTATGTGGTGTATTATAGTTGAGAAACTACAATGTTTTGTAAGACTTGCAACACAAATGATAATTCAGCAACTTTTTGAGTCATAGTTTAATAATTTACTTGTACTCTGAAAAACTCCAGCTTGCATGCTATAAAAAAAAAAAAAAGTTCATACCTAATAAACTTGTGACTATGCTTTTGTCTAGTTCACCAAGAAACTTCAAGGTCTTCCAAAAAGATTTGGACTCAGAGTATGATGCCAGTTTGAAGAAGCCCAGCAGCCCAGATTTCCAAATTGGCAAAAATTTTATTTTATATAGTCATAAAGGCAAATGACAATATTCCCCCTAGTCTGCCTTTTCAAAATAAATTTGCTACCCTTTGAAGCTTCAGTTTAACACACTTAAAGAAGGTTCGAAGGGGTCTGATATCCGCTGCCCTGCATCTACTGTCTCTGTCTACGTAGTTGTTGTGCAATAGACTCTCTTAGGTGGCTGTAGAAATAATAGAAATGTGGCCATTTAGTTTAAGGGCAAAGGGACACGTGCTAGCTCTCTAGCAGTCATTAATAATATAACTGAAATTGCTGCAGGGGAATCCTGAAAGCTTCGGCAGGCTCAAGGTGAGAGGGACTAAGATATTACCATTGGGAAGCATGTCTTCTATGCAAACGTTTGAGTTTTTTGAGTTACTAGCCACTGTGAAGCCCCCACCCCCTCCAAATAGGATGTCAATAACCCTACAGATATGGTGACAGACAGTAAAAATGTATGTAGTAACTGGGGGCTGCAGCATCCAGAGGATTAATGTGTTGTGAAAAATGCCAACTGTGTTTTCAAACAGCCTTGGTGAGTTTAATCTATGTGAAGAATACATTCACACTATCTGCCTTATCCCTTTGGTCTCTGTCCTCTTCCGTATTTATGGTCTTACAATGTGCTTTTTTGCTTGTGCCCTTTTCTCCCCATTTTTGGTGAATAAAGAGTACGCACCAACAAGTGTGGTAGCCCAATACATGGGAAACATTAAAACCAACCACTTCCAAAGCTCTTAACTTGTACATTTTCTGTGTATGTGTACACAGAAAACCCCCTAGGGAAATTAACTTTTGCTCTCTTGTTGTAATTCTTATAATTGTTGCTCTAACAGTAAGAGCAACTTTTGCTCTCTTGTTGTAATTAACTTTTAATTAACTTTTGCTCTCTTGTTGTAATTCTTATAATTGTTGCTCTAACAGTAAGTAACAAGACACAGGTTTTCAGATCACTTTAGTAGCTTTGTTTCATAGTGATTAGTTCAGTAATTACAGAATTTACTAATCAAAGAGATGTTTGAATTTGATCTGGTGTTACATATTTGGTATGTATGTACTGTGTTTCAGAACACCTGACAATTAAAACTGGTTTTGCTTTTGTATATTTTGTTGATCATGATTTATATATGGAAAGCATAGTTTACAATTTCAAAGGTTTAGTGAAGTAGTTTAATTTTTTAACCTGAGATTCTTGGAAGAATTAACAAATTATTGCTCTTAACATGAAGAAGTAGACAAAGAAATTGGCTGATTTTCAGTCAATATCTGATAAAATAAAATGTTTTTTAAGTGAAACTGATTTCATATTGGACTCTTCTTCCAAAAAATAAGAAAATTACATAAATTAAGAAAATCTCATCTAAAATTCTGTGTAAATTCTAAAGTAGTTGTATTTTTCTGCATTCTTTGAATGTTCTTCAGAAGATTACAGTGAAATAATTTTGCATTTCAAGGTTGAGTGAAGCTTAGCTGTTAAACAATTGTAGAGAATAAACAGGGAAAATAAGCAGCTTAATGAATGCGGAAGTGAATGGATTAAAATATTTCCATAAATTTTTTTTACTGTTTCTACTTGTTAACTATTACTGTTATATGTTGATAAGGAACAGTTTTGATTTATGTGTTATTATGTTTATTTAGAATAAGCACCTGCTCTGGTCAGCTGTAACTCTTACACTGAGCTACTGCAGGACTGATTCCCTTATTTGTTGTTGGCTTTATTGGACTGTCTCCTGATCTATATCCTCGTATAAAAGAAAAGAAATTACTTCTTTTGCTTATTTAAAATATTGGCTTACTTATTTTTTCTTAGAATCTACAGTGTCATTTAAACCTACTGTATTCTCCTGAGAGTTTCCTGTTTATCTCAGCTGATGTGGATTCAAGGCACTGAGGAATTTCTGTTTGTCCTTTCACTGTCCTGACATTTCCAGGCTTCAGGACAATGATACAGGAAACCTGGACTGAGGGCTCCTCTGGCATTCTGGGTATGTGATGCCAAATGCTGTTGCTGGACATAGTTATTCTGACATTTATCCAGAGCTTTTGAATACACGTTCTGACAGCTTGCCTTTCAGCAACAGGCTCATGACAGGCTAGGTCCAGGTTGCGCCTGTTTAACTTTATGCTAGATCAGATGTGGTCTGTACGTTTGTAGTGGGCTTGAAGTCAGCATAAGCTTCCAATCTTGTGCTCAGACTTAGTTCAACATAGATGGGATTGTATGCTGCTGCTTGATTCAGATCAATTGTTGATATTGTTCAGTGACTTGCAGGGCATGGACAAGGTATTAAGGATGGTCTTTTGACACATTTATGCCTATATGAAGCAGCTGATGAAATGTTATGACTGCTTTTCACAGCAGCAGCCTTTTACTTTTTTTTCAGTCTCTTGCAGTGGTGGGAGCCAATGATTTATTCTTCCATGAATAAATCCTGCCTTCTTTTCAGTGGAAGAATTGTAATTTTTTTGTCATAAAAGGAAATGTTTGTCAATGGTAAAAAGAAGAAAACCTTTTGCTTCTGTTTCCACGTAAGAGAAAATCTGGACAAATGTTCATGAGGACTAGAGTCTTGCATAACTTTTGTTTATCATTCCAGTAATATAGTGTCTCCAAAGTACTTAATTTCTCATGTTTTCCATTCAATGGCTAGCAACCAGGTCACTTTTTCTCATCATCCTTACCATTACACAGCAAATTTTCTTACCCGCTGTTGGCATCCCTGCGGTACTGTTTGTACACAGATAATAATAGCAGACCCTGTAATTGAAAGGGAAACCAGGATGCACTGAGGATGCAACTTTCTGAATTTAACAACATTGGTTTTGCACTACTTCCTTTTCTGGTTTTTCTGATGGGATTTGTTTTTTTTTTTTTTTTTTGACATGTAAGCTTCAAGCAGCTCAGATTTAGTAATGAGTAAGTAGTAATTTCACTGTATTGTTGCACATTGTTATTTGAGATGACGTATGGCCTTTCCCTAATGGAAATCTGACAAATGCACAGTTCCTGATTTCCTGATATGATAAAGCAGATATTATTGTTTCTACTGAAATTTGCTTAAAGTGGCCTTTAAGTGAAGGGTGTTAATGGCATCATCCAGGAAAGGATCAGTATACATTTGGTACATTTTCTCAATGCTAAATAGTAGGTTGATGTATTATTAAGTATTCCATGCATATATATATATATATATATATACATAAATATACATCTGTATGTATGTATTTATGTATATACACTCTCCAAGCATCATTACAACTGTATTTCAGTGTCAAACCCACTTGGGTTTCCTACATTGTTATAGTAACTTCTCTTTTATATACTTTGGTGCAGAATATCTTTGGCTCTACATTTTCTAATTTTCTAATTTTCTAATTTTCTAGAAAGGCAATTTTCTAAAAAATAGCTAACTGAACATTTATGATACACACATACATACAGGCATATTATGTATTTTTTATAGTGTGAATGGGGCTTGTGAATTTATTTCACCCCATCCAGCTTTTTGCTAAGAGGAGTAGTGTTCATGTTATTATCAGAGGCAAATTACATTTTTTCCCTAATGTTTGCTACTGGTTCCAATTTGATTCTCTGTAACATTATAAAATCAACTGCTGAGAAGCACATTGATTCAGCTTTATTGAGTTCAAAATATGTACTTTCCTGCCTCACAGGAAATAAATTAAAATACCTTATCTAGTTCTTTTGATTTAATTGAACATCTGTCGTGGGAACAGACAATAATCCTACAAGAGTTTAAATGCTTTGTTGTGGTGTCCACAGTGGACTTGAGTGCAGAATCAGGAATTCTCTTTACATGTTTGTCCTTGGAACTGTTTGATCTGGAGGGAATTGAAGGATTTGGATTTTCTTCCTTTGACTGGGAGAGCCATTAATGCCTTAATGTACTTCTCTCTGCAGTCCGCAACCCATCTGAAGAACCCGTAGAAAAAGTTGTATGAGTTGTATGCCCATATCAAAAGTAGATTTAATTTAGGAAAATGGGTTACATACAGATACTTTTCACTGTTTGTCCTAATGTTGCTATCCTGCTTTGTGGAGTATTCTGAACAGGGAAGCAGCTAGAAATGTGAATTGTCTAGTTATTAATTTTCAGCTGTGATGAGAATTTGCTAGATGTCCAACAACTTCCATATTATGACCTACATTTTAACTTTCTAATCTCAATGTGGTTTAATGGAGGCAATCTTGTAAACTAGCATCTGTGATCTAAATCACAACAAAAAGAACACTGGGCATTTTGAAGGCATGTCCCAGTTGCCAGCTATCTTTTGTGCTACTGTGTAATAGCTATCAGTTTAAGTCATGGTAACAATGATTAAGAGCAGACTGTGACCTTTAAAGAAAGACCAGAATACTTCTCAGTTTGATTCAGCTCAAATTTCCTCTCCTTAGACCTCTGAGGAATGCTGGGTTCCAGCTGTAACTCTCTCCTGCTAGTGAAACTACTCAGCCAGCACTGCTGTCTGCGTGTGTATCAGTGGTCTCCTTGCTTTATATATCGGTAGTGGCAGGAACGATGGAAGGGCTGGCACCAATTGCAGCTGCAGGGTTTGGTAGGACTCGGGGCATGGTGCTCTTCTGGCAGCCTTCTTGGGTTCTCTCTTCCTGTTTTCTTCATAGAAAGCTGTTCCTCAGCTGAGGTCTTTTAACCTGGTGCTTTTTCTGATGTTTTTCTGTCATGCCTGGTCTTTAGTTTGTGTACTTCAGCATGTTTTACACATGCATGATCTATTAATTCCCCTGTAGAATATTGCTATTTATGTTTTGAGAAGTATGCAAAGTTCTTCTGTTGGTCCCCCTGTTTTGTCCTCATCTGAAGATTCCCATTACTTTCTGGAGTTTGCAAAGTGATGTGATAAAAATCCAGGAGTTAGATGACAGAGTTCATGGGATGCAACAATGTGAGTTCTGTGCCTCATCATGGGTTCATGAAAGATAAATACTAACCTGCTTTGTTTATTTTAGGAGGTCTTGATTATGGACACAAGGGCAAGTCCACTGGAAAAGGCTGTGGCAACAATGCAATAGTCACCAGCAATCCCATGACAGTTCAACAGCTGGGACCTCCTTCACCTTCAGTGAATCAGCTTTCAACAGCATGCAGCCAGATTAGCCCTTGTTTACAAAAGTCTATGGATGCTTCTAGCCTGAGTGCTTCTTCATCAGATACAAGGTCCTCACTTACCTTTTAATATTCAGTACTTTAAAAGGAGGAGGTTTTAATTCTTCTGTAATTAAAATGTGATATTTCTGATAATTAAAATCAGAAAATCACTCTCTGTTATGCCATGGGAAATTGAATTCCATGCAATTTAATTCAGATCAACTATAATAATACTGTTTGGATCATTCAAATAATGGGTGAAATTTGGCCACACAAAATCTTTGTATGATAGAACTTTTTTATTAGATAAAGGTTGTTTTGTAGTCACTATCTAGATTTTTGCCCTAGGTATAGGAAGTGTTATGGAGGATGAAAGCAGAAATAGTCCACGTATCACATCTACATAGTGCTAAGTGTGCCATGTTGGTGCCTTTCAAATAACACCAAGGACAGACAAAAAAACCCATTAATGCACATGTTCCTCTCTCCTCATCAAATGCATTTGCTTTCCGATGGTTTGTTTACCACCTGATAATTAATCATATCAATTGTCCTTGAAAACTTGCAAGTTTCTCTAGTTCTGTTGCATAGTAAAGAAAACTATGACCACTTACTGTAATTGTTGCCTTTTTATATTACTACCCCACAGAAAAATATTTATTAATTAATTTTAAATGCTTAAGTAAGTTTTGAGATTATGACTTTGAGTTTTGCCAGCAAACATGAATTAGAGGAAAACAGATATTTGAGAACCACCCTATAAGTACATTAGGCACATCCCTGGATATTGAACATAACAGTGAGAAAATATTCTAGTGTGTTATTTTGAAATCTACATTCCGCATTGCCTACTGAGTTGAAATATAGTTTCTTATTTTCAAAAGACCGTAAGAATCTTTATTCTCAAAGCAGTTGACATTTACTATGTTGCTTTATTACAAGTCAAGGGATGTTCCTGAAATAATTAAAACTGGTACTATGCAAATGGAATAAAACCTTGCTTTACTCTTAAGGTAATTTTTAACACTTCTGTCACTTTAGTTGTGAAGACTGAGCCCCCTGGGAAAATTTACAAAATTAATTATGTTTCCTATGTAGACATGTCAGCAAAAACCATTCAATGCTAAGATGATGACAAATGACAAATCCAAATGCATGCCTTTCAGATCAAATAAAACTGATACTAGAAAAATATAATTACATAATTGTTACTTATTTAAGTTTTAGGTGCGCCTGTATGGTTCCAAACACTGAATGTGTGGTTGAATATATCATGTCAGTACTGAGTTATATAGTTTTGATTTTATTTCAAAGAAACATTTACTAGGGGCAAACTCAAGTTGAAACTCTGGCAGAATCAAGGCTGTGGTGTCCCTAGAGTACCTTTTAGTGATTTATCAATGAAGGTGTTATAAAATAAGTTTATCACACAAAGAATGTCCATTTCAGCAATTTTTACCTCAATTTGTCTGTTTGATAGGGCAAAAGAAGTTTTAAGTCAGATTCTAACTCACAGTTAGATTGTCAAAACAGTGCAGAGTTTTTTTCTTTGCTTGTTTGGTTTTTTGGGGAGGTTGGTTGTCTGTTGTTTGGTTTTGAGCTTTTTTGGGTTTTTTAAATTAAATTTCTTGAACTATAAACTGCTTTTGCCTAAGTGAAGTTGACTGGTTCATCCTGGGCAGAGTGCCTTCTCTGGATTTTATCTCTCGGGCACTATGAACTGTGTTCTGGCAGCTCAATCCAAGCCAGTGAATTTATTGAATTTACCAAAGCTGAAGTGAATTTTCTTGATTTTTACTGATGAAAGAAAGAAACCCGTTGGCAAAAAGCGAGTTTTGCTACACATAGCATCAGATTCTGCTGTACAGACCATGGGAGATAAAACCTTTCCCATCTTTTTTGAGTTTCTGCAAAACTGTTTTGAGTATTCTGTTGTGTTGCATCAAACCAGTTGTAATCCTGCCATTTGCTTTGACACAGGTCAGAAAAAGACCTAGGAAAGAGCAAAGGGTTTTTGGCTAGTAAATAGAAGACCATGAAAAGAGAGAACATAGTTTTCACTCTTCTATGTTTATGTTCAGGATGCTGGATTTTACTCTGACATTGTGGCCTCTGTACACAAAGGGAGAATACAATGTAATTGCAAGTAATCTCTTGTAAATGTTAATTAAAGATCTGGTCCAAACTCAAGCTGATTTAGGTTACAATAAGCAGATGCACCAATTAATACCATCTGAATTAATACCATCTGAAATTCTGGCACCCTGATAGATCTGGACCCTCATTTTCATATTAGGTGTATTTATTTTCCTCCTATTAGAAAACTACTTAGTCACAGCGTGGGCTGAATTTTAAATAAATCTTTATTTTTTGGGGAGCTGGAATTTTTATTATTTTTTGACTTTAGATGCTGAAGTGCTGAAGCTTCTTCAGAATAGCTGGCTCTTACTTATTATATACTTGAAATTCTGGGCCAGCTTTTAATTTTTGTCTTATTATGAAACTTTTAAAAACAATTTTTCTTCAGCTTCACTGGTGGATATGCCCCTTTGTGTTAGGCATTAGTAACTTTTTGTATGACACTGGTCATACTATGCATCTGCTTAAAATTCTTTTCAGTACA
Organism: Vidua macroura; assembly: GCF_024509145.1. Lineage (NCBI taxonomy): Eukaryota > Metazoa > Chordata > Aves > Passeriformes > Viduidae > Vidua > Vidua macroura. The sequence continues at coordinate 23,129,581 of NC_071611.1, forward strand.
AAAACAGACTTTTTATTGATGCACAATTTCTTTTTCTTTATTTATAAAAGAGAATATAAAAACTTAAAGAAAAACTGGCAGAGCACCCGAACCCTCTCTTCATGTTTTCTGAGTATGAATCATAACATGGAGAAATCAAACCTTACTTACTTGTCTTGCTGTGTTGAAAACTGTGGATCTGTATTTGGGGTCACAGCATACTAGCCTGATTTAATAACCCCATAATGAACTGTGCTTTAACAAAGCCCACTGACAACAGCCTTAATCAACGTTTTCACAAGAAGTCATCCCTTTAATTGAAATGGCACACAAGACTGACCTGATAGAGCAGGCTCATTTTTCTGATTTCTCCCTGTGCAAATTGTAGTCAGCATGCTAATTGTGCTTTTGGTCTGTAGTCTGTTTTGCAAGTGTTGTTTAAACCCTGATGGAATCAGGTAAGGTCCATGACAGTACCCTGCCCTGACATTGAATCAGAACAGGATGTTTCTTATTCTGATACAGCAGAACAGCCATGTGTTACAAAGCAAGCATCTTGCACGAAGGGGCATTTAACCATCTCTCCCACTGGTCATCACAGCAAGGCTTGCTGTTCTTTTAAGCTACATTTTCCCTGTTTGCAAGCTATCTTACAGATACAGCACCTGCAAACTACTTCCTCTCTCTCTCAGGCTTCCTCTCTTTCTCAGGCTGTGCCAAGCTTCCCCTCCAGTGTCCTTGATCTGTCATTGAAATTTCGTGCTTCTTCAAAACTGTATCATTAAAATAATAAACCCAAGAATTAATTCTCAAAACAGAAGATGCAGAGGCATCTCTGAGATTGTGAGGTTTATCTAGATACATAAGCAGTTCTTCCTATTGTAAGAGCTTCTTTAAAATAGAAATTAATATACTGATAGCACCACTAGCTGGTAGGAAATCTAGATCTGCCTTGGGACCTTAATGCCCCTTTTATTTCCTTTTTATCCCCTTTGTACAAAACAATACTTTTAAGGGCCTATATGTAGAGGGTTTTTAAGCTATTCAAAGAATATTTGCAGCATAAAGAAGTTTCATGATATCTCTGTGAAAAATGCTTGATAACAGCAAGATTAAGCTTTCATAAAAAATTTGGATTGCTGACTTGGAGGCAGATACATCTTCAAATCAAATCTAAGAAACCTCTTCAATCAGTTCTCCTACATTACTAATTTATTTTGTTTGTTTTGTAAAGTTAGATATTATCTATATTTATAAACTTGATATATAAAACTTCTGTAGGGAAGTATTTGTAGTATTTGTATGCATTGACAAAGTCATTCAGGTTGAATATTCATTCTCTTTAGATCAGTTTTCTTACTGTTTTTTTCAAACAAAAATAATAGCTGACTTAAATCATTATGGGTTTCATAGAAGGTAGGAACATAATGCTTTGGCTTTAGAAGTCCAAACCTATTTACACCACACTTGATGAAAATATGTGCAATCTGCAATTCTGCACTGGTAGATCAAGAATCTTTACAGTAACTTTCTTTCAAAATCTTGAAGTTTTTAAGTTGGTCTCCTAAGTGACCTTTTTACACGTGTATTACCTTTGTATAACTACTGTTACATTAACTAAGTATGCTAAACTTGAGCACCTAATATTAGGGAGAGCTTTTCTCGCATGTAGCCTTTCCTTAATTTTAAGTGTGTGTGTGAAGGTAAAAGATCTACTTCCAAATTTAACTGCTTACTTTATCATACCTTTATTTCAGGTCACTCTTCTCATGTGAGACTCTGGCCTCTACAACATTAAGCTTGTCAGAAGGTCATTCCCCTCTGAGTATTGAACAAGAGTGGTCGCATAGGACACTTTCTTCTGTTCCTCCTGACCATGGTTTACAAAATTGCAGTGAGCTGGAGAACTTAATAAATTTTTCACCTGAAGCATCTACATCCAGTAACTCATTACCATCCTACTTATATGGCATGGAAAATAAGAATTCCCCTTACTCTAGTCCTTGCCAGTCCTCAGTCTGGTGTCAATCAGCCCGCTCCAAAAAGAGAGCACTCTCTGTATCTCCTCTGTCTGACGGCATTGGGATCGAGTTCAATACAATCATTCGTACATCCCCAACTTCTCTGGTGGCCTACATCAACAGCTCCAAGGCATTGCCAGCAAACGTCTCCCCACAGCCTGAGGTCTATGGACATTTTTTGGGAGTGAGAGGAAGCTGTATACCCCAAAACGGCTCTGTTTCAACTGCCCAGAAAGCTTTCCTCATGGCGAATGGCAGTGTCACTTTCCCAGGGTATGTTGAGAATGGGACAGGTGAGTACCAGCGGATGCCGCAGCTGGAGCAAGCCAGCTTGCAGATGATTGCCACAAATAATATGGTGATCCAGCAGGGTGTGCTGCCCATGGACATCCAGGCAATGGACGTTCTAAAAAATGAACAGCTGGATGACTTCTCAGGCCCTATTGTTGACATGCCTCTTTCACCCCTGGTGCTGCCACTGCCTCCTCCACAAGGGCCGCCCCCGCCGTACCATGCTCACCAGCACCGGCATCCACATGGACTCCCCAGCCACACCTCCCCGCTGCAGATGCTACCTCCTGCCCCGGGTGCCCTACTGGAGGAAGATGGTGAGCTGGATGATTTAAATGGCAAGCATGGCTGTTGCTGGGTTGACTGCGGGAAGATGTATGACCATCAAGAGGAGCTTGTGCGGCACATAGAGAAGATCCACATAGACCAGAGGAAGGGAGAGGACTTCACCTGCTTCTGGGCAGGGTGCCCTCGAAGGTTCAAGCCATTTAATGCCCGTTACAAACTGCTGATTCACATGAGAGTCCACTCAGGAGAGAAGCCGAACAAATGCACAGTGAGTCTGAGTTCTGTCTTTCTTAACAACCGAAGACTCTCTATTACTTAGGGAAATACAGTGAAGTTGTAATTCTGCCTTTGTTTCTCCTATTTAATGGTGTACTTTTTAAATTAGTCTGTGAGAATGAAAGACTGTTCTATCTTCCCACATAAACAGAAAGGAAAGGTGTTCTTTAATGTTATACATTCCAACAGATAGGATTAGAGAAAATGTTGTGTTTTCTACATTTGTAAACTTTTATTGTAGACTGCAACAAGTGACATAGTAAACCTTCATAATGTAATACTGAGGCAGAGTCAGTACTTAAATATTTGCATGAAGGATACATGCGGGAAAAGTGCTGCAGAATGAATGTCACAATTTATCCTGAGACATTCTGCATCATGTTACACCTTTTTGACTTGAGGAATTTTCAAGACCTTGCATAATGTTACCACAAGAAACTGAGAAAAGTTGGGCATTTTTAAGGCAGCTGTTTGTTCTACTACTAAAAAACCAAACTCACATACCTGTTTCCATTAGTACATTAGGAATAAATCCCATAATAATTTTTCTTTTCACAGATTCCAGCAGTGAGCATTCAACCCCTGAAGTCGTGTTTTTCTAGCAAGAAAAGTTTCTTAGGGTCACTGCAAGTCAGTCTAACACATAGGTACTCACATAGGTTAATAATCTGGCTGTAATCAGTTTGTGCTTGGTCTCTAGTGCACCCTCTATAATCTCTGTAATTCAGATTCTTGAACTGCCTTACATATGGTCTGTATTTTGGATGATAATGAGCTTAACCTTACCAAGTGCTTATTTAGTGTCATCAGATAGCAACCTCACCAGTGCAGTTTTGAGTCCACAGCATAAATGATGATGAATATATAATTTCTAGGAATAATCATTGATTAAAAAACATATGTTTACACGTGGTGAAATTTAAATTAGTGCTTGGAGTCTATATTAGTGTATTATAGCATTGAATAATTTTTTTAGCATGATGTAGATGTTTGCTTGTACAGTTAAGAGAAAAAGTTTTTTCTTTTGTTTTTTTAAAAGGGCCAGTATCCTAACCAGGATAGAGTGGTTATCTTTCCAGATTTCTGTCCTGAATTTAAAGAACCTAGTAAAGATTGTGTTGTGATGCTAGAAAGGCTTTTTATCCTTCCCTTTTGTCACACCAGAACCTTAACTCAGGCTCTCTCCTTTCTGAATATTTTTTTAAATTCCATAATATTCTTTTTCTGCTGTCTGCATATATTGGATCAGGGTATACCATTAATTTCAGTTCTTCCCCAAGGATTTCTCATCACCTTTGTGGGAAGAGAGAGAATGAGGAAAAAATAAATTACTATGAGTCAAGAAAGTAATTTTTCAAGGGAATATCACATGTAATTAAAGATATGGAGAGAGACATCAGCAGATGAGTAAGGATAGACAACAGGATGGAGAAAGAGGGCAGGAATGATGAAAGAGTGCTAAAGAAGAGTAAATCCAAGAACCCAAGGTTTTTATAGTAGAAGAATTATGATGAAGGATCCTGTAATACTGGGTAAAACATCATGTTGGTAATACACTAAACTCCCTGCCCTCCCTGTTCAGAAAGGGTCCTTACAATGACCTCCTGATTATAAAGCCTCCTTAGCTTTGAAGATCATTCACTGAGGATAAAGAATGTGTAAGTAGATAAGGTGTTTAATATGATAAAGTTTTTGAGATTACTAAGCCAAAACTAAAGTGCACCCCAAGTCTTGCTGTGTCACCAAAATATAAGAGGTGTCTAGATCAGCTTCTCAAAGAGTGATTGGTTTTTAAACATTAAAGTGTGATTAATTTTACTGAACTGAAACAAGCATTGCTGGATACCACCAAGAAGTTTGTATATCAGAAGCAGCACGCACATGCTTATCTTTCTTTCATGTTGAGAATTTGAATTAAATGTAGAAATACTGAAGGTGATATGATAACCCTCATAATGTGAGTGTAAATCTGGAACATATGTCCCCTTTTTTGGGATAAGCAAGCAGAAATGTCATTCTTTAGCATGGTTTGAAGGAAACAACTTGATGCTTTATTCCTTTGCCATTTCACAAATGGTGTGAATTTAGAAAAATGTATTTGGCTTTCTAATGTCCAGCAACCATAGTTTCTTGATATGTTTAGAAAATTTACTTCAGTCAAACATCATACCTTTTTCACCAAGCAGTGAAATTTGCAATCATATCCATGATTTTATCCATGTAAGGTTTTAAACAAAGATTTTAAGTGAGGTATTTGGGAGAACATTTTGGCAAGATGATAATGAAGAGTGACTTCCAAAGTAACAAAAAATTACGCAAAAGAAATCTGAAAATTTTCACTAAACCTCTATGAATTTATGCTTTTAAGTGCAAAATCAAAACAATCAATTTTTAATCTTTATTTGTCCATCTAGAGTTTTTCTATAATTTATTTTCTGGTTCTAGGTGTAGCATGCCTGTTTCTCTGAAATTACTGAAACTAATACTCTCTGTATTCACTGCATTTTAGAGTCTAGTAAGAGGAAGTCCAGTAGACCAAGCAGGAAAAGGGAAGGAAAAATGCCAAGTATACATCTATTATATTAATGAACAAGATTTACTGTAAAGAATGTAGCAGAAGTAGTAAGTCATTGGAAGGAACTATCTTAGTGTAATCTATCAAGACATCCTGCAGTCAAAGGCAGGTGGTAACACTGGTCATTGTACTGCCATCACACACTAATCATTGTGTAAACATTGCACGTGTTGATGGTTCCCAACAGTTTGCAAGACACAATCTTCTCATTGAGCATAATTTGCAATAGGTCCTAGTCAATATACTTGTCATGTCAGCATTTTTACTTGTCAGTGTTGTTTATCTCTGTACTGTTGCATATTGAAGGTGTATTGTTACATATTGTGCTGTGTATCCCTAAGGACTGCTGTGATATCACAGTGAGCTTTACATCAGCAAGATTTATGACATTTCAGTAATTTTTAAGATGAGAGTTACTTCTATGTTGTATTGTAACAATAGTAGAGATAATGTGAAATTAGACACACAACTTCATAAGCTGAATTTTATAACATAATTTTATTCTTCTCGATTATTATTTTTGTGATGATGAAAACATCTCGGAAGAGACTTGCAGAACAGCTAGGACTTCAATGCTTGATATGCTTATCGTTAAAACCAGAACCGTGCTTATAGTTAAAATCAGAGTCAAATGACCTCAGCATTTGTTTTTTTCCACATCTGAGTTAGTATCTATTAACAAAACTATGTAAAAAAAAGTTTAGGGCAATAAACTAAAGCTGCGAGCGATATATTACTCTTTAGTTCCTGCTCGTTCTGGATGAGCTGTCTTCTTTGATTCTGGAAGATAAAAGTGTTGAAAGGTGAATGGTAGTTAAATATCAGCACATAAAAACATGTGACAATCAGGATAATCAGATCCGAACTTAAAGTATTTGTTTGGAATAGCAATTCTTTAAATAGTTGTTAAAATGCATTGGGCTCCCTTACTATTCATTAAACATCTTTCATGTTCTATTCTAACTTACATCACCTGGGAAACATTCTTCTTTTCAGTGACCTGGTTAGGTGACTAAAAAAATTATTCATGAGATGAATAATTTATTTAGTGCCTGCTCCTCAACTTCTTCATACCAAGTAGATATAGCCTGTTCTAATGTGTTGTATTTATCTATTAATCTGTGCATTAGCTTGTACTTTGTTGGAATAAGTCAAAAAAGAAAAAATTATGAATAAAAATTCATATTGAAATGCAAGTAGTAAGTACAACAGTGGTTGAGATATAATCTGTAACTTTTGACAGCAATTACATCACAATGGCATTTGAGGCTTCCACAGATTTCATTTGGATTAGAAAAAGGCTGAATTCCCAGTAGCTGTTGAAACCTCAGAGTAAAAATTGGGAAATTATGACCTTTGTTCTCTTTGTCTCTACCTGTGAGCTTATTTTCTACCCAGGTTCCCTTCTTTTATAGTGAACATTTTTACTTTTCAAGTTCAGGTCCAGTAAGAGGTATTTAATTAGCCGTATTGTCCTACTATGCAAACATTAAGCTTAACACATTTTTTAACACATTTTTTCTGGGGTAAGCAGCAGCAGCATGATGTTAGCCATAAATTCCAAGCTCACACTTCACAGCTTTATTCAGATGCTAAGAATTCTTTCCCTTTTGAAGCTGAGTTCAGTCTTGTTTCTTTCTGTAAACTCTGAGCTATGCTTCTACCCAATGCCTTTAATGTTGATGGTACTACATGACCACCTTTTTTTTTAGTGCAGCAATTTGATGTGATATCAACCAATAAAATTGCTAATATAACTGTCAGATTCGAAGAAACATCCATTTAACATCTGCTAAATACCTGAAATTATTTACATACAAAGCATGTAAAAAAGAATGTATGTGAAAAAGAGAACATGAAACTTAAAATACTTTTTTAATGCTTTTTTTTGGGGGACACCAGCAAATTTCCTTGAGTGAGTATGAGTACTTGGATGGATGTGTGTATGTGTGCTGTTTGAAGAACATGTCATTGGAAAATGGTGTCCAAGTGGGAATTTTGATTAAAACCAGAAATGCATTCTGTAAAAATGGTTGGGACTTTTCTTCTGTCTTTGGGCTTTAGCACTGTGTCTTCATATGGTATCTTGTATGTGGCACGTGCAAATATTTTGTTTACAATATATGCCATGTTTCTTGATAAGTCCATATCACATCCTATATTGCACTGAAATCTTGATAAAACAGAAACTATTAAAAATATTGAATCTGTTTTTCCTTATATGCTTGCAGAAGACCTTTCCACTATTCTAAAGCAGTATTTGAGCACTTTGTCTTAATCAATGTCACAAGAATGATAATTCAGTTGTTGAGTCAAGATTTGGAAAATTAGAAAGAGCTAAATTTACACTTGCCTGTTGCTGATTCTTTCACTAACTCGGTAAACAAACTGAAACAGAAATACCGCAGGAAAAGCAGAGATGTATGATTAATTAAACAATATCATGGCATATGGATACAGAAAGTTGGGCTTTAGTTGTCTGTAATAAAGCTAAGCCTCCCTAGCTCTCACAAGTTTGTGCAATATTAGTAGTCTTCTGGTCATGGTTATGATGTCTTAGCTGTATAAAGTAAAAGTGAATTATGAATTCTGGGTGTGCCTCCCCAAACAGCTCAAGCTCATGTATCACATCAGATGGCATCTAGTCCAGACTAATGAATTTTGCCTCTCAGGAATTGTACTAATGGTCTTTCAACATTATCCTTTCAGTATGAAATATATACTGTATTTATAGTTCAAAATGTAATGATAGGTGCTTTTTCTTTGGCTGCTGAAGATGCACAACTTGTGCTTGAGTTCAGTGAGGACAAGAGGGCCTCTGGTACCCAGGATACTGACCCCCAATAGCAGAACATCTCTAAGCAATCAAAAATTGCAGAGCAAGCTCCTTTCTACATATAAATGATGACAGTGAAAAATGGTAGCTAGAGAGCTGTGTTTTAGGTTTCAGAATAAAATGTTTATGAAACATCTAACTTCTGTTTTTCTTCTAATTGATAATTTGATTTTAAGGATTTGAATCAGCTTTTTTTTTTTTTTGCCTTTTGACTTATATAATTGAAAAATTTAAAAACAGAACTTCCATGAAATTTTGCAAATGAAACAGGCATATTTTTAATTTCATTGTAATCCAGAACATGAATGTGAAGTATCCCAAAATAGAAACAAACATTCCTAATTGCACAATCACTTATGTTTGTATGGAAAGGTTTCTAATTTATTACCTCCCTGTGTTTGTGGATAGGCACAAAAAAGATATTTTATTTATTTTTATTTCCCTGTAGCATAATTTTACTGAAATATATTTTAGATATTTTTCATTGCTATATGAAACTATAAATAAATTATAAACTTAAAAATGAAGGACTCTTAAATTTCATCTACTTGAAGTAAGGAATCCTGAAACATACTTTACATCTACCAAAATTTCAGCTACAAGAAATTTGGAGGGTATTTTGGTGTTGGGTTTTTGGTTGGTTGGATTTGGGTTCACATTTTGGGTTTTTGTTTGTTTTTTAAACATAGGTTTTAAACTTGAAAATTACTTCAATTCAAAGCTGAGAGGATGAGGGGAAGGGGACTAATGTTACTGTTGATGGTTTGGAGTATGTGTGAAGACTGGATTACTCTCCAAGTCATGAAATCTTTATAGATAACTTCTGCTCTTTCCTACTAATTTTCTTTTGCCTTTTCAGCATCCCTGTTTGGTTGGTGACTGGGCCTCTATCAGGAATGGAGTCAGTAAACTTTGAAACTTTCCATTCAGTGATAGAAAAGGCTAACAATATCTGACAGGAAAACAGAAAATGCAAGTTATGATAAAGTTACAATAGAAACGGACAGAGACCTTTGCCAGAAAGCATTATTCTGTTTTAAAGAAAGGAAGAGGGAAGTAGAGGGAACTAGTTAATAGATTGTGCCATCCACAATTGCAATGTTACTCGTTCAGAAAGGAAATACAGTTTTACTTAAAAATAAACACACTGTCGGCTTTATTCAGGTGATTGACATGATTTCTTAAGGATTAGGGGTTTAATTAATGCTTCTGGTGTTCTGTGGAAAACTTCTCAGACATCTAAGTCTTATGCTGTATCTCTGAACATAGGCTTTAAATACAAGTGTTGAGCATTAAGCTGCATAGAACAATCATTGGATTATTTGTACCGAGTAGTTAGGAAATAGAAAAATGCCAAATAGCTTTTTGCACTAAATATGTTTAGTGCACTACATATATTGAAGTATGTTGAAAGCTAAACACAAATGTATGCTGAAGTATTCTTCTGAGGTATTCTTTGATGTTTTCTCATTATTCAGATTTAGTGTAAGATACTGTTACTGACTTAACACTTAAAGGACTCAAGGGAAGGGACTGGTTCTGTTTTAATGGATAAGTTGCAAAGCAGTAGTCTTGTAGACTTCAGTGAGATTTGTCCAGGCAGAATCATGCACAATTCAGTGATTCCATTGATTTCTATGACGCATCTGGAATCACAGAGCCATTTAGGTTGGCCTTTAAGATCACAAGTCCAGCTGTTTACCCTGCACTTGGGAGAAGAGAACAACTCCTCTTCATTACAGCTTCCCTTTGAAAGTTGTAGAGAGCAATAACGTCTCTCCTGAATCTCAAGCACAGTAATCCAAACACTGAGAAGACAAGATTCATCTTGATTCACTCTGATCCGTGAAGCAATTCTGTCTTACTGCTATTATAGTCCCAATTAACTGGGGTGGCATTTAGCAGGTGCTAAAATCTTGTTTGCTTTTACAGATAGCTACTTGGAGGGTAGGTTTCCAGAGAACTTGGACTGAATAAGGATTAAGCACTGTTCAGAACATGATTGTAGTAGACTCTCCCTGCAAGTGGTTGAAACAGGCACCTTGAACAAGGATGTTACCAAATACAGCCAGTGCATTGGACTGCTCTGTCACAGAAACATGGTTGCTATTCATCTTGGGTTAACAGGATTTGAATAACTATTGAACAAATCTTTCTGAACACAGTGCATGGAAACAGGGTAGTCTTTTTAGAGCTAGTCACTGTGAAGGTTCAGTCTGTGTCTGTGTAGAATGCTGCACTACTTAAGAAAAGCAAATTCAGAAAGGAACCAGTGAGAATGCTGTTGTGTCTAGAACAGTAGTGATCTGTTAAATGCATCAGGGTTTGCTAAATGTTGTTATAGACACCTGGTGATTATTTTCTGATACCACGTTTATCCACTCAGAATGCTTATTTTTCCTGTCAATTAAAGTCTGTTTCAATTTAGGGTTGTTATTTTCTTACCATTGTTTTTACAGATATACAGCAATTTTATTCCATGAATATTCAGCTCTTGAGAATTAACACTCATAATTACAAGATTCAAGGTCACAAGTGAATAATTTTAGAGAAATGTCACTGTGGTAAGAAATTTTTTTATGAGTTGTTTCTTCATGATATGTTGAAATGTAATCTTACTCAGCTGTCCATGAAACAGTGTGCTTGATACATAGAGTAGTTAAATAATTTCCCAATATCTCTTTTTCTCTTTTTTAATGCTTTCTGTTGGTCATCAACTGGCACAAGCTCAAGTCAAAATCACAGCATGCCTTTATGTGTATATTTTGGTACAATTCTATAAATATGTTAAAATAAAATTAAATTTCATTTGCTCTTTTACTGTTAAGCATTTGCAGAATTGCCTCCAAGGTTAATCAGATGTTAACATCAAGCAATGCCACTTTTCTTCAAGGTCTGCTGTACTGTCAATGGATGTCTTTTCCTAATAACATTCAGATTTCTGTTTTAAGAAGTTGTAGCTATGCAAACAAGCTTATCTGGGCCAACAATAAAAAAATAATTGATTTTAATTAGGAGATGTCACATAACAGAGAAAGACAAGGCTGCTTTATGAAAAGCCTGCTTTGTCTGCTTGCAAAAATGCATGGATTTCTTTCCAATGGCTTTACATAATTGGTATGACAAAGGTCCAGTCCTGTGATCCCTAAAGTTTCCAAATGATTCAGACATACTTGTCCAACTTTTTAATGTATTTGATGGTAATTTGTTACAGAAGTTGGTAGATGGCATGAACATGAGGTCTGCTTTGTTTGTTTAAAGGAGTGAGATAAGCATAAACTGAATTAGAGAATATTTATGTTGAGATTGCTGAAATTATTGAGACCACATTTTTAAAACTGAGCCACTGTTGAGAAACAAGGTTGCTCAGCTCTGACTGTGTCACAAGGACTCTTGAGTTTTAAATGACTGGATAAATGTGGTCTGAATCCATTATGTAAATTAACAATGTGACCTGCTAGGTTGTGGCACTGATTTTATGCCTGCACCAGTAAAGCAGATCCAGTATCACATAAGTTGTCAAGGAGACATATAGATTGAACAAATACTGTAGAAATCATTATTACTGATAGCCCTGTGGGCATGATAACTGAAAATATGCAACATCTCCCCAGTCAAACTCAGACTGTTAAAGTTAGTTAAATGAGTATCTGTGAAGCCTGTGTTGTGGCATTTCAGTGAATCAGTGAAGAATTTGCCTCCAAATTTAAAAGCAAGCTGTTTGAAGGATTGTTGACCTGCTTTAATTGTGAGAAGGTTCTCAAAAGTCTATCATGCATATTTGTGAGGGATGCAAAGGCAGACGTTTGCTAGTTCTAGTTCTGATTGTTACAGTAGCTGCAGGGCCACTGAATGCAACACTAATCTTGAATACTAAGTCTGAATCATCATGGATTTTGAAAAATGGTGATGGCCTCTTTGGACACTCATATCCCATCATCCTTCAACTATCTACAGTGAAAAATTGTAGATAGTATTTGTAAGACTTAGAAGAAAGCAGAAATAAACTTATAGCAGGTTCTGTTTACTAACTTCAGTTCTTTTACTTCTGTCATCATAATGGAGGTACTTTATTTTTTTCCATTAGGAAGGGAGAGATGGGTTGCTGAATCCATCAACATGGCTTTTGCAGCTGAATTATCGTTAAAATGTTAACATTGTGCTATTTCGTATTGTATTTTGTGTGTATTGTGTGGTGTGACAGATCCTCTTTTACCATCAGGCAAAGATGGTATCAGCAAGAAAATTGTACACCTGGACACTCTTTGAACCTAAGGGATATAGAGAAGGCGAAAGTGACCTGAATAAGGAGATTTCTAGGTTGCTTCTGTGGAGGAGGACAGTGATCATCCAGCCCTTGAAGACTTACATGGCTGTGAAGTTCTGATACAATTTTATGTCTAAGATGTTAGGAGTATTTAAAGAGGAACAAAAGATAGAAATTAACTGCTTTCGTAAGGATAAATAACTATGAGAACTTGCTGCAGTAAAAAAACAATCTTTATAAAGGAAGGAGAGTAAGACAAAATGGCGCTCTCTTTCTATTCCCGGTAGATAAAAAATCTAGTAGGTTTTCCATCTCTCAGGCATTACCTTGAGACAATGTTTCTTTAATAGTGCGTATGTGATATAAGTTAGAAGCATGAGGCCTTTACTAGCTCAGAGAATGCAAAACAAGCTTGCAGCAGAGTGAGGTAGCTGCATGTTCCTTTCAAAGGTAAGGGTGGAGTCATGTCTCAGTATGAATACAGAGAGCATGTCTAGGGATGTAGGCAGGTTGAACATTTTTGCAACAGACTGCTTGTGGCAGAGGCTAGAAACATGCTGTGGTACGTCCTCTTAGATAACCTGCTGCTTGCATGTGGTATTTCTTGCTGCTGCTACTTGCTTCTCCAGAGGATGAGATGGAAGGACATGGTTGAGTAGTTTAACTTCGGCATGTTGTCACAAGGAAGAGGAGAAAATTAGGCTACCAGGCTTTACCTCATGTATGATGAAGACAAAACACGAATTTGAAGCATTCTTGTTTTATGCATACTTGAAATTTGCATGACTTTTCTCAATTTTTAACCTTTACAGACACGATTCAGTCGCTTTTGTACTAGTTGCAAAGATTCCTCAGTCCTTGTGCAATTCTATGTAGAGGAAGCAGGCCACAACACTAATCCTGGATATGTGGTATTTGGATCTTTTCTGGCATATATCCAGCAAGCTCAGAGTTTAGGCAGTCAGCTCACTTCTGTCTCTTTAAGACCGATAGGTACAATGTTAGTGATCCTGACAGCCTCCCTCAGTGTACTGATAAGCCATAAAAACAACATCATAATATCTAAAATGGTGGAGGAAATCAAAACACAGTTATTTTGTTTTGCTTCTAGAGTGACTCTAGGGAAGGCACAAGAAATATTCTGTTGGTGTTTTAGAATCTGACTCATTGCTGGTGGGTTTGGTAAATACATCTTACGATGCTGTGTATTCCATCCGTTTTCATTCTTCCTGAAAGGCTTCTTAAAAAAAACAAGCAAACCCAAACCCTGCTTTTAAAAATCCCTTCATGTGGAAAGAGAGGGCTGATTTAAATAGCTTTAACGCTTTAATTTTTGTATGGTTCTTGGGATTCTTTGCATTAACTTATATAGTATTTTGGTTTGCTTGGTCAGTAGGTTTCCCAGAAACTGAACTGTGCAGGTGAAGTAACTTTATTTCTGAAGTTAAATGCAATTTCTCTAAATGAAATGGGGACCTAGTTTACTAACAGGTAGCCTTTTCTTTTAAAGTTGATTAAAATCTTTACAAAGAAAAATGTTTTGACTTGAGTCACAGAAAAATAATTATCCATTCTATACATTCACAGTAACTTAAATTTTTTGAGGTCATGATCTCATAAAACATTATGTCATTGCTCTCACACCCTCCACCCCAGTCACTGCTTCAAATACAAATGCAGAGGAAGAAAATAATTTAAATGTATTATTTAAAGTTGCACAGGAAGTTGTGGAGTATTCAACCAGGGTTGAAAAGGCACATATATTTTGGGAAAGCTAAAATATTAAATGGAGCACATGTGTCCCTGTTAAGGATCAGGCAGATTAATTATTTAATTATTTATCTTATTTTAGTATCTTCATCTATATCTACTTGCAGGGTAAGATACAATGTTCTGTTCTGAGGTTGTGTCTTCTGGTTATGGTCATACCAGGTCTCTTAGCAACTTTTGGTCATTCAAGCTTGTTGATACGAAAATTGGAAGAACAGCTTCTTAAGTTAGGAAAAGTATTATAGTTTTCTTCATTTGTTGATAGAATTATATGCAAGATTTTGTAGTGTGAGAAGGTGAGTTAATCTACAGCTGTGGGCATTCAGTTTCAAATGATTGTATTACGTGAACTTTGCGTGTTTCTGGCCCCTGCAAAGCCACCGAAATTCATAGTTTTTGAACACTTAGTCTGTTACAGCTCCTGAGTTCACAAATGCCTTTTATTTCCCTTTTGGAGTAGGCTGTTTATATACATATAGTACACAATGATTAATAAGTAGTAACTTGTGAAGTGTTAGTACCTTGATGGTTTTCAAGTATACCTATTAACTGTCCTATTAAGAGAAAGAACTGTCAGAATTGTAAAACATTCTGTGTGGGATTCAGTAAGCCTGGTCCCTAAAATACTTGTAGTTCACAGAATCACAGACTGTGTCAGGTCAGAAGGAACCTCAATGGATTCTGCAACTAGCAGAATCTACTCTGGTCAAGCACGGTCATCCTACAGCACATGGCACAGGATTGTGTCCAGACATTCTTGAATATCCCCAGTGAGGGAGACTCCAAGCCTCTCTGGGCAATCTATTCTAGTGCTCAATCACCTGCACTGTAAAGAAATTCTTCCTAATGTTCAGGTGGAAATTCCTGTACATCAGTTTCTGCCCATGGACACTCTCCCTTCAAATACATAAACACATTAATGAGATCTTCCATCATCCATCTCTTCTCAAGGCTAAACAGGCCCAGCTGCCCCAGTCTTTCCTTGTAAGAGATGCTGCAGTCCCTTAATTATCTCTATTCCCCTCCACTGGACCTGCTCCAGGAACCCCATGTACTGAGGAGCCAAGAACTGGGCACAGCTCTCCAGATATGGCCTTAGCAGGGCTGAGTAGAGAGAAGGGATCACCTCCCTTGACCTGCTGTCAGTGCTCTTCCTAATACCCCCACCGGCCTTCTTGGCCACAAGGACACACTGCTGGCTCATGGACAGCATGTTGCCCACCAGGACACTCAGGTCCTTCTCCACAGAGCTGCTCCCTGCAGATCAGCCCCCTGCCTCTGCTGGGTTATTCTTCCCCACCTGCAGGATCCTGAATTTGCCTTTGTTGAATTTCAGACAGTTTTTCTCTGCCCACATCTCCAACCTGTTGAGGTCCCTCTGAAGGGCTGCATGCCTCCCTGAGAGCCACTCCTTCCAGCTTTGTGTCATGAATGAACTCACAGAGGATGCATCTGTCCATTTATTGAAGTTATTGATGGAACTGGACAAGTTTTGAACCTTTGGAGACATCACCAGAGACAGGCCTCCAAATAGACACTGTGACACTCACTATGAGAGTCACTATGACTCTCTGGGATCTGGTGTTCAGCCATTTCTCAATCCACCTCACTGTCCCCTTGCCTAGTCCACACTTCCTGAGTTTGTCTTTGAGGATGTTGTGAGAGACAGGGTTGAAATACTTGCTAAAGTATCCACTGCTCTTCCTTCATCCATCCATATATCTGTTTCATTGTAGAGGCCATTGTTGGTCACTGTCATGGTTTTGCAAAACCACTAGTGACCCTTGCTGTGAAGACTGGAATGACATTTGCTTTCTTCCAGTCTTCAGGCACCTCTCCTGATTTCTACCACCTTTCAAAGATGATCATCAGCAGCCTCACACTGGTGACTGCCAGCTCTCTCAACATTCATGGATGCATTCCATTAGGGCCCATGGACTTGTGGATATCCACTTTACCTAGGTGATCTCTAACCCAGTCATCTTTGACCAGGAGAAAGTTTTCCTTGCAAAATTCCTTGCCCTGGTTTCCTGGGTCAGAGATTCCTAAGAGCTGGTCTTGTTAGTGAACATGGATGCAAAGAGGGTATGCATAATTTTTGACTCATGTATGTAATTAGCTGCATATTTTAGTGAGAAAAAATTTTAAGCATATTATAACTGATAGAAAAATAAAAAAACAATTGTTGAAAATTTGGAGTAGTTTTTCCTAGTTAATTGTGGCCTGGAATCACTCAAATTTATGCATTGGTCCTTATGGTGAAAAAACCTGAACCTTACAATAAATCAAGTGTTTGGTCATGTATAAGAAATTTGCAACTGATGTGTGAAATCAGAGAGAAGGGTAGGGAAGCAGCAAAGAGCTTGATCACTTTCCTTACATCAAAGATACCCAGGGCATTTTTATAATGTTTTCTGTGGGGCACTGAACACTTGACAGAGAACTACCCCTCCTACTGTCCTTGAAGCTGGCCTCTTAGGAAAAATATCATTATCTGTAACAATTTGCTGGCTATATTCAGGAGGTCAGATGGATTTTATCATACCATTTTTTTCATTATTTTAGGGAAATTAATGAGATACATGCTGATAAACATGCAGGTGTGTGGTACATGGCCCATACACCCATGTCCCAGAGTATCCATCCCAGGAAATGTGAAGGTTTTCCTCACTGGCTTTCCCTGAGTCCAGAGCTAGTTGCAAATTGCATTCTTATGTAAAGAAGCTATTCAAAACATGTTTTGATTAGTTTTGCTTCATATTGTGTATATAAACAGACATTTTGATTTTTGAGAACTCCATTTTTCTGAAAGCCCTATTTTTGTTTGTTATAAATATCTCTTAATGAAATATCTCTTGTGCAAAACATGCTGTCTCCCTTTGCTGCCTGTTAGAAGGCAAAGGCAAATTGCCTTTGACAAATGTATGATCTTCATGGCTTGTGGTATTAAAAATATGATAGCCTTACTGTGGATGCCCTTTGGTTTAAGTGGTGATGTATCAGAATACCCACATGTTAGGCAGAAGCACAAGTTTCTTTCTTATCTGTTATAAGGAATTATGTCATCTGACATGTGCATGGCAGAACATGAATTAGATTGCTAGAGGTATATTGCAAAGTAACACAAGTTTGAATCACTACAAATAGCTAAGTTGCAAGACTAATCCTTTCATAGATAATGGATTTCTTTTGACAAATTTGGGTGATTCAGAAATATTTGAACAGAAATCAATCAGAAGTATCACCATACCCTGTAAAAATAGCTAAAGTTGACTCTGCTATAGCTGTAAACAAGAGTCTCATCTGGCTAAATTTGTATTGAAATTCTAGCTGGTAGTGGAAATTGTATATTTTAAATGAAGCCAAAGTAACAAAACACCATATGCTGTCCTGTCATTTGATTTTTTCTAATAAATATGGCTATTACTGCTTGACATAATTAGATTTTTATACTAATTTTGGAGTATCTACTTACCAGCTCTTAATTTATTAAGATATTAGGCATATATTTTGCCTTAATTCAACACCTGTCATCAGCAATATAATAGCACTCTGAAACATGGTGCTTTTAGCATTTCTGTAAACACCATCAAATGCTTTTAAAATGCCTTTTTAAGTTAGTTGTAAGTAGCAGAAAATACCTCTATGTTTCAAGGGCTGATAACCTCTCAAAGAGAAAGAAAAATAGATTTCTCACTTCAAGCAGGAGACCATTGATGGGAATGACAACAAAGTGCATAATTGAGTTTTTCTCACGGGCAGTGTAGAACAGGAGCTACAAAACTTGGCTGACTCTGGATTAGTATTGATTGCTGACTTTTTTAAAAGGCATGCCTGTATTGTGTTTTGTCTGTTGAAAGAAGCATTATTAAAGGCCTTAGTTTGCAATCAATTAATCTCCTTGAGTAATTTGTTTGCCTGATCCTGTTGCCAGATGCGCTATCCAGGTACAAGCCACTTTTTGTGGTGGCTAAAGAGACTTGGCTGATAAAGCAGTTTATTATGTTTCTCTGCTTTAAAGTACATTGATCTTGCTCATGGAAAATGTTAGTATTTTCTGCTTTGTTTGAACTGTACCCCTGTGTTTTCAGTAATTGTTGTCTGTGACTTAGATCTCATTAGGATTATGCCAAGGTCACTGAATGGCATGTCAGCTTAATTACAGCGGCTTTCAAGCTGAACAGTTCTGACTCACAAATAGGAATTCACAGTTAGGTAAATGAACAATCTGAAATCTCCAAGGTGCATACCATCCAATGCGTAGCTACATGCAGTAAGATGCTGAGTGAAGACTGTATTCCTTGGCTCCAGTGAACAGCAGCTAAATTTAAAAAGCCCTTGACTTGAAATGCGACTGAGCACCCCAAGGGTGGGCAAAAACTGCAGGTTTTAGCTGTCTTTAAACAGGTTAAAAATGAACAGTTTTTTTTCCTTATTTTATCCCAGCTGGAAAGTTTTTCAGCAGCAGTGGTGTGAGATGTGTGGTACCCTAAAGGAAAGGCATCTGTTAGCAACAGAGTGACTTGTCCATTGCAAATAGTGAACTATTAAATAGTTCTAATCTCTTCACAGGGAAAAAAAAAAAAATAAGGCCCATGTATCAGGTCAAAAGTCCAGTTCTTAAGAAAAGGTGTAAGCAGCTTGCACTCATTTGCCCCAGAAGTTTCCACATATTGAAAACCACCTTATTGAAAACCGTCTTATAATTATGTCAGGGTATGTGTAATTGAATGTGGTTTTGCACCAAAATCTAATATCTTTCTGCAGCTGAATGATTCATAAGAATTCTGTTTGCAATGAGATGCAGTTTCCATTTTTAGTGATCTCTATTTCTTTTTGTGCTTTATATTTTACCAAACTGACATTCACATATTTTATAAATCTTATAAATCTGACTGTCTTATGCTTCTAAAATATAATTGGCTTTATTTTGTACTTCATAGGTCATTGCTGTGGTGCCTATCTATATAGATATCATGTACATCTATCAGATGCATCTAATAAAAATTTTCAGAATACAGAGGAAAGCAGAATACAGCAAGAAACAGAATCTTCCTTCATGCATTCCTGAGTATCTACAGCAGTAACTTTTATCATTTTTCTTATAGTCAGTGTTTATTCAGATTAAATAAGATTAACTTAGGTGTTTTTGAGTACAGGTGTGACAAGACAAAAGTGCATTTTCCAGTTAAAAAAAAAAAATAGTAGTGTACCTTTCATGTTGTCCCTAAAGTTAAAATAATTGAAGTATCTGAGAAGTTCCTGTAGACAATAGGTATGGTCAGTTCTAATGGCCAGACCTAGGCCACTATCAGTGGTATGGTCCAGAACAAAGAGGCCAAGAAATGCACTTTTTGAAAAACCTTATCAAGACCATCTGGCATCCAGTGGCTCAAAGCAACAGTCAGAGGAACCTGGACTAAAAATTTGTATTTGGGCTAGACTGGAAACCTAAGCAGTCCACGAGTAAATGGTTAAAAAGCAGTAGCTGGAACAGAGCACTCAAGACTAGTGATTTTTATCAGAATACTGGGACAGGATTTGGGATTGAGCAGTCAGTGAGGATCTCTGCGGGGAGTAACCTGATTGTTCTGGGCTACTCTGTCAGCTTCACAGTCTTACCTTTCAGGTCCTGGAGTACTGATTTATGGAAGCACAGAAGTGGCCAGGTGTACCTTGGTTGTTTTATTTATGCTGAACTGTTTCTAAATCAACTGTTCCTGATCAAAGAAGAACAATTGACATGTGACATCGTGTAATTGGTTACCTGTCTGGGACAGATAATGTCCTGAAAGGGAAAAGAACTTCCTGAGAGCCTCTTAAGTTTTGTGGCAAAGCATAGCTTCCACCTTGGCCTCAGTTATTCAGGATGTCTGAGAATCGTGCTTTGCTGCAGTCGTTTGCAGTCTCTTAAGTGACTAGTTAGGGGAGAGTGAAGGAGCCCAACAGGTCATGTGCCTTATCCATGTTCAGAATGTTGTGCACATGTTTGTGTATTCTGTGAGATGTATAGAGTATCTATATTGTAAATACAATTACTGAACATAATACAAATACTAGGCCATTTTAATGGAGGGAGAAGAATAAGATAGTGGCTAAGTGGTTTTTTAACATCTAATTAGTTTCATTCATTCTCAGTAATTAAATTCCTGGGCTAACTATGGAATGGAAAAGAAGGACCATAAAATAGAAGTAGTGTATCTTTTAATTTAAAATGTACGTGGTTGTGGAGTCAGATATTTAAAATACAGATTTTTTTCCAGTTAGTTTGAGATATGAGTTTTGAGCTTCTCTTATGAAACCAGCAGCAAAGTGAACCACTAACACATGAATCACTACAGTCTCTTTTATCAAGATCCTATGGCTTGATTTAATTTTCTATGGAATTACATTGATAGATGAAAAGCCTCACAATTACTTCAATACAAATTAAGTAGCTAAACTTCTAGTTAGCACATCAGATATGAATGGTTATTAGTGGGTATATTTTGCTATGGTTGACTGGGCAATTGACAGCAGCAATGCTTGCATGTAGAAGGATGACAGTTGACCCTAATCAGCTTGTATAGTTCACAGTGACCTGATGCTTCCTGGGAGAGTGATCAAAGTTCTGTGGATCTTTCTAATGCAAAGAGTTACTCATTATACTCCCCAGCAAATTCTTTGAAGATTTGGGATTTCTATAATAAACCTGAAGTATGCAGAATGACCACTGTGAGAGGAGCTGTTACTCCTTCATGATGGTTTTAGGAGACTAGTCACTGGAGATATGGGACATCTTCATTTCTTGTATATTAATGTAAAAGTACACTACATTACTTACATTATTGTAGTAGTCTAGATTTTAAAAATCTATGTTCAAAACTTGGTGTCTCAGGAGTATCTTTCTGAGAGTTCTACTATGCAAAGGTACATAAGGCAAGGAGAAGTAGCTGATATTCATTACTGTTTTTCTCCTTGGTGTTTATGACTCAGCATTATGAAATATTAAGACAGGAATGAACATTGCTTAAGACAAAAATCTTACGTTCTCTGAAATATTGTCATTACACGATTCAGTTGGACATATTTGGCTCCATAATTTTCCATCTGCATAAACAGAATTATTTAGATCTCATTGTGCAAAGGATGCAAAGACCAGGATATACAATTTTTTAGAAATTCTCCCAGATTTTTAAAGTAGTTACATTGGCTAAACACTAGGCAGCACCAGATTATGACACTTTAAGGGAAGATTCACTGTACACCTCACATCACTTCAAAAACTTGTGTAAAAATAGATGAGTTTTTAGCATACACCATTTTCTCTGTTATTTTAAGAATTTTATATTCCAAGTGAATAGAATACGGTCTCTCCTAGGAGGCAGGGAAGGAAATTATTTTGAAAAAGGCTTTGAAGTCTTATTCATACGGGTGAAGTAATGACGTTACAAGGTCACTACATACAAGGTAGTTCAGCCCTACTGCCGCAGCTGCTCCTTGACATCTGAAGGCAGTAGTCATCCCAGTGGAAAGAAAGATTCAGAAAAGAGATCTGTGGTCCTCTGTAAGCTCAGTGCAGCTCCCTTGAATGACGTATAAACGATATAAAATTTGCACCTAGGAGTCATAGTCTGTCTCTTTGATGCTGCTTAATTCTCTGGGAGGGGTTTTGTCCTCCAAACTCTAACAAGAGTCTTTTATCTGCAAAGACTTTTTTTATGTACCTCACAATCAAAACGAGAACAAACAAGATATACCATCTTTAAAGTAAAATCTTGCTCATATGCTTGGAAGAGTTTGAAGACTATGTTAATAGTGCCATCTGGTGACATTTTATGCAGCCCTATGCTACTTTTGAGACCATTCTCTATTTTAACTCTTTTTTTTTTTTTTTTTTTTTTTTTTTTTTGCTTATGTATATGAGAACCTTTTGCAGACATTTTAATGAAATAATCTGGACTCAAACAGCTTTTTCTCTTTAGTCTCATGACTGCTTTTGAGTGAGTTTTCTCATCTTGAAGGCAGTTCTTTAGACATGATGACAGGACAATGGATCAGCAATGTTGTTTTGGCTGGGGATTCCCCACTGTGAGAGGGATCTTGGACAGTATCAATTGGCAAGTGCTATTAAAATAAAAAAAAACCACAACCAACCAAAAAAAAAATTCTCTTAACTACTTGCTACAGTATTCTATTGTTCAGTTCTACTGATATCTGGTTTAGTCTTGTCCTGGTTCTAAGCCCAGCTGGAGATAATGTGCTGCAGAGCTACTTGCTCAGTCTTCCCTCTCCTTCCCCCATCCTAGTGGAATGGGAGTAGAATCCAAGCAAAACGTGTGTTAATAGAAGAACAGTTTAATAATTGAAAATAATGTAAAATACAGTAATAATGGTAAATTATAATAATGATAATAAAAAGGGAAAAAACAAGTGATGCACAATGCAATTGCTCATCCCCCATGGACCATTGCCAGACCCCTCTTGCTGAACCCAGACCAGCCCTTTCCAGGTAACTCCCCCCAGTTTATATAGTGGGCATGATGTTCTGTGGTGTGGAATATCCTTTTGGTCAGTTCTGGTCACCTGTCCCAAGCTGTGCTCCCTCACAATTTTTTTGCTCACCTCCTCACTGGTGGAGCAGGAGACAAGGGAAAAAAATTCCTTGACTTGGGATAAACACAGAAAAAAACCAAAACATCAGTATGTTACCATGATTCTCATTCTGAATCTAAAACACAACAGTGGAACAGCTACTGAGAAGAAATCATCTCTAACCTAGCTGATACAGTGCTGGATCAATTCTGTGAAGAGGAAGCCAAAGAACAGACATTTTACTCTGGTGGGATACACCAGCAGAGATGCATATATAATCAAAAATTCCCAAGATCATAAACAGCAGTAGAGAATTTGCAATATGCATGAAGACACAACATGAAATTAAAACCAGATAAACTGAGAACCTGTGTGCTTTTAGCTATATTTTTTGCTAATATCTACTTGCTTCTTCTAAAGGCCTTATTTAAATTGGCAACAGCGCTAAGATTAATGTCTGCAGTTGTACCACGAAGTGGAGAGAAAGAAGAAATGTCTGAACTTAGCAAATAGATGACTATTGAATAGTATTCCTTAATGACTAATTTTTTTTTCCCTAAAGGGTTCAGACTGAGTTACATTTCCAGAATGCTGAGTGTGTATTATGCTCCAGTGGTCTAAAAATCCCCACTTTGACATCTGACAGCATAAGAGTGTAACAATCTGAAAGTATAGAAGGGGGTAGAAATTACTCTTCATGTTTACATTTCTACAATATTTGAAATTATTACTGTCTTTAAGTGCATAAGGAAGACTATAAATCTTTACCATGCAATGAACAGACCTGTTACTGTTAACATTCAGTGAAACCTGAAAAAGGTTTACAGACTAGGATTTTTAGTGAGATCGAGAGTTCAGCTGATGTGCTGAGTTCTGATTAAGTACTGTCTCTGTGATACAGGCATGACTCACATGTGCAAAGAAATACAGCAGACTCTTGAATGAGTAATATATTTTGAAGACCATAGGGCAAAAGAGACATGTCTCTTCTTTTGATGAGAGGGACTTTATTTTGAGATGCTGTTAGTCTGTTAAATAATTAGCCTTCTAATGGGGACTTTTATATTTTATACAGTTAAACTTTGAACTAGTAATTTATTAACAATTGAAATATCCCTTTAAGAAAGACATTTAATCTTGAAAACCTCAGGAAGGAGGAATCAGAAGTTATGCTAATAACTCATTTGCATGATTAATTAAAATTACATTTTTAAAATGTGCCCTTTTACTGATTTTTATTTGTATCATTTCAGCTTTTGAGCATTAGATTAATGCTTTTCTACTACTAAATCAATCAAATTAAGTAGTAAGGCTCGTGTCCTTTACACAGCAAGTAAATACTTACAAAAACTGAAGGCCAAACAATAAGCATTACGTTCTGCTATTAGTTCTGTATGATGTAGCTATAGAAAAACAATTCTCATGCTTGCTGAAATAGAGAAATTAAAGTAAATTTCCCTAAAGAATATAAAAAATCAAGCAGTTACCTTCAATCAAATAAAATGTATGGGCTACAATCTTAATTCAGAAGATTGTCTGAATAACTGCAGTTATTCAGGAGGGATAACTTTTTCTGTAATCTGTCACTGCAGATATTAAGTTGGATTCTCTTTTCCTGCAATGGTGTTCTGCTGAAAAATATTGTAGCATCTGTCCAAATACCTTCTTTTTAAGCATGATTTAGCAATGTTTTGACCTTAGCTATTACATGAAGTTGAAATCTGATCATTTTAAAATGCTTTCACCTCTGAAACAATAAAATAGTTTTTAAATGTTTATTACAGATTTTAAATGTTCAAGGAAAAGCTAAATAATCCTGAGGTGTACTTGTAAAATGTGTCAAAGATACCACATTTTCTTTCTATGTGCTGGAAAGAATTTTCTCATAAGAGAGTTATACAGGATACGTAGCTTAGTGAGATTTGTCATAGGAATGAATAATTGCAAAATCCTGACTTGAGAGACTAAAAATCTTGATTCTCAGGGTCAAAATTCTCATATGTTGTTCATTCTTCTTGTAGAAGGTTGATCTGTACCATGACAGGAGATGGCATTTATCTGAAGGACAGGGCCCTTATCAGCTTTGCCTTAGCATCCACTAAGCAGTAGTTTCTGTACAGACTGTACTCACAGCCTGCCTGTGAGGTGGCTGGATCAGCATGGGGCCTAATTAGCACTATAGTTACTTGGTAATCTTCCCTGTATCAATCCCCTTCTGTTTCTAAAGATGTTTGCTGTATCCATTGAGCATGTACTGTAGTTGTGTACTTGCTTTCTTCTCTACTGCTGTGGATTTCTTCTCTCTCGGGGTTCCTATAGGTCAGGGTGACCCCAGGAGAGATCCAGAAACAGTCTTTGCTTCCCTAGCCCAAACGCAGCTGAAGAAGAGGACTGGAATGCTTCCGATTGTGTTTTCATCTGGGGCGCATTCTAATTTCTCAGATAGGAACCAAGGTTTCTCTCCTGGGTGGGAGATCAGAATGCTGAAGAGTGCTTATCAACCTTTGGCAAAGCCTATTCTTGTGATTTACTCTCCTGTTGGCATTGAGGAAGGACAAGTAATGCTTATGGGTTGATCTGCCCTGGGTTTTCAGCGTCTATCTAAAGCATCTTTTAAGAAGCATTTTTTTAGTCAGAGGATCATACTCTTGCCTCCTGGAAGTGGGGGTAATTTGAGATTATGAAGCTGGATGACAGAAATCAACAGTGACTCTGGGTAATACTGTATGATTTTCTGCATGGAAATGCTTTTATTAGCACTAAGAGAAATCACTGTTTTAATGTGGCATCTAGCACAGTGTGTACCCTTCTAAACGTGTGTTTTGTATGCCCCTGGCTTACAGTGAAGCATACCTGAACTGTTGTTTGTTCTGTTTACCTACTTCCTACCTCATTCTTTGCTAGCTCAGACTAGCTGTGACCTTCTGTGTAGCACATTGCTCCTGCTCCCCAGCAGCAAAAGAACCCAGCAGCAGGTCAGACTGCTTTCTCTTGCACATTTGTAGATAATATATTCAAGCAACATTCAGCCCTTAAATATGTTTTGGACTTTTTTAATTGAGAATTTTATAACTCTCTACTATATCTAGATAGTCCTTTTTCTTGTTGAAAAGAGAAAAATGGAAGCAGAAGGAGTGGAAAAGTAGGAATGAACATGAATTACAAAAATCCAAGTTTTTCTGAAGCTAAATGAACTTTCCCAGTTTAAAGCCCTCAAGGAAACCAATGTACTTGTTGGGTTGATCAGATGAAGCAGTTTTACAATTATGTCTGATGGAAATTAATAATGAATAGGCCAGAGAAGGAATAACCCTTGTTCCTTCTAATGGATGGTAGTTCGAACATGAGGAGGCAGTAAAATAAATATTATAAAATTCACCAGTGGTTGGAATATATTTAGTACTGTCAAAAATAGTATTTTAGAATCTCTGTTTCTGATTTTCCATAATGGAATTTCTGTTTTATGTAAGGATTTTTTTCTTTTAATTAAAGAAATGGTTATTCTGTTCCCCGAATGAGCAAAAATATCTGGGTATTTAAAAATATAACACCAAATAGTTGTCAAGAAATATTTCTTGAGTTATTTCTGCCATTAAATAAATCTTTGTTGTTTAGCTAAATGCCATATCTGGTTCACAAGGTCCAAACTAATGGCACTAAAGAACATTGGTTCAGCATGGAATCATAGAACGACTTGGGCTGGAAGGGACCTTAAAGACCATCTTGTTTCAAAACCTGCGCCATGGGCTAGGAACTTCTGATTAGACAGCTCAAAGCCCCATCCTGCCTCATCTTGAACACTCCCAGGGATGGGGAATCCTCTCTGTAGCCTCTCTGGCCAACCTGCTCCAGTGCCTCACCACCCTTGTACTAAAGAATTTCTTAAAATAACTTCTCTAAAACTACTCTCTTTCAATTTGAAGTCCTTGCCCCTTGCCCTGTCACTATGTGTCTTGTAAAAAGTCCCTCTCTAGCTTTCCTGTAGGCTACCTTTGGGTACTGGAAAGTACTAAAAGGTCTCCTTAAAGCCTTCTTCTCTGCAGGCTAAACAGTCCCAGCTGTCTCAGCCTGTCCTTGTAGGATAGGTGCTCCTCTGCTTTATCAGCTTAGTTGTCTCTTCTGGACTCGCTCCAACAGTCAGCATCTTTCCTGTGCTGAGGGCCCCAGAACTGGACACAGTACTCCAAGGGGTCTCACAAGGGCAGTAAAAGCATAACAGAAAAACCAACAGCTTACAGACCAGAAAAATATGTATTTGTGTGTGCAATAGGGTGCTTGTTTTTTCTGATCAGAATATGCCTTTTGTTCTGTAAAAACTAAAGGGATACTTTTTTAAAAAATGATTTTTAAAAGTCTATTCAATACAATGCTATTACCTTGGTGAATGTACCCAAAAAGCTTATTCTGTTAGGATCTAATCACTTTCACATTCCATCATTATTTCCTTTGTAAATAGATGCTTCATGTAAGACATGAGTAAATGGCTGGGCATGACACTTTTCATCAGACATTATCTCCTCCATTATAACTTTTTCCAGTTTTCCTAACTGTTTATTTAGTTGTAAACCTCCATTGACTCATGTAATTAGAAGTTTCCTTCAGTGTTGACAGAAGTAATCTTTATTGCTTGGTAACAAGCTGTGTAATTCTCTTTTGAACTTTAAGAGAAAGAGTGACTGAAAAAAATAGTATTTATGAAATGCCAAAAATGGAAGATACCATAGTAATCACTTCATCAGAAAATACTCTTATGTATAATTAGATTATGAAACATCTCTTTATCTACATGATTTATTGAATCCCACTTTGAGTCTTGCTTTCAGATTTGGACAGCCAAGAATATTTCTAAAGGCTTTTCTCTAGCTGCACAGTCCTATAGGTACAGTGATGCTCCAGCTGTTGTTTTTAGCCAGGGATCTGAGCATCAGCAGTAACAGGTTTCCACTTCTCCAGATTCCATAAAACATGGTTAGTGTTCCTGGAAAGCAGGCTGGATTTAGCAAGAAGCCAGTTAGCTGTTGGGCTTAATTGTGTGGTAACCAGACAGACAGAGAGCTGTGTCTGCCCAGGCTCCTGGTAAGTTAACATTGTGTATTTCCATTTAAAGTGAAGCAGAACTTGTTCTGTTTTCAAGTGAACACTGGAATGAACAGCCAGTCAGCAGTAATGGAAAATATAATAAAGTTTGCAAAATCAGCTCTGTGGCTGGGGATGTAAAAGCACCAAAGCCTAATTTCTCTTTAATTTTCTTAGGAGTGAGGGAGAGAGGGATATCTGCATGGAAGTCTGTGTCTCAGCAGAACCACTCAAATATTATGAAAATAACATTTTTCTATATGTCTTTGTTCTTGCCAGAAGTATATTTGAAGCAATGAATCACATAGAAAACAGAATCACTTTCTTTAATGTTTACTGAATTCTATATTACAAGAGGTAGTACTAGAACTACTACTGGAAGGTAGTAGACCTTAGAGGACTATACATTTTTTTTTTTGAAAGTGATTTGAAAGTAATCCACAGGCCCTCCTCCCATATTGGATTTTTCTTACCAGTTTATTTAAGGTTCAGACACTGTCTCAAATTTGAATATATTTGTAGTGTATCAGGCAAATTTCAAATTAACTTAAAATATAGCTCTTAAAATATATTCTGAATAGCAACATCATATGTGGAAACAATACTAATATTATTCTTAAGCTACAGATATATGTACACTTTGGCCTTTCTCCAAAGCAAGTTTAAAAAGTACAGTGAGTGATCTTGGAAGGTCCCTTTGGATCACTATTAGTAGACGAATCTTCCCTAGAAACAGCCTAAATAGGAGTATGCTTTCAAACTTGTTTATCATTTTTATTTGCCTGTGCAACTTTTCCTATGCAATTGATAGCAACCAGAGCTCTTTAATTACACAGATATGGAAGAAAACTGCCATGAAGATTAGGGCTCTGGCATTTAGCTCTTGGTAGTTGTTCCTGCCCTGATTTCTGAACTCCATTGGTGGGATTTGACTCTCCTCAGGAAGTTGTCTAGGCTCTCCAAATTCTGTGGAGGGAGACACACATCCAGACACAAACATTTCCAAACGGGCGATTCATCTGATCCTAAAACAGTCACTGGATGGGATATCTCAACTTTTCTACAGTGTCTCTGCAAACTTTTTCTAGAAACTGATGGGTAAAGGAGATGCTGGCTGCCATAAACCATTAGCTTTTTGCTGTAGTTTTCTGTGAGTATGATAAAAAAGTAACTATTCACTGGACACTGCTCTTACACTGCCCACACTCTACTCAGACCCTTGTAACTTTTTATCTCTTTTTTATCTTTACATCTTTATATACTAATGCTTCAGTCTTTTAGCAAAGGAAAAGCTAAGAGGAAAAGTGTTTTTTTATTCTAGACCCTTGCTCTTCTAACAGAGTTCCCATCCAAGCTGGGATGAAAATAATCTGGCATGGATTTTCTCTCCTGTCTTTTTTTGGTCCTTGTTAGCTGATGGTGCAATTATCAATTTGCAGCTGCTGCCAGCTTTTAGAACTTGTTTCTTACTACAACATCAGAACAACAACAACTACTTAGAACATCAGATCTGGAGTGCTGGAAGTCTCAGAACAGCATTTACCCTTTTCTGATGGCTACCAATGCTTACAACAAGGGCTAATCTGGGGAACACTGAGGTATAATGTGAGTCAATAGGGCATCACAAAGCTCATTCTTGTCTTCTGACTCAGTCTGCAGAGCGGGTTGCAAAGGGAACATTCAACCCTCACTGACCAGTTGGTTTGCTACTTCTTAGTGGTAACTGAATGGGGGCTTGCCTTGTTAAAAGGCATGAGCTCCTGCATAACTGAGTAAACATCCAGCTCCTCAGAGCAAGGGCTGGACGGTCCCATTTCCTTTCTAGTGCAGAATAGGAATCAATAGCTGCAATGAGTAACAAGATATTTATTTTGGCTTGTTTTGCAAGAACATTTGTGACTTAAAATGTATTTCCTGTCTGAGAAATGTGGAAGAAGAAAAAATAAAGTAAAATGTGAACTAGGAAGTAAGATGAGATGAAATATTCATTTGAATGGAAAATCAGCCTGCAGTAATGAAGATAAAAGTTTGAAGGTTGAAATAAAGATCTTCAAATAAAGAAAATTAAATTTTTTCACCCAAGACACATATTCTATAATTAAACAAATGCAGAAACCAAATAGGTTTTCTGGAACATTAACTAATTTAGAAAAAAATATTAATTTATAAGGAATTTTCCTGTCTTGTAAAATTTCTGATTGATTGGTTGTAAATTGCCATTTTTAATGTATAATTTAATTCTTTAATGTATATGCCTTTTGCAAGTGTGTGTCTGTGGGGTGGATGATTATAGGCTCCCAAAGGTTTAGTTTAGGATTTTTTCAGGGTCATCTTTTATAAGTTGACTGTAACAGAGTTTTTAATTACTGTACTTTGTTCAATAAAAGGTTTTCTGTCTATATGTAAACATAAAACCCCATGTTAAAGGCTATGAGCAAACTGTTTTCTGCAAGTGCTGCATCCCTTCTAAATTGAGGAAGTGTTTATTAATTTGAAATCTTGTATCTTCATGTACTTTTTGTGTCCACTGGCATTTTTAGCTCAGATGAAAGGAAATATAGGCATGAATTTGTTATAGAAATAGGAATTTTTTCTTCCGGTAGAAACAG
The DNA here is from genome assembly GCF_024509145.1 of Vidua macroura. Lineage (NCBI taxonomy): Eukaryota > Metazoa > Chordata > Aves > Passeriformes > Viduidae > Vidua > Vidua macroura. The sequence goes on from NC_071611.1 coordinate 23,160,143, forward strand.
CTGGGTAGTTGCTTGTAGTTGGAAAAACAGTGCAGTTATTCTATTCTTCATCTAAGTATATTTTTGTCTTTTGCTGTTTATCTAAACTAGTCAGCATCTGTAAGTTTTGGGTTTTTGCATGCCTCTCACCATTTCTTTATGTGGAAAATATGTGCAGTTTAATTTATACATAACTAATTCAATATTAATGTAGCAATAATTAATACCTCTTTCACAGGACTGGATTTATCTTTCTGTCACTGTGTAATTCAATAACCAGAGAGTTAACTCCTAAGCCTGACTCCTGAAATGTGAAATTTAAGTACAATAATGGAGGAAAAGGTAGGGTGGAAGCTGCTTCTCTGTTATGAATTGGAAATGCTGTGTCACTTTTCAGTGCAGCTATGAGGCATTTATTTAGAGGGCACAGACCATTGTTAGCGGGCAGGCCTTTATTTGTTACAGAGACAGAGTCAGAACCAGAAGAAAAAACCCTGCTGGCACCAGAGAGTCCTGAAATTCTTTATTTAACTACTGGCTTTGGGCAGGTCCATAAGCATGCAGTTTTTGAGCTTGAAGTCCCATGGGCACCTGCAGTTCTGGGTGACAATGTGTGCAAATATTTGATGTTGACAGAGCCGAGTGACTTAGCACAGTTTTCATTCTTGACTCCCAGTCAGGTCATAAAATAGTTGTCTTTCTGTCTGTTCCTCGAGGGCTCAATAAAGCTGGCATTTTTGGGAAATACCAATCATATTTGTATATGAGTTTGCTGGAAAATATGATGGCAGTAGCTTCCTTTGGCTCACTTTTTTTTTTTTTCCCTGTGCCCTGCATGCAGCACAAAAAGTCCAAAATTTAGCTTTGTAATTGTTAAGGTATTTATGTCCCTCATTGAATTTAATACTAAATGACGTTCTCAGTGTCCAAAAATATTTTGTTTGCAAGGCTAGGGTTGACAAGATTCTGAACTTTTGACCTGTGCTTTCAGTATCCAATTATGCTGTCTCTGACAAACTGCTCAGATTCAGCTAATGACTATTTCTGTGAAGGAAAAACATGCTACAGTAGATCTGAGATCTTATTATTTTTAATTGATTAAATGCACTACTCTGTCTGATTTACAGACTTTATGGCAGATGGTCATATTATTGCAAGTAAAATGCATGACAAATAGTAATCATTCAAACATAATATGAGGTTTTTTATTGCCTAGGCTAATATATTTCTCTCAGGCACAAAAAGTTTTACTAAGAGAGTATGTGACTTTGAAACACCCAGAAAAAAACACTTCTGAATGAAACAGTATTTCCTGAAGAGTGAGAAAAAGCTCTTGTCTGTATCCCACTCAGCACTCAAGACTAGACTCTAAGAGCAAGACGTGACTGTAAGAGCAAGCTCATGTGTGCTCTTTCTTCAACAATAGAAGTGTGGCTTGTTGAGAACTGTAGCTGCAGATGATACACCAGAACATTTCCCCATTCATTGTTCACCACAGAGACTTAATCAATCTCTCCCGTGTAAGTGTTTCTGTGTGTTGGTTGTGTTATGTGACCATCTGCCATCTGGTGATGGGATTGTAATGGCTTTTAACAATGTCATAGTCATCAAAACGCTCAAAGAATATGACAAATATCGAGTGGCAGTATTCTTTAGTGTTTCACTTAGAAAGAAAAGAGTGATTTAGGACTCCTTGTATGGGAGTTTTAAAGTATGCACAGAACCACCTAATTCTTAGGAAGGATTGTCTGTGCTTAAGTTGGGGGCAGTATAAGGGATGCTGCAAGCCCACATTATCATTTTCTGCCTACATTTTGCTGTCTCTCTGAAGAATACTTAAGCACAGATTTATTTAGGAAGGCTTAATTTGGTCATCCATCTTCCCTGTGTTTAATCCTTTAAATGGGGAAAAAACAAGCTGCAACAAGACAACTTTATTTCATGTCTTTTGCATCAAGGGGTAAAATGACATGCTAATTAAAAGGGTTTTTCCTGAGTTTCAGGGTGAACAGTTACTCACAGATTTGCTAACATGGTACCTGTTTCTGAGGATTTAACCTGTGAACAGCAGCACAGAAGCACAAACACATGCTTTTTTCTTAGCCATATTCTGCCCAGTGTGACCGCAGAGAGACTGTGCTGGAGTGACAGGTAATAAACGGCCAGGTGACAATACCAGAGGATTAGGAGGAAGGGAGTCCTTCCTAGGAAGACACAAGGAAGGAGATGCTAGAGTGATCATGTCTGGCAGCCTCCTGCTGTGCACAGTGGTGCCACAGGATAGGCTGAGGTCAGTGCATATTAAACACAGTAGTGAGCACAGATGCCGGTGCACCCTTGGCTGAGCAAAACAGCCGTTTGCAGTTTGATGGCTGCACAACTGTGCCCTTTAGGTTAAATGGGAGATTATCCTTGTTCCCTGTGAAAAACTGACTGTGATCCCAGAATATTTGTCCCAACTCCACCTCAGATTGTCCCATAAGAAAGGAAGGGGTGGCTGAAAGCAAGACCTAGATGGCACATAACTCTTGAGCTGAGTCCTGTATGCAGCTGTTTATGGAGTAAAGCTTTATTTTTGTATTCTGGCTAGGTTTACAAATATATTTTGTTTGTTTAGTATCTTATATAGGCTGAACTCTAAGCTGTCAAAAGAAGTACAAAGCAGCAATTTACTACATACATGTATGGAATTGATCAGTCGATATTTAATGAGATGTTCATTAAAATTAAGATATATGGATGAAGACTAGTTACAAAGTGTATCTTATAGGATGATGTTGCAATTGAAATCTCACCCTAAACTTGGCTTCTCTGGCATGTTCAGTGCATTAATTTTACCTTCTCTAGGACTCTAGAATCATTCTGAGCTTTATATTAGACCTATAGGTTCTAGAGGCTGAGTATTTCCTTATGTCTATCAAAAGTCTAATAAGCCTTCATGCATCATGAGCTCTGTCCCACAACTAAAAAGAGAAATAAAATTTGCAGGTTCAGACTTAAGTGCCAGAATTGAAGAGAGGTGTGATGTAAGAGTGGCATGCAGCACTGCATTCCTTTTTTATGTGGGATTTGTCTTCTCATCAGGACAGCACATTTTTAAGGTTTTTCTAAGAGGTTTTTGGTGGTCTTTTCATGTAGGATAAATTAGCATCATACAAAGTTAGTGAATACTTACTTTTTCGGTGCTCGATTGTGATTTCTGTAGCACCTAATATTTTACCTATTTTGTAATTCTTAAGCCATCACAATCTTGTCAAGCTCGGGGATCCTAACATTTGCTTTTCCTTATCAGAGTTTGCAAACATGGAAAAAAATGCTTCAAGTCTGTGCACACCAGAGCCATTGCTTCAGAGGACTCCTCCCGGAAGCTAGATTTGGACAGGGAGATTTGTCTCAGAGTATGCTTTTTACATCCCCATCTTTGCCAGATACAGTCAGTGGTAAAACTGGTGTTTCAGTCCACACCTCTGTCAGGGTAAGGGCCTATACTTAAGTCAGGTATAGGGCTGTCTTTCTGCTCTTTGATCCCTCCTGTTGACTTGTGTCTGAAAAGATGAAATCCGACCACAACTCTTGTCTTAGTCATGTTCTCTGCCAGACATAACTTACAGCAGCACAGTAGCTATGATTAGCCTGCTCACAATTCGTGGCTAAGGTGACAGACGTTATGCAGTTTAGCCAATATGAGTAGGTATGACATGGAAATGTAACCTACAAGCCAAGAGTACATGTTCCTTACACAAACAGTTCAGTACAAAACCCATTGTGGTCTGTATCAGACCATTGCAGATTATATGTTTTTGCTGAACAGCTGCACCTGAAACTTAGACAAAACATTTGAAATTCAGTATCTTGAAAAGTTTTAAAAGTTTTAAAATTTCTTTTAGTATTGTTATTTAGTTGTATAATAATTTTACAGATGATAGTTTTATAGAAAAATGCTACATGAGGATATGGAAACTCTGTATATACAACTGGAAAAATAGGAGTTTCCAGGTGTATATTTAGTCAGACTTGCTTATTCTTGTGAAAAAATTGTTTGGGTTAGCTGGCTTTGACTGACTGTTTTTCTCATGCAGCCTGGTTGCAGCATGAGATACAGCAGGTATGTTCAAAACATGTTTAGCATACAGGACTGAACCACAAAAAAGAGACCATCCTTTCTGAACTATCCTTTTCTATTCTCCTATCAGTGATTGTTTTAAACCAAAATGTACCTGACTCTAGTTAGCCCATATTTTAGAGTTTGCTGTGTGAAGAAGTCATTCATTTACCCACCCACATAGCAGAAATTTCACCCAGCCTGTACTTGAAGATTATATTCAGGTTCCTGCTGGGAAGCATGGTTGAGAGAGGAGGCTGAGAGAGGCAGGGTCCTGCAGCCTCCCCACTGCAGGCAGGCTATGCTGTTCTGGAGTGCCCTGGGTCTTCTCATCATTTTAGAAGACCCAAGTCTAATTTGAGATTTGATTTTTTTTAAAAAAAGGCAAAACCACCCAAACAGCAGAAAATAGAAGTTGGATGTTTTGAATGTGTGATTCACTTCAGGGAAGCCAGTGCTCCCCTGTGTTGCTTGCAAGGCTGCAGTCAAGCTGTAATCACAGGCTGAGGCTGTGCACAGGCTGTGTCCCCTCCCATGGCCCTGTCACCTCATCCCCGTGTCTGGGTGGTAGCTCTGGAGACTGCTGAGGTGTCCTTGGGGTGCAACCAGGCTTCCCAGATGCTGCACAGGGTCAGTTACTGGGTTATATGGCATATGGCACTTGCATGAAAATCTGCACCTTGCTGTATACCTTTATTGCTTTTGTCTATTATGTTAAAACCTGTGCATGTTAAGGGCAGAATTTTGCCAGGTTGACTATGAGGTAAGAGGCACTTTGGTTTTATTTGTGGCTGTCTAACCTTACACCCAGCATAATAATGTAAGAAACAGGTGTGTACTTGAAGTTTCTCAAAATTATCATCAGAAATGAATAGGTGAGACTAAGTTACAGTGCAGATTTCAGGCAAATCCCTAGAAAGTGACAAATTGGTTTTTCTATGCTTTGTGAAGAACTCACAAAGTTCAGTGTTTACCAGTTGGCGTTTGGGTAATGCAAACAGGAAAACACTGAAGATTGGAAAAGCACAGTTAAGCAACATGCATATATATACTGCTGTTTGTGGGGTGTCAGTATTTTCCTTGAACTGCTTGTTCCATGCTTAGAGTTTATAGACAGTCATTATAGAAAGTAGCCTGTGTGATATGCTGAATCTGATGCCTTTGCTGGGCATTACTGCCCATTCAAGATGTTTGAATTATAGCTCAAAGACTGTTTCAGTCATGCTTTAACTTTTCTTTCTTTCTTTTTTTTTTTAATAAAATTCCTCACAGCTCTATGAGTTTTCTCAATTAACTTTATTAGCATTTGCTATAAGCTCTTTTCTATGTATGCCTTTAGGTCTGGACTAATCAATTAAGATCATCTTGGAGATCTGCAGTTCTCTGCAGTTGCTATCCTTTAATCTATGGTCTGTTATGACTTTGATTTCCACTGGCATTTTTCTTTAACATTTAGAAAATCCTGTATCTGAGCTTGAGGTCTCTTCTGAATTAACAGTGGAGTAAGTAATTATTTAATTCTCTAGAAATTTACATCCTAACTGCTTGATCTTCAAATTGCTGTTGTAATATATTTGAGGTTCTAATGTTTAATATATGGGCCTTTTGATCTTTAAATACATAAAAATTACAGATTATTTGAATCTCACAGGTAGAATTTTCCAGCTCTTATACAGGAGAAGAATTGTCTTCTGAGTGTGCCCATGGTTTGTAGACAATTAGGGGTTTAGTGGTGCTGACTACAGACCCTTACTTCACTGAATCATGTCGTACTGATTCCAGCTGTAAGATGTTTGCAGTAAAGGATAGGTGCTACTCACCAGCAGTCAGCTGCAGGTTCAATATCTCTTTGCTTCTCATGGTGTGATTCACAATTTATTACTGTACCATGTCAAAACTACCTGGATTAAGCCCCTAATAGCACAAATTTAGCCACACTCATAAAGCAGTCAGGAACAAAATAGTACTTTTTATGAGGACTGCAGTGTAGAAAATGGGACTTTAAACCTTGCAGTCAGTTCTGAACACTGTCAGTGCTGGACTTCGACTGCAGTCACTTTTCACTTTTTCAGGGCTTGCAGGTAGCACCTGTGTTTGATCAGGGAGAACCAAGGCTAAGAAAGATGAAGAAATGGTTTTTTTTATATTTTCAGATTGTATGTAAAAAAAACTCCAACAAAATAAAACAAAGTCAGTAATCCAAAATCAAACCAAACCAACCAATCAACCAAAAATGCCAAAAAATCTAAAACTACCCAAAACCAACCCACAAACAAAAGCGAAACAAAATCCCCACTATTACTAAATGATTGAAGGTTTAAAACTATACATCATCATGTTCCCTTATGCTGAAACACAACAAGGGACATCCACTTCAGTCTCACGCACCATTGTAAAGTTATGTCAGAGGGAATAGACACAGATATATTTACCATAGAAATCATACTTTGCCAATCAAATGCCATTTTGTTGTCTACAGAAGGTTTTCTTTGTCTAAGGGAACTACTGATTGTCAGCCTTTTATCTGTGCCTGGGAAGATCGTGGAACAGATCCTTCTAGAAGCTGTGCTAAGGCACAGGGAGATGATTCGGGACAGCCAGCACAGCTGCACCAAGGGCAGGTCCCGCCTGATCAACCCAGTGGCCTTCTGGAGTGGGATGACTGCATCAGTGTGAAAGGGAAGGGTTACAGATGTCATTTTTTTGGACTTCTATGAACCCTTTGACAAGGTCCCCCACAACATCCTTCTCCCTTAAAACAGAGAGGGATTTCATAAGTCAACTGTTAGGTGGATAAGAAAATGGTTGGTCTGGTCAACCAGAGGGTTGTGGGCAATGGGTCAGAGTCCCAGTGGACATCAGGGATAAGTTGTGTCCCTCAGGGATCCATACTGGGACCAGTGTTGTTTAATATTTTCATTAATGACACAGACAAAGGGATTGAGTGCACTGCCAGCAAATTTGCAGATGACACCAAGCTGAGTGGTGCAATTGACACACCTGAAGGATGGGGTGCCATTCAGAGTGACCTGCACAAGCTCATGAAGTGAATCTGTGGGAAATTCCTGTGTTTTAACAAGGCCATGTGCAAGGTGCTACACCTGGGTCAGAGCAACCCTGGTACCAGCACAGGCTGGGGATGGGCAGATCAGAGCAGCCCTGCCCAGAAGGACTTGGGGGTGCTGGGGGATGAGAGGCTGGACCTGACCCAGCCATGGGCACTCACAGCCCAGAAAGCCACACGTGTCCTGGGCTGCATCCAGAGCAGTGTGGGCAGCAGGGCCAGGGAGGGGATTCTGCCCCTCTGCTCTGCTCTGCTGAGACCCCATCTGCAGTGCTGCATCAGCTCTGGGGTCCCAGCACAGGAATGACATGAGTCCAGAAGAGGGGCACCCAGAATATTGGAGGTTTGTGAAGAAAGGCTGGAAAAGAGAAGGCTTTGAGGTGACTTAATTGCTACATTCCAGTACCTGAAGGGAGCCTCAAGGAAATGTGGAGAGAGACTTTTTACAGTGGCATGTAGTGACAGAACAAGGAGGAATAGCTTCAAACTGAGACTAAGTTTAATTAGATATTAGGAAGAAATTCTTTACTGTGAGGATGGTAAGGCACTGAAACTGGGTGCCCAGTGAATTTGTGGATGCCCCATCCCTGGAAATGTTCAAGGCCTGGTTGGATGGAACCAGAGCAATGTCATCCAGTGCAACAAGGGGGATTGGAACTAGATGATCTTTAACATATGATCTTTAATGTCCTTACTAAAGCATCTGAGTTTTTAATTTCAAAAACTCTTTCTTAGAAACAAAATAAAAATTCACTGAAAATGCATGGACTCCTAAAACAGGCTAGTTTTTGACACTGTATGTGTATGCTTTGACACTAAGTGAAAATAGAGAACTTGACTCATGTACTTGGTCACTCTGGATTTAGTCAGACATTAGATGTCGAGGTAGGAAAAATCCTAATGGCATGAATAATGTGCTAGCAGACTAGACAGATGAGGCAGTAAAGGTTATCATCAGAAATATGTAAATACAGTTGAGATGAGAGTTCAGGAAAATGCAGTGAGTAGCTCTATGGATGATGCCCAGCCAGGCTTCATGATTCAAATGATTCCTCCCCCCCCACATTCCTTCATTGGTGAGTCAGTCTGTGTAAATAAGGACTACAGCCAGACAACTGAAGATACAATTTGGATTCTTTCAACTGAGCAAAGACATGTTCATGACATCATCCTTGTTCTCAAATATCTGCTCTATTATTAAAGGCTCAGCTTCATTCTAAAGAGCAATTGCTTGTTCTGGTTTTAGTTTGTATCTGACCCCAGTACTCCTTATGAGGGTACACTTATGAGTGTATAGATGTTGTGACTGTTCTTTGTGAAAGCTTTTGCTGATTGCACATGATACATATTATAAGCATTGGAGCAATGTAGTCAGAACTTGAGTAATCAAGACCACAATACAAAACTTTCTTTTTCCTTCTCTTTTTTTGGTGGTTTTTGGGTTTTGTTTTTGTTTTTTGTTTTGTTTTGCTTTGTTTTTTGTTTTGGTTTGGTTTGGTTTTGTTTTGGCTGTTATTAGCAAGAACAAAAATAAGGGATTGTACTTAGGAAGTAATAATGAACCATGTAGGAGCCTACTAACATTGGCTAAGCAACAGATTTGTCAGGGGAAAAGAAAGAATACAATAATGATCTTCAAGCTGAATATCATTAAATAATTTTGTTGTGCTGCAAATGAGCCTTTAGGACATAGGGATTTGTAGGTGGTACATAGCTGGTGTGTATAACATGGGATACCATCCTTAACTTATTCTTGGTTCAGTGATAATCCCTCCAGTTAAACACTGCAGTTCATGTAGACATGAACCAGTTCAAAAACCTCACTCCTAGATACCAGGAAGACTGTTGTGAATAATCAACAAAACCTAGACAATACACAGGGGCTGTGTTAGCTTTAGCTAAGGAATAGAGTACTGAAGAACAGTTCTTGTTCAGTCCCTCACAAATATAGAGCAGCTTTTCCAGGCCGATCCTGGCAGAAAAAAAATCTAATATGCCACTCATTATAATGATATAGAACTTTAACACAGTCTGAAAGAAAATGCTTGCAAAATACATGTTGCTAAAAACACTCCTTGTGGTGGAGAGAATGAGGCAGAGAATATGACTTTTTCACAGAGAGAAAAGAGATTGAAAGACCACAGCTGAAAAGAACATTAAAATGTTGCAAGATACATCCTGCAGGTATCCATATAAATGATTATTTGGGGTAACTCACCAAGCAAAATCTAGCTGACGAAGTTAAAACGTCATTTGGGTTAGCTGAACCTCTGGAAGGTAACACTAAATGAGCCATTAATGTGACTGTGAGGATAAAGGTGTGATGGAATACTTTTCCAATGACCATTATATCTTCCAAGAAATACAGAGCTTTTAGACTATGGTTGGATAGCTCTCTGAAAGATATGCCTGTTTTAGTTTGTAATTTTCTGTTCTTGATACACAGGATAAAGATGTGTAGACTGCAGATAACCCAAATGGTTTTAAGATGTATGTAGCACAAATACAGGGAATTTGATACAAATAAAAAGTGAAATTTGTGATTCATATATGAAGCAAACTTAAATTAATTCAAGAGCAGACTGAACTTTTGATCCTTTCTCCCAACTTCTCCTGGTTTTTTTCTTTTTGCTCTCTCCTCTTTGGTAGAGGAAAATCTTCACTATTGCAGTTTCTGTCCAAAAAGAGAAACAGAGAAGACAGGGTCTGTCCTGAAGTGCATCTGAAGTTCCTGTAGCTTGTGTGAAAATTGTAACTTGATCCAGTAGGAGCCTAAATTATTACTTCTGTTAATGAAAATGCTGCTATAACACAATCATTCAGATTGGTGGAAACATCCTATCCAATCAATGCCCTTTATTCCAACCTTGCTATGTCATAGGTTGGTGTTTGTCCCACCAGTGGCAAGGGGCAGGTCCCAGCAGAGAGCTGGAGTTGCAGGAAGAGCTGAAGAGGTGAGGCTGGGTGGATAGGAGGGGGAACTATAGCGCTCACAAACACAGGAAGGATTATTGAAGTACTGAGAAAAGGTGAGGGAAAAAAAAAAAAACCTTTATGGAAGATCTTGGAAAATGAGAACACTTACTTACAAAAACACTCTGCTGGTCTACTGTATGGGGAATAATTTTTTTCTGCTATGCTGTCTACTCCACAGCCCATACTCCTGTGCTCAAACTAGACACTTGTCTTTTGCACAATAGCTATTCTAATGTCTCCTGCTTAAATTGTTACAATGCCATGAAGAATTACTCCTTTTTCCCATGAAGTAATTTTTCTCAATTGTATGAGCTAAATACAACATACGGATTGAAGATATCATTGTATAAAATTATAATTCTAGCCCAAGATATGATCAAAGATATTTTATCACGAAGCTTAACTATGAAAATTTATTGTGTTATTCACTTTACTTTATGCTTCTAATTGTAATACTTTGTACTTTTAAGCACAGAGTTATACTTCTATTAGTCTGACAGTGGCAAACCAATTACACACCTGCACCAAAGACATTAGAACACTCAGTGTCATTCCATAAATATAATCTTTAGTTTTTCTCTTTCTTTATGATGAATAAATTGTTGATTTGTGTATTCGTTGAACAAATAAAATGTTATTTTTAAATTTTATATACATTAAAGATATGAAACACAAGGGGACCCTCAGCTTAGGAGTTGGAAGGAAGAGATACATATTTCAGCTGTTGGCACTGAAGCAGGTTAGTGTTTGGACTAAAGTATTCTTAGCTTTAGGTAGCTACTAGAGAGTATCTTGGGATGCTAATAGTAACATGAATCCAAAACCTGATGCTTATAATATTCACACTTACATATATAATGTACCACGGACAAAGTCTTTCCACAAGAGAAATTCCTCCATTGCTTGGAGGTTTTTTGAGCTTTTTCTTTAATTATTATTATTTCCTGAATGGGTTTTATACCATGAGTGGAAGGAGAGACCCACAGAGCAAGTGGACAAATTGTCTTTATTCTTTATAAATGGACACTGAAAAAGAAGAACGCAATTAACCTGTTAGTGTGAAAGAACATGTCATCTGGCAAAGGTTTAAACTTTTCACTGCAGGAACAAATGGAAAATTGAGATGCTTCTGGAAGTGGTTTGTAATTAATATGCTAGTCTTTTTTTTAATTACTACTTTAGGAAGCATTCTTAGTTATATATGCAGCTGTATTAAAATTCAGAGTAGTCTTACCACCTCTGCTAGAGGCAGAGCAAATTATGAGAAAGTGCATTTTTTAATGTTGTGTTCTTTTCTGTAAGTAAACACAATAGTTCAGCAACAAAACAAAGGGATTAAAGTGTGCTAATCTGTAGAGTAATAATGAACTCACAAACGAAAATTCAGAATAACTAAGAAAAACCCCCAACATAAACCAAACCTGTTATATTGTAGTTGAAATGGAGATTCACTTTTTTACGTAAGCTAGTGTTACTGATTTAGAAAGCAGGGTACTGGTACAAAACAGAAATATTTAAATGCTGATCCTTCATGGATACCAAATGGAAAGCTGTTCTCACACATGGTATTTTGAGAATGACTAAATGTGGAGTCTGTTCTTATTCCAGGGCTGATTCTGCTAATCACAGTGTCCAAGTGTAGGATGTTTGTACCAAAGTTAGACCTGTATCACTGATTTTTTCCACCCATGAAGACAATACTCCATTCATGTGGACTGTTTGCACCCTGTTGGGTTTATATTGACCCTTTTTTTCCACATATGCTTCACAAATATGCCAAAAAATAAAACCATAGTGTTTCTCTTTCACTCTGTCTCAGTTATAGTCAGAATTATGTTAAAATGAAAACCCATCTATGACGTATCCTATCCTACTAATGACCCAGGAAATACACTAGAAATCTATGAAGGGTTTTTTTTGCAGAGCATGGCTGCAGAAGCTGGTGTATTTGTCCTCTCATGGAGTCCAACGATTCTGACCAAAGAGTAAAAACGCTCTTTTTTCTAAGAACTCAGCATTGACATACAACACTAACATATAACAATAACATGTACTTTTATATCAGGTTTATCCAGAAAAAAATTTTTTTGAAGAATATACAGTGAGAACATTACTGTGATTTGATAAAGTCTGCATTATATGTTACTTCTAGTGTCTGCTGTGTACTTTACATCTAGCATGGTGTAAATAAACCTGTTGCTTTCAAGTGCAGTATATTAGAAATAAAAGCTGCAACCTAGCTAGCTGCTTTTAAAACTATGACAATCACAACAAGGACCATGAGTGAAAGTTTTATAGCAGGCATACCATTAAAAGAACTAATTTTGTCTCTTCAGGAGCATGAGAGCTCTTTCTGAACAGTAATTTAAAGGATTATAGCAGAATCTGTGTAACAAGATGCTCACAAGCAGAACATGTAAAAGAATTAATCCTGTAACTTCTCAGGTATTTATTTAGAGAAGCTGTAAATTCTATTTCCATTCCAAGAAACAGCTTGGGGGGACATTGTTTAGTTGTAGTGGAAAAAAAAAAAAAAAAAGAAGAATTTTAAGGATTAAAATCTCATTTGTTCAGCTCTAAAATTATTTGTATCTAGATGTTAGTCAGAGACCTGGAAATGGTAATGTTTATTTTCTTGAGAAGGTTCTAGTTTGTAAATGTTAAAGTTGTGCCTATTCCTTACTCATAAGTATGATTCTGCTAATGGCATAATAGCCTATATCAATTCATAAAAAACTTGAGGATAATTTATCCTTAATTGTAGTAGGTTTTGCTTATTTGTGTTTTTAAACTTCATAAATATGCCGAGAAATCTGACCAAGAAATTGGAAGTGGGATGTTTCTATTGTCTTGATTATTCTATCATCTTAAATTCCTGTTTTTCTGATATTTTAAAGATTTGTGGATGTGTTCCCAAGGAGTACTGTTGGACACCAGGTCCTACTCAAAAACTGTAGGTAGCATATCTGGTTGGGTGTATCTGTGAAGTATTTACAGATGTGATGTGAATGTTTCCCAGGGCTTCAACTTAGAAATGTAGTATCAGAAGGATGCAGGGTCTCCAGGTAAGTATTCCCTAGGTTTTCCATCTCCGTGCTGATCACTGGGAATAAACCGTGGCTCAGGCAGGGTTGTCTTTGCCTCAGTTTTGCCATCTAAACCCATCTCTGAAGTACTATCACTTTGGGAACGGCTTTTCTCCAAATTCAGTTTAGAAAACAATTTAAACAAATCTGGTTCAGGAAGCAGTTGCTTTCAACTACTCAACCTGATAGAAGCATCTGCAGGAACCACTAAAAGAAAGAACTTTTTGCATAGAGCATTTTCCCTGTGTTTTCTCTTCCCTGTCCAAAAATCAAAAGTTTCCTCCATTCTTCCTTTCTTTACCTACATTGTTGCTCCTTTATATTCTTTGATTTTCTTCCTCTTTAGCTTGTCTCCTCAATGAAGCTTTTCCATTAACTGAAAAACATAATATTGACATCTTTGCAACAGTGGTGTTTTTTATTAGATATGCCACACCCTTTTCTTTATTGCCTATTTTCTTTATGGCTAGTACTTGCAGGGGCAGTTAGTTGGTCTTCTCTTACAGAATGAAGTACAATGCTAACCCATGTTTTACTGAAAAAATGGGCAATATATGCAGAAACATGATGAACTTGCTTCAACTATATAACGAGAACTTCTCTGATGGCTGAGCTAGGAAGCTGGCAAGAGTCCATGAGGAAATCACGTAGTTCTCATTGAAATTCACTGTCACCACTATGGTATTTAATTAGCTGAGTTGTTGGAAACCAGCTACAGGGAAGTGAGAATAAAATTGTGAAAGAAAGAAAGCAAGAAAAAAAGAGAACAAAAGAGCCAGACAGTCTGTACTGATTCAGACAGAAGATAGGGTCAGTAGTACTTTTTCCATGAACCCATTTTCAATAGCCTTGATTACAAAACTTGAATTAAGCAATATTTCTTACTGAACTGGTGCACACACACTCCACAGTCTTTTACAGAACCTTCTATTTATTGATATCAAGTACAAATCATGTTATGATTATGGGTCTAAATAATACAGTTATTCTCTCCTGTTAAAGCAGTGACCCTAGTTTTTCATTGTTAGCTGAGGTGAGAGTTAAACTGCTGTTAAATAAGAGAGACATCCTCATGAATTTCCCTAAGCTTGCATGCATAATATATGGTAGAAGTCAAAAATGTATTGTGCTGGAAGCATCTTTTTATAAAATTTAAACATTTAGCTTGCAAGATTATATTCTTTTATATTACTGATAGCTTAAAGAAAATTTGTGTTCTGATGTTGAATAGGCTAGGCTGATTTCAGTTTAGCTCCATCCCAAATTCTTTGTATCTGTGAAGCTCCTACAAGATCCTGAATACCCCACAAGACCTGCCTGATGGATGAGGGAAAGGCTGTGGATGTTGTCTACTTGGACTTCAACAAAGTCTTTGACATCATCTCCCATGACATTCTCCTGGAAAAACTGGTAGCCCATGGCTTGGACAATGTGCAGTCTGAAATTAAAAAATGGCTGGATGGCCGAGCCAGGAGAGTGGTAGTGTGGCCAGCTCTGTTTAATATCGTTCGTGATGATCTGGATGAGGGCATTGAGTGTATCCTCAGTATGCTTGCAGACAACACTAAGATGATTAGGATTTTTGATCTGCTGGAGGGCAGGAAGGCTCTGCAGAGAGATCTGGACAGGCTGGATCATGGTCTGAGGTTCAACAAGGCCCAGTGCTGGGTCCTGCCCTTGGGTCACAACAACCCCAGGCAGTGCCACAGGCTGGGGCAGAGTGGCTGCAGAGCTGCCCACAGGAAAAGGCCCTGGGGGTGCTGGTGACAGCAGCTGAACATGAGCCAGCAGTGCCCAGGTGGCCAAGAAGGCCAATGGCATCCTGGCCTGTACCAGCAATAGTGTGGCCAGCAGGAGCTGTACTGAGCAGTGGTGAGGCCACACCTCAAATCCTGTGCTCAGTTCTGGGCTCCTCACTATAAGAAAGACACTGAGATGCTGGAGTGTGTCCATAGAAGGGCAATGAAGTTGTGAAGGGTCTAGAGAGAGTTGCTCCTCAGAGAAATCTGTGACATCTTGTGTATTTTCTACATATTTATTTTTCACTTGAATAGGAAAGTGTGCCTCTCAGCACATTTCTGTGTTCTATAGATTTCTTGGATGTTCAATTATGAGTTCTTGTTCAGTAAATTTTGCTCTTCCTTGTATTTATTTCAGATTACTTTGCTGGTTTTGACCTCAACTCTGCATTTTTTAGGTTTTAGTCCATGTTTTGTGAATTAACATTGTTTATAATTTTGAGCTTTCAATTATTCACATTTTGTTTACTTTTGACTAATGATAACTACCTAAGAATTTGCATTTTCAACTCTGTGATTTTGTGTGTGTAATTAGTGCCCAAGAAACAGGAGAACTTCATTGTGAGAGTAATTTTGATAATTTCAAAGATGACAGCTGTTAGTATGACTTTACCAAAGTTTCTATTCCTTAGGTTTTACTGGGTTTGAATGAAACACAGCAGTAGCCCATGATTTCTGAGAAAGGAAGGAAAATTTCTCCAAGAAGTGAAACAGTGAAATAACTGAATATAGTGCTCACAGCAAAGACCAGACTTATTATCAAGTCTGTTCTTTTCTGTTACTCTCCAAAAGTTGAACTGGTCACAAAAGCATCCTTTACTGCCAGTACCCAGACAGCCACATCACAATATTGAACCAGACTGAAGCAGACAGAGGTGAATCAAAGATATCCTAATGTTTTCCACAATTTTTCCCTGCCAAAGGTGTGGTGGTTGTGGTAAGCTGTTTCAACTCCTGATTTCCATAGCTGCAAAAAAAAGAAGGATGATAGTCAACAGAAAGCTATGGGCTTTTTTGTTTCCTATGCCTGCTAAGCTTCCACAAATGCTACAAACTTTCATGAGATGTATGCACAATGTGTGAAGTCTTCAAAAACGCTAAGCATTTTTATGAGTTTATGAGCATGTACTCACTTATGTGGAAAATAGAATTCATACAGTTAAGGAAGATGCTTATTCCTAAAAAAATATTGTTAACATGGCTGCAAGCATCCTGTCTAGCCTTGGGAGGAGGTTTCCTACCTCCATGGTCAGCTTTTTCTGCAACCTTTTTCAGCCTCCTTCCATTCTAGTTTATTATCATGGTCTTCCTCTTTATCAGCTTGTGAGTTACTTGTCCTTTCTTGTTCTTGGGCATCTATCTTCTCTTTGTCCTTTGAAAACTGGGAGGGTTCATCTCAATTTCTTCTGTCACGAGAAATGAAGTGGTGAGGTAATTTAAAAAACTCCAAACATTCCAAGAAGTGTAAAATAAAAAGTTTTAAAACTTTCTGTGTGAAGTAAGATAAAACAATTTTTAAATATGTTTTAGTAGCAGAAATACATTTTCAGAAACTCTGTGCATCTGTAGGGGGTCATAAAGATAGTAGTGGACAAGGAAAACCAAGACTATTATTTAGAGGGACAAGGCTACCTGTCTTCCATCATCAGCACTAACCTGTGGAGTTTTAGCCCAGTTTTGTCTGCAAAGTGCTATATCTTTTTTTCATTTAGAGTAATTTTTAATAACTAAAATATACCTGATCAAGAGTTCATAATCGTTTCCTGTTACTGGGACCTTGCTTCAAGTAAATACCCCATTGTTTTCGCATTAGAGGGAGAAAACAGTGATTTGTAATCCAGCTCTGTGATTTAGATAGCTGTCACTAGAAAATTCTTATGAGTCTTTGTTCTGTTGTTTGTAACACAATGTAATTTGAGGAACATAAGACGTGTAAGTTATTATAACCCTGGTTTTGAAAAGTTAATATAGCTTATTTTATTAATGATTTCCCAGTTGTTGTTTGACATTGAAAATACTGGGAAAATAGACACTTAATTTTTCAAGCAAAAAGACTGCAATTAATTTATCCTAGGCAAGGTGAAATTGTTTCAGTAAATTAGATTATTTTGCTATTTATGCCCTTGGTTTTATTATGTCAGACATATTAAAGTGTCATAAACTGAGATTCCAAGAACTTGTTCACCTGCAATCTGCACTCTAGCTTTCCATATACCAAAAAAACCCCCAAAACCTGGTTCTTTGAAGCCTTATAAAAATCTTGTCCTGAATTCTCTGTGAATTGCTTTAAAACTTATTTTCCTTTATGGGTAGATAAATACATGCCAGGAAGTCCAAATTGATTCAAATTGATATGTTTCTCTTTCTCCACTTCTTCCAAAGGAACCTCCTTTGAGATCTTGTTTACTTGTTTATTTCTGCTCTTAGTGCCAGAGCACTGCTTGTGTTTAATGTCTTACTGGAAAAAAAAAATTAATGTTTTCAAGTTACATTAACAGCATTCTCTTTGTATTCACAGTAGAAGAAAATCCAAATAAAAGTTGTCTTACTGGCTGCTAAAGAAAGCGAGAGGGGAATGCTGATTATCAAACATTAAAACCTATGGTAAAAGCATAGAATTTCAACATGTAGTGGCATTTTGATAATGTTTTAATCATGTTGATCACTACAAAAAATTTTAAAATTAAAGTGGAAATGAATACAATTGAAGTGGAAAATAATAATGAGATATAGATTCTGTGAGACACAACTGGAAACCTAATTAACATTTGTATATTAACTTCTGCTTATACAGGTTAGAAATGTATTAGTCTACCTCATACACTGGAAGGGAGGGGTAAAGGAACCGCAGAGATCAGTGGGCACTGTGGCTGTTGGACTGGACATGGAGACAGGGGATGAATCCTAAGCCTACAGGAGTAAGAGGCAGTGCTCATACACTGTGGCCTGAATAACACATTTGTCACTAGTTCCGCTGCTGGAGAAATTATGTTATGAAACTGGGATGTCCAGTAAGGAGAAATATTCAAAGGACTCCTAAATTGGACTTCAACACTCTTGGTTTTGCTCAGCTTTTAGTGATGAAGACTTCCTTTTCGAAACCCTATGATGCATGTGTCTCTTGTCAAGAGCTCAAGATTTACAGTGGGCAGGCACCAAGTAATTTGTTTGCATACACTATCTGTATGACTCAATGTTGAATTTTTTTGTTTTGGTTTGGTTTTTTTTGTGGTTTTGGTTTTGTTTTGTTTTGATAGTAAAGCACAGGACACAACCAAGCCAATAATTAATCAAAAAATTAACTGAGCTTTGACACAAAACATTGTTAAGTCATGAAAATTTGCATGCAAGTTTAACCAACAGAAACAACACAAAAACCTAGAACCATCATTGTCTGTGGCTACGTAGAAAGTCTAGAGAAGAGGATCCTTGCAATAATTTCATTGCATTGCTGATGCCAGGGTCCAGCTTTGAGTGAGCTAGAATTTCTCTGCTGACTATTTGAAAGATTACTTTTGAGAAGTTCTCTTTTGTATTTGGATGAGTGACAACTTAAAAACTTACACTGAAACCTGAGGATGAATCTTCAGGTTTCCCTGGAAGGAAAATTTGCAGATTTCTTATCCTCCCTCACTTTTTCTCCTTTTCTCTGTTATCATCTGTAGAAAGATACCTGACATTCTAAGACGCCTGTGGACGAAGCTGTAAATTCACACTCACCAGAAAGTTGATGAAAAGCTCTTCTGACTGTCATTTGCTTGAGAAGGCTCCACTTAGGTTTTTATAAGCTGACAAATTATTGGAAAACATGTGACTACAAAGTACAGAGGAACAAATTTGTATTCCTTCAAAATACAAGTATTAACAACTTGAAAAAAAAAATCCAGACTATGCAGGCACAACCACAGATACTGTGTTTGTCGGACAGTGGAATGGCTCAATGCAAAGCTTTTCCCACTAGCTGGAAATTTATTGGCTGGCATTTATTCTTCCTGTGTTTTGCTGGCTTTGAAAGTTGCATAGTAGCATAGGTTTCCCCTAGTCATGTGCATATTTGTTAAGGCTTCTTGCTTAAACACTAATGATCAAAACTAACCTACCTGACTTTGTGGATGAAGTCCACAAAGCAACATCAGTTCCATCAGAGGTGTTGGTGGAGCAATTAGAAAACCATTTGGCAGCACTGTGCAGTTAAAGCTGGAGTCAGCTTTGGCTGGCACCACTACACATCAGTTACCTTATCTTACTGATTTGCTCCATGTATGTCAATCAAGTGAGAACAATGTTAAAAACAACATGTTAATTTAACTAGCAAAGTATATTTCTGATTTAAAGGTCTAGTCAGCTGGTTTCATAGTCATAGAATGCTTTGTGTTGGAAGGGGCCTTGAAGATCATCTAGTTTCAGTTTCCCTGTCATAATCAGGCACACTTTCCACTGGATGAGGTTGCTCAGAACTGTATCACACCTGGCCTTGAACATGGCCAGGAAAGTGCAAACAAAACTTCTCTGGACAACCCTGTTCCACTGCCTGACCACCCTCACAACAAAGGATTTCTCCTAATACAGAATCAAAACCTACCCCCTTTCAGTTTAAAGCCATTTCTGCTTGTCCTGTTACAGTATGCCCTGGACCTGTAATCAGCATCTCTTTAATGATAATTTTTTCACTGAGATCTTTAACCATTTTTTATGTGCAGGTCACTACTAAATGATTGATTATCTAAAAACCGCAGGTCTAGTTTTTCTTCTATAGCTAAGAACAGAATGCCTTGTAAGCTTATCTGTTTCTTCTCATTCATAGAACAGCTCATTCCTACAGCACATGTAATTAAAATGAATGCAAAATGCCACTTCTTCTACAGGTGCTTTTTTATCTTATTCACATTAGTTACTCAACTCGTGAAATTCTCTGCATAACAGAGACCAGTAGTGTCTCACAACTCTTAACTTACATTGGCATATTGATCCTAAACTTTTTCATTGAGCCCTTTACTCTAGATCTGTTTTATCTTCTGGTTGGGTACACAAGCTGTGTTTTATTATTTACAGTTATTCATGTTCTTGTATGAACAGCACAAATATTTATGAATACACTAAAAGTGTGTTTTCCCTGGGTAGTCATGCATGTTGGTTTGAAATCAATTTTTTATAATACTGTGCTGAAATATGTAGATTTGCAGAATGCTCAGACTGAATAGAGATGTGTTTTAAACTTGACTAGAAACCATGCTTGGAAACCTAACTCCCAGTCTTTACATGTAGCTGTACTGTGCTGTCTTTCACAACTTTGCCATCTTAGTCAGCTTCTGTCCATTCTAAGATTTATAAAGCATGATTTCTGATAGAAGCCAGATCCATATACCAGTTAAGGGGATAGTTTTTTAGGAATCTCTAACACTGAAAAATATGCTTTATTCCCATGAAGAAAAAACAAGAGTGCTTCTACAGTGCATAAGGTCAGTTAGGTGTAGCAACCTGACCTTGAATTTTACCTGATAAGTCTAGTTCTGGGATGAATGACTACTCTGAAAAATTACTATAAAAATGCAGTTTTTTTCATTGCTGCTGTACTTCTCTCACTGTGCCTTCAGGAGTCAAGGGTCTCAGATTTCTGGTTGAAATTATCAGAAATCTGAACAATTCCGATTCCTTCCGGTTGGTTCCTAGAACAGTTACATGTTCCAGGCACATTAAAGGAATTATGAGAAGATGACAGAGGATTATTTACATGTGGATGGGTTATTGTGTACTTTTTGCATGGTTAATTTATTCCTTTCATTTTTGACACCTATTGTCATTCCCTGACACCTGTTGGTGATACAAGGTACCAGTTAGCCTGGTAAGAATCTGCATTTGGTGGGCTTATTTCTTAGTTTTTCAGAAAATAAAAGCTGTATAATAATGGATTTAGTTTCCTATTCCTTTTGATGGAAATCCTGAGGGAAAAAAAAAAAGAAGCTGCTTTGCCACTTAAGGAGCTGCTTTCCTAACTTAGAATCTTTGTGGAACTGTTCATATGCATTTCGCCATTATTTTTGTACTGAACTTTTACTGCTTCAGGCTGCTAGTGGACAATCATAAAAAATTCTATATGAAGCCTTCCTGATGTAAACTAGGAATACTGAGTTTAGATATTTACTTGGCCCATTCAACGCTTTGACTCTAAAATTTTGATGTACAGCACATGAGAACAAGAGCTTATCTGCTCTGTGTGAATGCTAACCATTAAATTAAGTGAAAAGGAAAAACAGTTTTTCCCCTTCCTCTGCATATACCTTAAAATCTTATGCTATAACTCTTAAAATCAATGCTCTTCCATGAAATAAAAACATCAAAAATAGTGTAATTTGTTTTCCATGTGGAATACCTCACTCTAGAAGTGATCAGCAGATAGGAAATATGAAGAGTATCAAATCCATTTCTTTCCTTAGTTTTATTTTCCCTCTCCTCTATTCAGATTGGTTTCACCCCTGCCTGATCCTGATTTTAACAACAAAACTTGCCAGTCAAGGAATGTGCATATTTTAAAAACTTTTGTCTGTGATGCTTGGCAAGTTGCAATATTTGTAATTTCCCCAACTCCTCATACCACAATGACCACTGTTTTTTGTTTTTTTTTCCCAGTGAATGTAATAGTCCTTTTTTAGAACCCTATCCCAAATATAAATTAAAAATAAGCTCAATATAATTATGTGCCTTTTTTAAGCATAAGTTTTTGGTTGTGGCTTTATGTCCATGGCGAAGAGATAGAGAAGGCTAGAAATAATTTAAGATTCACATCCAATCTTGGCTTCAGATAAAGGACTTTGTTAATGTTGAATTTGCTTTCTTGCTGAAAGGAGGAAAAAAACCCTTCTTGTCACCAGAGATTAAATACTGAATGACATCATTAGGACTCAACAGAATCCTGGGATACTATGAAATACTGCTCAGCTTTTCTTTCTTTGTCCCTTTTGCTCTTCTTTTGTTTTCCTTTTTTTTAAATGGGAAGAGTGATGTTCAAAGTCATTATAATGCTGATGAACCATTAAGTCACTCAGCCTTGTTTAAATAAGTGTATTTCACATAGACATACAATCTAACAACAGTCATTGTCTCTTAAAACTGGATCCTGTTTGCTGAGCTACATTGCATATGCCTGCTTTTATTAAAAAGATATCTTTCCAAAGGTTTAGAAAAATAATTCCTTTACAAAAAGTATGGAAAAAGGTGATGGAATTTGAAGGCTTCTAGCGGGAAAACCAAACACATCTTGCTGTCACTGTATTTACAGAACTTTTCTTTGCTTACCTATGGTATAGGGTAGCATACAGGCGAAGGTCTTGACTCTGCCAAGATTTACTTATGGGATGAGCTTATGGCAAGAAAAGTAATCTCAACTAAACGAAGTGGGAGCTCCTATGGTATTGGGGATAAAGGCCCTTCCAGAACTGGTGCCTGGAATAGTTAGGAATGTAATGAGAGAAAATATTCCTCTGAAACTTCTCATTTATTTCTCTTCTCCTGTCAAATACCTTATAGCAACTGAGGGCACAGTGCTAATTCCAAGTTACCTTATTAAACTGAATATAATCACAACAGTGAAGGAGTGGGTTATGAATTATTTGCCACCAAAATAAAATGATATGGATAATTAGACCATCATAAGGCTCTCACATCTTGTACTTTCAGTGAAGCAAATTCTAGATATATGTAGATATGACAAATTTTACCCCACTGTAGTAAATATGGTCTGATATTAAGTATTAAGTGGTTAGTATTACATCAGATAAGGAACCTGCCACTGGCCTTATTCAGACATCACTTGGGTGGCCAAGAATATAGAGAGGATTATCTAGTAATGATCTGCTGGATTGGGCTCAAACTGCTTTACTGCCAGCTGCTGTGTCTGATCAACTTTCCAAAAATATTGTCTGAGTCAGTTGGTAACTTCTTTCACAGAATTTTATTTCAGACCAAGTGACTTGCATCATCTTTTAACTAAAATGAAAATAACCCAATGCTTCACTATCATCTATATAGGTCATATACTGCCTTCAAGTATTCCTCCTCTTTAGCTATTGAAGCTTTATTTTCTTATTCTACAAAATGATTAGTGATGTTTGTTAATCTCATGTAATTTAGTTCATACTGTTTCCACCTCTCTTGGTGTCAGAAGGGCATGATGTGGCATATGGTCAGGATGCTTGGTGGGCTCTGATCAGTCATTTACTTTCCTGTAATGCAAAGACCTCTTTAGTCTGACACTTGTGCTGCTGTCAAAAGCAATGAGGGTCAGCAGTTGTGGTGACAAACTAGTTTTGACAAGCTTAATGACCCCAATGAAGAAAAGTCTGCAGCCTGGATAGCAACTGCAGGGTAATTGGTTAGCTCAGCCAAACAAGAAACATGTTAAAATCCCAGATCCTCTCTGGCAGGCCAATTACACCATTCAGCAAAAGAGGTGGAAGGTTGCCATTAGCTTCTAAAGTGATACAAAAGCATCAGAAGGCTGTATTTTAATCAATTCAGTGTGCTTTGGTGGGGTATCAGGAAACTGAAGGAAACAGCAGCCTTTCAAACAGTGTTCATGCTATTGTAGAAACCAAAGACGAATCTTCATGACAGCCTTTAGACTTTTAAGGACAATAGTGTCTTGCAGTGTTTCAGGTAAGTATGTGTATGTTGATTTAGCTAGACGCAAAATACTTATTCAGGCTTTCCCTGGGTTTTCAGACTGTAGGACAAAGCAACCAAAATGAAGAAATTACGTAATGTAAGTAACAAAGTAACAATTGGCATGCAGTTAATGGAGAGTGTTAATGTTTGCTCTAAACTTACCTTTTTCTAAAGAGAATGCAACAACTATAGGGACACAGCCACAACATCAGCATCTCATAATTACAGTGTATGCTGTTAATAAACATTAAAATGTCACTGCTAGCAGAGCTAGCAGAGGTTATCAGATCTGCAGCCTTCTTATACATAAAATCTAATGCAGGCAGGAAAAGAATCCATATCGCCACCTTACCAGCAATACCATCATCACCAACATACTTCTTCATTTCTGGGGTCTAGTTCCCTCTGTGAGTAGCAATGTTGAAAGTAAATAAATGAAACCCTCACTTTTTCTGCAAATGGTCAGTTTTCTAGGGGATGCACAAGTTTCCAGTGCAGTACACCCTCTTTGAGTTATCTCCAAGGTCTGAAACTCAATTGATCTTCAAAGATAAACCATTCCAGTTTCAATGCTTTATTAGTATATAAGATAGAAAAGGAAGAACAGACTACAGATATCACAGATGTTTTCCACAGTTCTGCTGGTATGACTGGAGACAGAAAGTGCTCAGTCCTGCATGATCCATCCTGTGCCTTCCCATTCACTTCAGCTTCTTGATTATTCCAGATTTCTAAAACCATGCCAGTTCTCCCTCACTCTTCATTCCCTCCTTCCCACACACTCTTCTTGTGTGGTTGTTACCTGAAAATAATCATGCCTTTCTATCTTTGGAGTTATTAATTACAGATGCATATCAGATTTATCAATCCACTTAATACAGTTGTAATATAGATACCCGATTTGCTTACCCTGCCTTTGGACATCTGTCTAGCAAAATGGTAACCTTTTACATAGTGGTAATAAACATAAAGTTACTTTGAAACAGGAACTCCCAAGAGGTGAAGTGCAATAAAGCTCTTCTACTGTGTTTTAAACTGATTTTCTGGCATATATCAACTTGCACTTTTAACACTGCACTTGATTAGGAAATGAGCATAATCCAGGCTCAGAGTTAGTCTTCTCTTTCCATTAGCTCATGTAAGCTTCATCTGCTATTCATTCTCAATTAATTCTCATGTTGTGCACTCATCAGAATTTTTATCATCTGGCTTGTATTAATGGTACAAAAAATTAAAATAGAAAATAAGGTTTGTATTGTCAGTTAAGAAAAACCAAGCACAATTACTTTGTCTAACAGTGCAAAAATAGCTCTGATATCTGTTGTAGCTTCTCTAAAACGTACTTTCACAGTGGAAAAATATTAATTCAAAGACTACTGAATGCTGTAATAATTCACAGGGGATGAGGTAAATGTTAAGCTGCCCTGAGGAAATGCATATTAAGAACAATGTAATGTCCACCAAAAAGAGAAGAAAAAAAATTCTTAGCTTCACAAAGATAGTTATTTACTGAGTCATCCTCTTATTTTCCTTTGATGAATTTCAAAGCTTTTTAATCCTTGCTCTCAGAAAAGTGCATAGCTTATCCCCTGTGTATCTGAATCTGCAGGTATTTGGGTTTTTTGTTCTCTTTGGCTGTACTCACAAGCACTAAAATTAGGCACAGTCACTAACCTGCTATTCTCTAAAATGTCCTCTGGGTGTTCCACAACCAGTTGTGGTGTCAAGACATACTACTTAAATGAATAAAGTCTAGTAACTCACTCATTGAACACTTCACTTGAGAAAGGGCATATGTACTTACCCTTTGTAATTATGCCATATGTACTGAGCTTATTTTTCTTTCTGCCTCTATTTTATGTAGCTCGTTCTTCTGCTTGGCCCTGCATGTTTTGGACTGGCTTCTCTCATCCTGGCTTTGGATTCATTCCCAAGGTGTTTTGCTTCTGTAAACACTTTGAGGCTTCCCTTGAAAATTATCTATTTCATGATAGGAACAAAATCATTACATGATATGAACAAAACCGTTGCATTTATCAAGGCTTGTGTTTATTCCACTGACACCCTACATTTTTTACTGAATTCCTGTATTCACTCTTTCTTGCCCTTCTTCTCTAATGATCACCTAAGGTTTATTATAGCTAAAACCTCAGTTGATTAGTGAGAACCACTTCTGTGTTAGATGTGTAAGAGCATATCCCTCAACTTTTTAATTAGCTTATTCCTCAAATTTTCCTGTATCAAATTTTTCATTGTTGAACAGCTTTTTTGGCTCACCCAGTGGAACTGTTTTGCATTTATCCCTCACAGTCCCTTCACCACAGGCCTTTTGTCACAAGGATTTTGTTTGCATAAGGCAGCATCACAGTAGATGGGACTGAAATCCCCTGTTATATGAGTGACTTAAACGAGTACAGGGATCCACACAGTTTTGCATTACCTTGTCTTCTGGTTTTGGAAACTTGAATCTTTTAGTACTGCCTGTGTGGCAGAAGAAATAATGATCCTGTAGTGAGTCAGAAAATACTGGCATTGGCATTTTCTTGAGGCAGAAGCTGTTGGCTGCTGAGCTCTTTAAAAAAACATATTGTGCCTTAACCACAGTTTTACAAGCAGCGAGTGTATGCCAGCAGCTCTGCAGGACCCAATCCAGTTCCAAGACTTGCCTGGTCATTCAGACTGCATTCTGTGTACTCAGCCTTGCTCTGAACCCTGAGTCCTGTCCCTGGTAACCAGACACATCTGTTGATTTAGATATAGCCCTGCCTCCTTCCAGACCAAGGTCTAACCCAAATATTTGTGCTCCCAGATTCTGCATCACGTTGTTATCTCAGTCATCAGCCTTAACACACTGGGGACAATCTGAGTGAAATGACTGCCATTTGTCCTGAGTGCAGCCATGGTCCAGCCCACGTTCGTGGCACTACCCTGGGCCAGGCCTTGCCTGCAATACAGCCCCAACTACCTTCACAGTGTGAATTCTGCTGACACCAAATACTTTCTTCTATCTGCTGAAGGCATGTCTGCAAGGAGGTTCTGGTGCATGTAAATTGAGTTGCAGGTGATGCAGGATGTACTCAACTTGCTGGAACCAAGGGATAAGCTTTGCTGGCATTAAATAGAATGTCAGAAAGCTGTAAACCCTAGCCATTACTTGAAGTTCATGCTGCTTCCTAATTTTTTTTTTTTTTTTTTTTTTTTTTTTTTTTTTTTTTTTTTGAGAGGGAGGAAGAAGAGGAGGAACAGCAGCCTTTTTTTCTTTCCTGTTGTATGTACATATTGGCTCTTTGCACTTAGATAACAAAAGGAGAGAAATAACATCTAAGAGTATATATTTTATTTTTTTGGGTTGTTTTTACTGTCATGGGATCTCAGCAAAAATCTTTCTCAATTTGACAAGGCACAAACAGGCAAGAGGATTTGGTATCCTGGAAGGAAGATGGTGTCTATTTCTGTTTTTGGCATTCCTTTTGACTTCTGTCTTTTTCATCAAATTATCTTTAATTTTAAATTCAAAGCATAATATTTAGATTTTAGTAAATGCTTCTGCAAAGAAACAGTAAACAGTAAGCAACACTTATACCTTGTCCAGCTTTTAGCCTCTTCCATTGGTTTTCTTATCCCTAACTCACACTCATCAGTCAGTTCTGTTGATTATTTAGAAAATTATTTTGCTTATGAAGCCACACCACATTGAAGAAGTGCATTGCCAGTACATGAAGTCTTCTCATAGTCATGGTTTGTTTGCTTTACATCCACATGGCCTTCTATCTTGCCCTTTTGAATCTGGAGAGCTTGCTCACCAGGTGGGTTTCTGTAAGCTCTCCTAGCTCTCTTTTTAATGCACAGGCTCATAAAATGTGGGAGTATTGTCTGAATTGTTATGAATTTTGAGATTTAGTTGCAGATAGTCAAAAGCATATCTTCCACTGAACAAATTCAATGAAGAGAAAAAGCTTCTTTCTGCCTTTATTCTTATTGCACTTCCCAGCAGGGCAGAAGATTAAAGAATGCATGCTCCAGATTTGAAAAGAATTTCTAATTTCTGTTCTTTCTCCATAAAATACATGCCTTAATCCTTTCTTTAGAGCTTTGTTTCTTTCTTTCTTGCCCTTTTTTTTAAACTAATTGAACAAACAGGTCCTAATTGAAAAAAAACCTGAGAGTGTTAAGCAGTCAATAATAGAAAACAGTTACTGGGCTGAAAAGTGCATTTTGACTGTTGCTGGAAATTTTTATGTGATTTACTTGTGGGGCAAGAAATAAACCTCCTTGGCTATTGCTTATTGTGATGGACTCCCACTGATCAAAATGCAAGTACTTTTGCCTTGTTGTCCACAACTGTTCTTTTGTGTGAGTGGTCTATGTTTTGCCCTGAAAAGACAGCTGTGTAAGTAGCTCTGCTCAGAACAGGAGAAAGTGAGGATTTTAAATGTTGAATTGTATTATTCATTTCCACTTTAGCAGGGGACAAAGAGGGAAGAAGAGGTAAGGCTAAATTGCTAAACAGCTCAAATACATTTCACTCTAATCTTTTGGTTGCTTAGTTTAAATTACTTATTGCAAATGAGAGTGCAGAGGCAAGTTCTTGATGTGATTTTTAGAATAATTCAGCAGAATCCTGCTGTTAAATGCCCTTAAAGGTGCTGCAGAGCAGTTCAGCCAGCAACATTATGAGTTGAGGCTTTATAATTATCTTGGCTGATGACCTAAGGATTAAGAAACTACTTGTAATTCTACATTCCTTGCATATTCAGAATTCTCACTGACTTCAGTGAAAGTGGGGTATATTTAAGTAATGCAGAATTAGGACCTGGTTATTATGACAGAACTCTTTGTGTATGGGCTGGCATTAATGCAGCTGTGCTAAGGTTGTTTAAGAATTCACCTTTGCCCCATTTTAATTTGCTTAAGTTTCTGCTGAATAGTAGATTTTGTGGGGTTTTCTGGTCCAGATTGTTTCAGTAGCCATAGATACTAATCTGGATACTTTTCAGTAAAGCACCAATTAATCTGATTTAAAAGTAATGGAGTTGTTTTAAAAAGTTCAGGAATTCAGAAAATAAACATTAAAATATGAATTTCCTCTATTTTCTAATTATTTAGCTTTGGGGTTTGTGGAGTGGCATTTAGGTATTACAGAGCATATTTTGATTAAGTATGCTTCCGAGTGTTCCAGTGAGTGCATTACAACTCTAACTCCAAATTAGCCATTTCAAGTATCAGAAAATGTTGAATATTTACTGATGTATATAGCCTTGAATGTAACTTCTGTATGATTTACTTGCATCCAAATAGTTAAAAGTATCACAAAGTAATATACTCGTTTGCTTCTTAGGTAGGATTATCAGGATTAAAACTTGTCATAAATATCAGTGAGATGGCATTATCATGGCAGAGAGTAAGTATTATGAAACAGAGGTAGAAGAAATCAGTATGTGTCATGTCTGTCTTTCTTAAGGATGGAAATTTGAAATTAGTAGTATAAGTAAAGGATAGCCAAGTAATTCTTATAGCTATGTATACAAGTATACTAATATACATACTGTATACTTGTATATATACTAGTATACATACTAGCATAGATATGTATACAAGTATACTAGATGGCCATAGCTATAAAGATGCACGTTATATTTTAAGGGAAGAAAAACTACTAAAAAGCAGTACGAGAAATAAAATTTTGAAATAATACCTATAAAGTTTTGGTCACCATGGCACACTTGTTATAAATCATAATTACTGGCAGAGGTTCTACCAGAGTGTAACAAAAACAGTCCTTTCCCCTTTATGAACTGAGTGGACCATGACTACACCCTGAATTGAATAGTTTGAACTTATTAATTCCATAGGAAACATTCTAGAAGCACTATCTTATTGATGGAAAAGAGTCAGATAAATTTTGACATATGAAATTTCAAAAAAATTCTGTCCCCTGATGAGATTTTGTTGTGTAACGGAGAATATCAGACTTTTTGGTCCTTGAAATCAAACAGTGTGCTTCCTGTGTATCCTTATGAAAGAGCATACTTTGAGAAAGGTACTTCTCAAACCATTACATACTGGCACAGTTTAATCCTGTTACTTTCACGACAAAGTAGTCTACTTATATGTGTAAAAATTTTGTTTATGTTGGAGGTTACATATGACTGAGCCAATTTGGCAGACGAAAATAGTGCAGCATGTATATAAATACTATAGTAAAATTAAGAGAATTGCCTTTTTAATAAATTGTTTGGTGCATTTTTTGAGTGAAATTTGAACTTCTGAATTCAAGCCCAGGTTTGGCCAAGCAAGTTTCCTTCTACTAATGATGCCTTTTCCTCTATACATTCTGCTTTTTGTCTCATACACTTCAAGCTGAACACTGCTTAATGTAAACAAGTAACACATTAAATTATGCCTTATGCTTTTGCTTTAATAAAACCACTTTAACCAGGCCCTTTAAGTTATATCAGTGTCAGTTTGTCAAAAGTGGAGCCTATCAAGTTGTTTTTTTCCCAGGATAACAAAAGTACATAATTTCTTTGGACATGAAGTTAGCATTTGTAGAGACGTTCCACTGTATCCTGGCATATTTTCTATTGTATCTTTGCCATGTTTGCATTTGAGTGCAAATGCTGCACTTGGGAGCTATCAAATGGATCTCTTACTGCCCATTGTGCTCTTGACAGTGATCTAATGGCTTTTTTAATTAAAAAACAAACAAACAAACAAACAACCCAAACTAAGAAAATTAAGGTTTGACTATTTAAATAAAAAATAGAGTTTACCAAGAGACCCTGTGCCAGATAGCAGCTGGCCTTATGTACATTTGCTGGGAATAAGAAGAACCGCATACCCAGATTTGTAGAACACCATGCTGAAAGTTTTACAGTATCAACTGTGAGCTATGCACCACAAGTGAGAGCTTACTGAGAACTGTCTTAGTGCTTTTCTGTCTATAATATCCTTGTATCTGTGAAAAGTGGCAATCGAGTGTTACTATTTTCAAATAACTGTAGGAAAAAATACTTTGTTAATGTTTGTAGAACAGAATGCATGTTTGTTTCAGTTTTTCAGTCCCAATATGCACGTTTATAAATAGGATAGGATAGGACAGGGTAGAATGGAATACCCTTATTTCTATGATAGAAATAGATATCTGTATGATGTTATTACTTATAGAAAACAGAATGAATCATGAATGATAATCTTGACATGGAGTATGGTGAGGAAGAATCCTCAAAACAGTTTCTTTCCCATTTCAACTTCCTGGTTTCAGAGCTTTCCTGGTTGTTTATTCCTTTTTCCCCTAGTGTAATAGAGATCACATTTTAGTCCTTTGTGAAATTCACAAAGAACAAATTCTAAACCAACACAATCTGCTCAGTGAGAATGTGATTTACACTACCTCATCTCCATATTTGAAAGCCTATGATCTCAATTCCTGTAGAGAACAGAAGTGAGAGGTAGCTACATGTTTGCTTTTTTTTTTTTTTTTTTCTTGAAGATGGTATTCCTGCATATATTTTTTTAATACCTGTAAGGAAATAGCTGGTTTTTTAGTTGACAAAAGGTTGTTTAGTTCTTGCATGTCTACAAGAAGGAAAAATTATTCAAATGCATCGGACTTCTCTGGGTCTTAACGATAATAGTAGCTGCCTTAGTAGTGAACAACTTTTAGTAGAGAAAGATGCATGATTACAGGTGACAGCTTCAATTACTTGAGACTCAAAGACACCTCATAGAAAAGCCAAAGAGGAAGAGAAAGAAAGAAGTAAAACCAGAAGAAAAAAAAAAAAAAAAAAAAAAAAAAAAAAAAAAAAAAGCAAGCACACTCTTCTAAAAGGAAATAGAGAAAGACTTCCTAAAATGTTCATTTTTTCTTTAATAGTTTCTGTACCACATGGTTTTTGAATCAGTAGCAGCTGTTGTATTCAGTAATAGTTCCTTTTGAAGAGACTTGTCAAAATATTTACCTTCTCTACAGCAACAGAAATAGCTTCAAAGGCTGAAATGCCCATGCTTACTAAGACTGATGAAAACAAGAGACATTACCATGGTGAATGAATCTCTTGACACCATTATTTCAGGGATAAATAACATTGCTTAACTGTGCTTAATTTCAACTGAGATATTTGTGTCCTTAGGGACAGTGTTACCTAGAAAATAAGGTTACATTGTGCCTCAGATCTTTAGAACATGAAAAGTATGAAGACCTCTGGAAATCTGATATGAAAAGGAAAAAAAGAACATGCTGCATTTATCAAAAATACAAGAATAAAAAAGCCATCTGTAAAGCAAGTTTTCACAATGAAATAGCGCGGTAGGCAGGGACAGTTACTTACTCACATACCTCTTCTTCTTGCACTGCAATTTGATGCCATCCTTTGTCCACTGTCCTAACAGAACTGACATCAGAAAACCAATCTCCCTGGAAAGGAGATTAAAGTAAATTTTATTGAGACACTCAAGTAATCTGTCTTTATACAAAAATAGTCAGTGTGTGCAGTGTGACCAAAAAAGTGAGAATTATTCAAAGGGAATCAAGAAACTAGCCTCTCAAATGCATCTGTCTGAAAGAGTAGCATGATTAATTTTCCCACGTGAACCAATGTGTGGATTTTTTATCTGTACTGATATAGCCTTTTTCCCATTGATTTCATTGCCTGTATAGCAGCATGTGTCTCTTCTTAAAAATACCTAAAGAGATGGATGCATTGGAAAACTGAAGTCAGATTAGGATATAGTCTATTAACCTTGTTCAATCCCTACACACAAAAAAAAAAAGCATTATGTGCTGCTTAGTCAGAAGCTCTTAAAATGTGAGCCTTATAGCTGTATGCACTCACTAGTCCCATAAATCTAACATCTGACTAATCACGTGAACTTTATTCTACATCTATTGAGTATAATAAGCCTTTTAACTTAAGGTAGGAAGCACAACGAAGCGAAATAACAAATTACTTTAAATTTTGTCATGGTCTGTAATTATCTTTTGTTCACATTTATATTTATGCATGCTGCATAAAATTTTAAGGAATCTATCAGAAAAACATGAAGTAAGGATATTGTAAGTGAAGGGAACCTTTTTTTTTTAAGAGGAACAAAAAATGGTGGACTATTGTGCCTGGCTTTCAGCGGCCATGGGATGGAGGTTCGCCAGCTCACTGTCCTGCTTGTGGCCGCAGGGCAGACACGCGAGTGGCCACCCCCGAGTCCCTGCCGAGACTGTTGCGGGTGGTGGTGATTGCTGCAGCGTGGGCAGCACAGCAGAGACACAGAGCACGAGGAAACTGAGGCAGAGGAATAAGGGAGGGACACTTGTTTTAATCTCCAAACGTTTAACATCGAAGTGAGGGCACAGCAAATGAACCAAATCTGAACCTGAAGGGGCTACTTTTATAGGGTAGAGGGAACACGGGGAGGACACAACCTTTGACCAATAGGAGGGCAGTAGGGGAGGGGTGCAGGGTAAGGGCTCCCCAATAGAAGCCAACGCAGGGAGGGAGCAAACCTTACAATCCAATTCTGCTTTGAGGAAGGGATGAAAGACAGGGAACACTCCAGAAGCAAAGGAGTGTGCTGTCTTTGACAGGCAGGGGTGAAACAAGGGAACAAGGAGGGTATACAGGTGGATTGACATGTGGATTGCCATACATTTTGTCGGGGAAAACTGTGGTAAACAACTCAGGACTGAACCATTAGGGAAGCCAAATGGGGTACATAGAATGAAGCATTACAAATTTATACCAAGGAATATTAAAACCTTCTACAGAAGAACCAACTATAAAATAACAGACTACCACAGACTATGGTCGACTATGGACCAAATTGTCATTGAAAGACTGGGCAAAGAAATATCTATTATAATCAGTGTAACACATATACACATAATGTGTCATTATTTACTGGAATAAATTCCAAGACATTGTATAATTTCATAAGCCTAACTATAAAAGCAAAAATAAATGCCAGCCTTTGCATGGTTTTGAGGAAAATATATGACCTTATATAAGCTAGTGCATTCACCAAAGCATTCAGATACTGCATTGACAATGTGTTCTGTTCAGACAGGCACTAAGGTGAAGTGCTGCTCTGAATGCTACATTTTCCCCCATTTAAACACTTCAGAGGTTAAAAGCACAACACTCACTTTGCTTTAGATTAACCTGAGCCTTTAAATCTCAGCTGTGGCTGCAGCCTCCTTGTCAGTGAGCATCTGATGTCAGAAGCTTGAATGATGTGTGACACTAATTGTGTGCCATTCACAAGATTGCCAGGCTGGAGAGTCTAGAGGTACAAAAAGCTGTTTAAAAGGTTTTCATATAAAGTCTTTCTCTTGGTTTTTTTTGGAAACGCTTCTTTTGCAGAGCAGCACCCTGCTAATATCATTGGGGAAGGAAAATAGTTAAAAGACTATTAATTAATGCTTGAAATGCATTGGGTTTTTTTGAAAGTCATATAAGGAACAGATTTTACATCTGTTTTTGTGATAAATGCAAAGCTGTGGAGAGATACCTTGTCTTTGTCATACCACCTGCCTTGGTGCTGGCACAGAAGAACCTACATGGTCAGCATTTCAAAGCATTCAAAATTAATTGACAGATGGACATTGTTAAATAATTAATGTGCCTTTTAGTGGCTAATGAATCTTAGAAAATGCTGCATGGCTATTGAATAATTCAAAGATTTGTTTTGGGATCTTATGTATACGCGACTCTAGATTTATTTTTTCCTAGTTTGGTTTTAAGAATATCATTCCTTCCATTTGCACATATGCATTCATGTATGACAGCATTTCCTAAAATCTAGGGATGGCTTATATTTTTACTAAGATATCTGCCTTCAAAGTTTAAGATTTAAAACTTTTGTTTGTCATGCTTATGGTCAGTTTATGAGTATTACAAAAGTGAGCAAGTCAAGCAGCTTGTCAAGCCAATCTCAGACAGTAATTTGCTGTTGCAAACTGGGTATGGATGAATACATTACATGTGTCAGTGCAGTGCTCTGGGGTGGGTGTCCTTCTCTTCTTCCAAGCAACAAGTGTTAGGATGAAAGAAAATAAATTCCAAACTGTGCCAGGGAAGGATTAGATTGGATATTAGCAAAAAATTCTTCACTGAAAAATTTGTCAAGTATTGAAGAGACTGCTCACCTCAGTGGCAGAGTCACCATCCCTGGAGATAATAAGACTTGTAGATGTGGTGCTTGGTGACATGGTTTAGTCATGGACTTGGCAGTGCTGGGGTAATGGCTGGACTCAATCTACAGGGACTTTTCCAACCTAAAAAAATCCATAGTTCTATTATTTTAAGGTTTTTTGTATTAAATTTCATTAGAAGGGCACATACTAGATGAAGAGTACTTCATTGTTCTCAGAATACTGGTCCTAAGTAGTTAAACAAAGTTTATACTTTTAACAGGGACTAGCAGAGCTACAGATACTGAGAATATCCCATTGACAGAGATGATCTCGTTGATTTTGCTGGATTATCGCTTTCTAAAAAGGCACATAACAAATCAGCCAAATGCAAAGAAATGTAAGCAGAAATGAAGACATATAGCTTATAACTACAATATAAGAAATTATGCCTAGAAAAAAGATTGAATTGAAATTTAATCTGACCAACTGTAACCAAAACCCTCTGTAAAATGCTATGACTTAAAAGAAGGCTAGGATGATCCTGGAATAAGTGAAAAAAAGAGTGATTCATGTTACCTGAATACCTAACACTGATAAGTCTACCACTCAAATATTGATCATGTATTTTGTATCCCAGATAAATGCGGAAGTAGTCAGAGGGGGACCAAATCATATTGTGTGAGAAGTTTTTAGAGCATGTGTCTATGTGGTCATGTGCAGAATAGATTAATGTGTGTTTGTCATGCATTGACTGAAAAAAAAAAAAAAAAAAAAAAAAAAAAAGAGGTAGGTCTGATTTGAACTGTATATCTGTGAGGCTGCTGGTTTTCTTACCTGTGTGGATGCAATGGGGAAAGCCCAGTCCCACAGTTATGATGCCATCTGTCCTTGGACCACTCTGGCATCCATTGTGCTTAATGAAGAAGAGGTATGGAAGGTAGAGAAGTGGATTATTTTCTTTTGGTTTTTCATAGAAAATATTTTTGCTAGGGTAAAGTTTCTTATCTTGTTGGCCTTTTAAAATCAGTGAGGAATTTCCCCCCTCTGATATGTATCTTAGTTTCTGGGTGCACGTTTTTTTTCTCATTTTACATCATGAAAGGTTCCCCATGATTGAACAGGTTACTAAGTCAAATGAGCTGGTATTTTGCAGCTCTGGGCATGCATTTGAACCACTTGGTTAATACGTCCTCTGTGTGTACTTAGGGTTGGGTTGATTTCCCCCAAGTCAGATTGGCAGAGATTTGAAGAGTTCTTCACCTTTCCATCAAGCTCAATATCTAACTTTCTGAGGTCATTTGGATGTAGTTTCCCTATACCCAGAGCCTTTTGAGGGCTTCTCAGTCTCTTTGCTTCTTGCCTGAGACATGTATTCACGTTTTATTCAAGAAAAAATAAATTCTGTCTCTGAAGTATCTAGGTTTGTTACTGAGATTTTGTCTGGACAATAGCTAACTGTTGTACACAGAAAGCCGGCTGCTGCAATTTAATGGTTATAGGCAGACTAATGTTTAGCAAAGTCAAATTTAAAAAGGAAAACAACCCCTCTCTCAGTAAGTTTAGAGGGAGATCAGATGAGGAACATGTAATTAAATGTATTCATTATAATAGCCCATAAATATTTTCACACATGACAGTGGAGAAGGGAAATGCTTATTCTTCATACCTCAAAAAAGAAAATATGATCCTTTGCCAAAAACAGTGATGCTTAGAAATATTTGCAGATCACTGTATAACTGGTTCAGATGAAAAAAGGTATTACAAGCCCAAACTTGAGGAGAGTAATATTATGTTGTATACTGGATTGAACATTTCTGTAAAATCAAATACTGTTCAGGTGTCAGTATTTCTAAAAGTAATTAATTTCATTTCATTTTCTGGAGGTTTGGAATCAATTTTGAAGGAGGTCTGAGAAAACACTGTGTATAGTGAGAAAGCAAATACTTTTGATATGTATAAATTGTTTAAGAGAAGGTTGAATTACTTGATAACAGAAAATACCTAGAATAAAAAAAAGTTACTTTTTACATTGCTTATAATGTTAATACAGCAGAAAAATGACAAAAGAAAATACCCTGCCTGGGTGCTGAAGCAAAACATATTCAGACAAGAAAATGTGAATATATTTAA
Organism: Vidua macroura; assembly: GCF_024509145.1. Classification (NCBI taxonomy): domain Eukaryota; kingdom Metazoa; phylum Chordata; class Aves; order Passeriformes; family Viduidae; genus Vidua; species Vidua macroura. The sequence goes on from NC_071611.1 coordinate 23,197,068, forward strand.
TACTGGATAATATTAGATACTGGATTAAGAAGAAGCTAGGCTGTCTGTGTTTCATTTTTATATGAAGGCTACATATTTTTCAGTGAATGGATCAGGGCTCAGACAGATGTCTGCCAGAACAAGTTCTTCAATCCTTGCTACACTAGTGATCAACTGAGATAATCAGAACAGTTCCTTTTGCAGAGAAAACTGGCGAATTTCTTGGTCACTTGGCCACTAACTATCTGCTACTGATACTGAAGTATTCACACAGGTATTACCATGCTGTTCTATAGTTCAAGAGCCTAAATATATTACATAGTGAATTCCAGTCAGGGCTCAGAAATGCATGGTGCATCCAGCAGGGCTTTTCATGTTGCACAGATTATTTTATATAACCTAGGAAATTATATTATCATTTTACAGAGGGTTGCCTGGTATACTGAACATCATCTCTGTGTAAACAAGGATGAAGAGTGCACTCGTGAGAACACAAATGTTTTAAAGTCATAAAACTGTGTTTTCTTTCTGCTGATATGCTTTACCTTTCACTGTAAATATATTGTTTCTTGCTTCTCATAATCATCCTTATAAGACGAGAAAGTAAACACAAATGTATTTTAAAAAGAACTTTAGGAAGTACAGAGAGGAAATTTTCTGTATGAATTACTTAATGGTTTCAATTTGCATGCAGCAGTAAAAATAGAAGCTCAGTAACTGATTTCTGTATTGCAGTTTAGGAAAACATTGCACAATTAACTTCACATAAGACTTGCAAAAAATCTGGTTTAATCAGGATATGTTTAGGACTTAATCTGTTAAACAGATTCAGAATGCTAAAGGTATGCCATAAACTTAACTGACTACAACAGTTAGTACCTTAGAAAACTATGAGTTCCATTTCAAAACAAAAATATATATCAACTACCTAACTTTTTTCCCCTGTAAGTGATCCTGTCTTGTCTGTGATACTTCAATTGAAATCTTTTTATCAGGATAGAGAGTGTTCTGTGTTGTTGAAAAGAGTATATTTTCATTCCTTTTATCTTAAGTGTCAGAGATTTCCAAGGTATAAGAAATTAGTTTTATAGAAGAAAGATTCAATAATTGTTAAATAAAGATGGTTTTCTTAGTAATACAGGCTTGTAGACTGTTTTGCTAGAATGACCTTTCCAGCAATACAGAACTATATATTGCCTTGGGAATATGCCAGATAGTAATTTATGTGGAGAGCAGAACTATCTTTTCTTCCAATTTATACTCAGCAATGCAGAAGTCTTCAGAAATAATAATTCTTAAATTTATATGTTAAGATTCCCCAGTTCTGCTTACTTAAACATTTTTGCCCATTTAAAATTAATGGTAATTTTACAGCCATATAAACTAACATTTCCTGCGGCGGCTACCTGCCACGACCTCAAGCAGACAAAATGAGCCGGCTAGCACTGCCTGTGTGAGGCCGGGTGGCCGCCACGGGAGAGGGCACCCCAGGGGAACGGTGTCTGCCACCCTGGTAGTGCTGAGTGCTGCGGCGTGGGTTACACAGCATCTCTCACATGCTGAGAGGAGATGAAGAGACGAGAGAAGGACACTTGTTTGCAAGCCCAAAGAGCCTTTATTCCCCCAGGTGGGGCAGGAACAAAGCTGCTCTCAGGGTGGTTGCAGTGACAAAATGCTGATGAAACAAAGGATGGCAGCAGATTAAATAGGGGGTGGGCGGACAGGGGTGGAAACCTGGCTCGCCCAATGAGGACAAATGATAGAGGGATGACTTGATTATAACAACCAATGGTAACATAATGGAGGTGGACATAAAGTCCTGGGACAAATAGAAAGGCTAAAGTGGGGTGATTGATACAGAACTTTCTTGAAGAAGCTGAGGGTGGTTGCAGGATTGACACCTGACAGGGAGTGATAAACCCTGATTGATGGGACCAAATAAGGAGAAAACAGGGAGAGGTGAGAAGACTGACAGGTAACTGTGGATCTGGGTGGCAGGAACTCTCGGTGTAAACAACTTGGAACACATCACTGTGAGGGGAAAAATGGGGGAGTACAAGGAACAAATCTAACAGTAATAAAACAACTATCTAAATAAAACCAACCCACAACAATTTACATGTTTAAGTTCATTTGTATGCTTGAAAATTCAAAGTTTAATAACTTGCAAAATAAACAAAATTAAGTCATGTTTCTACAACTTGTTCATTGGTCTGAGTTTCACCCTATAAAATTAATGGCTTCTTGAGATACTAAAATTATTCTTATGTACATCATAGTTACAGTCATTAGAATGTATGGTTGTTCTTTCATGATATTATTACAAAATAATGAATTGTCTGTATAAGATAGGGTAATCAGTAGATTTATTTCTCATTTTAACAGAGGTGCTCTTGAATTATTTTGCTTTTTGAAGGCTCAAAACTGAAAGAGTACAATTTTATTAGATGTCAGGAAGAGATTTATTATTGTGAGTATGGTGAGACACTGGCACAGGTAACCCAGAAAAGTTGTCTCATCCCTGGGAAGTGTTCAAGCCAAGGCTGGATGGAGCATTTTGCAATCTGTTCTACCAGGTCTACCTACTCATGGCCAGAGTTTGGAACTGAATGATCTTTAAGATCCCTTACAGTCCAAATCATTCTATAATTGTATCACTTTTGTGATTAATTTCTTATATTAGTTTTTTAGCTCCCATGTTTTTATGCTGTCTCTACTCTTCACTTTTTCCTAGAAAAAAAGTGATATTTTTATCAAGGCAATTTTAAGATATATTGGTGTATTTTTTTTTATTTATTCTATAATATTTTCTAAAAGAGTAAAATTCTTAAGAGTAAAAATATTTTTACACATGCAACAATATTTTGTATGCATGCTAAAGCTCCATAAACATAAAGGATAAGCATAAATTTATAAGCATACATTTTATAATTTTTAAACATAAATTAATGTTCAGTGACCAAACTGGATAATCTGAAAAACACTGGTTTGTTTTGGATAAAGGGATGGAATATAAATAAAAAGTTCTATGGGTTGAGACATTTTCTGAAGTGCATGTGTAGGAAAGATAAATTGCAATTATGGTATAGCAGGTGTGGTTCATCCTCTGTATCAAGCTTTAATTTCTTAATCTTAATTTTAATACTGCTGGTTTATAGGTAATTTGTTTTACACTTTAGTCTTTGAGCATGTAATGCTTTTTTGCAGTAATCCAAAAGCTGTGTTTAAAATTAAGTGATACAAATTTTATATTTCTTTTTTTCTCATTTTTTTCTCTTTTTTTTAAGGATGTTAGAGATTTGTAAGAAAGGCATGCTAATTATGACCAGAATTATGTCCGTTTTCTTACTTGTGCTTTTGTAAACATACATGTACTGCATAATATATTATAAAATTTAGTTGTGTCATTCTGACACCAGTGAAAAATGGCCTGTTTCTTTTTAAGTGAATAACATTAATAGATAGTGAAATGATGGAAATTTTTGTGTTAGCTTTGGAAACATGTCTACTACACAATTATTATTTTTGTAAGCATGCAAGAACTGCAAACTAGCAGTTTGTTATGCATCAGAAGCTTTAGATGTTGCATAGTGGGATATGCAGCAACTGAAACTAACGAGATAATTGATCCTGACTGATACAATTTTAGAAACTTATGCTTCTGATATTAATAGATATTTAGGTCTAATTAAAATTAACTGTATTTAAAAATGCTGGTGTCAAATACAACGGATCTTTTAGTTTCCCTTAGGTTACAGTATACTATGAGAACATGATAGATGAAACACTTGTTTTCTGTTCATATAAACATAGATTTCTCCACAGATGCAGTACTTGATTAGGTATAGAAGTACTATGCCACATGGTTATTGGTTCCCCACAGGAATTACATCCTATTTTGACAGGCTTACAGTATTTTTAGTATGGCATACATTTACTCATGGCAGAAAGGTAAAAATGTATTTCAGAAATAATTTCACTTTTTACATCACCATGAGCAAGTCAGAGCAGATTGAAATTTCCCTGCATGTCTTTGCTGTTGGGTTGGTACTGAGAGACACCTCTGTATGCTCAGTTGCTAATATCCAAAGAAGACTAAAGCTGAGACAGGGATAGCTAGCAGAAATCTTGAGAACCTCACAGTGACCATTTTGCTCTGTGTGTGCCACAGGGAGGAGATTCAGCTGGTGCTGTGTTTCCCAGGCAGGTGCTGCACTCTCAGCTGGCTGGTCCCTTTGGGTCTCAGTGTGCCATCTGCAAAATGTAGGACATACTCTCCTAATTCAGACACGTGCAGGGAGGATAGGTACATTTTTACAGTCTAAATGGTTTGAACCCTGCAGCAGCACCCACACTGAGAAGCCAGGCCTTGCAGAGCTACCCACCCACAGCAGGCTGGAGGTCTCTGCATGCCCTTTTACCCTTCTGTTTGGTTTTTGCTGATGCAGTTTACTGTGTGTGCTTTCCTTTCAAATAATTTCTTTCTCTTTTCTAGTTTGAGGGTTGCAAGAAGGCCTTTTCCAGACTAGAAAATCTCAAGATTCACGTAAGGAGCCATACGGGTGAAAAGCCGTACCTTTGCCAGCACCCTGGCTGCCAGAAAGCATTCAGCAACTCCAGCGACCGCGCCAAGCACCAGAGGACACACTTGGACACTGTAAGGACACAGAAGTCCCATTGCAGCCCCCTGAACATTAGACCATCTGCTCCTTTCCTCCAGCTTGGTGACAGCAGGTAGTCCATAACCTTAGAGATAGGAGGGTGGATGGTCTGATGAGGCTGTTGAAGCTGCCTCAAAAATGACCCAGTCATCTAAGCATGCAAGAAGATGGATGCAGGCTGGTTGATAAAAAGACCACAGGTTCCATGGTCTTTGCTGCAGGTAGAAGCTGTTGCTTTCTCCCACTTAGTTGATCTTTAGGGAAAATGAAGCCATCTGCAATATAAAATGGTTTTTTTTGATAAAAAGTTAAGGGTGGGGCGTGTACCAGAAAGTCAAGAGAGAATAATTTTGTAAATCTAAAATTTTTTGTGCCAATAGATTGTCCCTTTGATATTTATTATCTATTTACAATAGATTGTAAATTTGAGTGATGGGTGAAACTAGTTTAAAACCCTCTGGTTCATAAAAAAAAATTTGTTTTCTCAGAGACAGTTTCCAAAGGGCAGAAGTCCAGAACTATGATTAAAAGAATGCCATTTGAATAAAATAGCTGTTTAAAAAAAGTAAATTATCCATTTTGAATAGCCAAAACTATGACTGGCAAGTTAATAATTTGTACAAGGTGTTTTCAGAAATTCTTTGGGGAACATAAGTGAATAAATTGCTGAGTAGCTACCTCCAGGAAACAGTTGGACCTAATGTTCTTTTAATACTTATTATTGTGAACCTACAAGTCTTCAGGCAAGACAAGCAGCTTAGAACGGGCAAGATGAGATATTTATATGGGTTAGATTTATTGGGAATTCTTTTAAGAAAACTATAAAGATATTACAGGATATTTTACAGATATTTTTCTAAAATGAAGTATTATTAGAAAATGACCTGAAGGAGTTGATCAGTACTTTACATTAAAATGTGGGGTTTTTTTATGTAATACTTTTAAAACTTCACTGTTCAATGCTTGGTTGGGGTTTTGCTTGCCTTCTTTGTAATATAATAAACTAACACATTTTCTTGTTCTCTTTTTCTGAAGCAGATCCTTCTATAATCCTAAACAGTCTTTCTGGGCCTTTACTGCAGTTTCTTTACCTGATTCACTAAAGACTGTAATTTCTGATTAAGTCAAAGATTGCTCTGAGGGTGGAAGAATTGTAAGTATATCTAGCAATATTCATTGTACTACTAAGAAAAAAAAAAGGTAATCATGAAAGGTGCTGTAATGAAAACTTTCCTTTTGTTTGTCTTCCTTTAAAGCTTTACTTCATCCTTTCCTTTTCTAACAAATTGTGAAGCTTTCTGCATGTAATAATGTACAATGTTTTTGTTCTGTAGTAATGTGGTTTGTAGCATCCCAAGGCTCAAGAAGTATTCTCTTGAATTAAAATAATCTGTGATATTACAGTAATTTTATCCTTTTTTTTTTTTAATTTAGAAACCTTATGCATGTGAGATTCCAGGATGTAGTAAGCGATACACAGATCCAAGTTCCCTGAGAAAACATGTGAAAGCCCATTCTTCCAAAGATCAACAAGTCAGGAAAAAGGTGATTTTTATGCTGTCTTGACTAGTGTAAAGTTTATGTGAAGAAATCAGTGTTATAATATTAGATGTTTCAATGCATCTTCGAGTACTTGGGTTGTTTTCAGACTTTAAATTAGAAAAAAGAGCAAATAGATAGGTGTGGTTTGTATGTAGATAATTTATCTCTGACTTAATGGTTTAATGTTTTATGTTTTCTGCTGTAATGGTTAATCACTAAACAAACACAACAACGCAAGTAAAAATAATTTTTGCAAACATAAATTCTTGGTTTCAAATTCTGCCACTTGGTAAATACACAGTATTACAAAATACTGGCCAGTCTCAGATGGAAGGATGGATTTTGAGGGCAATTTGTTGGACTGAGCTCCAAATTGCATTTCCATATTCCAGATATTTCCAATAATACCAAGATATTTCACAATGCTGATTCCCTGTGGATGTCAAGTCCATGAGTCATCAGCTGTTTATATGTATAAGTCCTCTTCTAAAGAGCTGAGTTGCTGCCTAAGGAAAATTTTTTGGAGCATTTTTCATCATAGCTCCTATTAATCACTGGTATAATGTTTACAAGGTACAACATAGGTAGTTACTGGACCTTTGTGAAGTTATAATTACTAACTAACATTATGCTTTGGTATTTAAAATATTTCCTGACAGTAATAATAATGAAAAATAAGAAAAACAAACCTTTTAATGAAGTATTAAGGTTATTCATGGATTTAATTAAAAGTGAAAATTGGCTTAATGCTGAAAAGGTACTTATGAAAATGTGAATTCATCAAAAATAACCATAAAAATTCCAAGGTGATAAAGGCACAGTGAACTAATACTTCAAGCCCTAGGGATCTTTTCTGTTGAAAAGAATGAAACCCTTTGCTGTCACACCCCGTTAGTCATGGATTCTTTTAATATATCGTGCCTGACAGGTTTTAATCTTCTCTTTAATCTCCCCCTGTATACCAAGTGACATTATGGTGTCATCTTAAGTTGTTGACTCTCCAAGACTGTACCTGTAAATGTATCTTTGATATTGCATAGACTTAAATAGCAGGAAGTATATTTGTACGAGTGGAATCTTATGTGCTGTGCTGATGTTTACATTGAGTCTTCACCCCGGATTCTGTAGATGTTTCTTCAAAGATTTGAGTTTTTCCTTGACTCTCTAAAATGGGATTATGTAATGGGATATAGGTAAAATTCCATCTCTCAATTATTTTGAGCAACTTCTGTTGATGTGCATCTGTGACTTATGATACAAGGCAAATTCTTTTTCTAGAAATCTGTAATGCAGCCAATGTTCCCCTTCACTTCCCAACCCTTAGTTATCCACTAAATACATTTAACTGGGAATCTTACCAGGTAATGGCATGAAATCCTATATACCAAGAAGATCCCAGCAAAATGCATTTAATAAAAGCAATTTAATGGATAGTACAATAAAATTTCATTTAGTCTTCAAAGGAAAGCAGAGCCATGTGAGAGTAAAGATAGTTATGCCTGCTTTCATCACCTTTGTGTGTTTTGAAAAAATTATTCATAAAAATGAGGGCAAACATGTACACAAATACCATGCAAATATCTGGGAACAGATGCTGAAAATGTTTAGTAAAACATTTTTTGGTATATTCTCTATGCATCGTAATATTCAGTCTGTCATTTTAAAATATTTTGGTGGGGTAAAAAGCAGTGTTTACTATCATATTTTTAAAAGGAAAAACTGTTGACTCTGCCAGGATTTCATCTTTTCATTGGGAAGATAGATGAGATTTCATCTAAGGCAGGAAGTCAGTGAAAGAAAGCTAGACAGACAAATGAGAGATTAAAGTGATGCTGAGAGGAATGTTAATGTACAACATGCCCCTCAACTACAATTATTTTTGAAATGTGTTCTCTTTTTAATCTTGTTATCATTTCAGCTTTGAAAGGACAACAATTTACAAGATTTTTTTTGTAAGGTGGCTAGATGAGTAAGCCTATTTTCGGTGGCTACACTTTTTTGATTTCAGTAAAGCACAAATGTCTTTCATTTATGAACTGATAATACTGCATTCAAAATCAAGAATCCATAGCTCTTTTAGTTTGTAAGTCTTTTTATTGAAGATAATGAAAATGAAATTATTAATATTTTGATACCACAGTCAGCTGGATAGAAACTTTCTAACATGGTTTTGCGTATTAGAGAGCAGGCATCCTTTGCTGCAATTGCTGAGCAGTTGGAGGATTCTGTCTCTAATCAAATGTCCAAGTACCAGGTAAACAGGGTGTTTATCATACAAAAATGATCATATATTCATTAGCTATCCCCCCTTACTGGATGTTTATGTTTTACTTTATTTTACATAGTCTCATCCCTTATCAAAAGTCCTCATAGGTTCCTTGGGGTCTGTCTTCAATGTCCCATGTCCTTTTTAGGTGCCTGTTCCTCAACCCCAGCTTTTAAGTGCAATATAATTTTTTTGCATAGCTTTGCCTTTGTCAGCCTGGCAGAGCTGAGCTGGCATCCTGCTTGTGATTTTCATGAGTTCTATTTGCCAAAGTTACATCCTTTATCTATTTCTCCAAGGCTGTACTGTTCTGTTCTTCTGTCCTTGATAAGAGTAAAATGTTGTTCTGTTCTACTCATATCATTTGAATCATTCTACTCATTATCATGTCCATATCGTATCATTAACAAAATCCAGATCCTGTGCTGTTGGAACACGTAAGCACAGGAAGGGTCAGTTTGGAGGGGGTCACAGTGGTCATCTGGTCCAACCTCCCTGCTCTGTCATGCCAGAGCACATGGCACAGGATTGTGTGAGACAGTTCTTGAATATCTCCAATGAGGGAGACTCCATGGCTTCTCTGGGCAATCTGTTCCAGTGCTCAGTCACACTCACAGTGAAGTTCTTCCTGGTATTCAGGTGGAATTTCCTGTGCATTTGTTTCTGCCTGTTGCCTCTTGTCCTATTGCCTGGCACCATTGAGAAAAACCTCTGAAAAGAAACATACAGACATTGAAGAAGTCCCTTCTCAGTCATCTCTTCTCGAGGCAAACAGGCCCAGTTCCCTCAGCCTTGTTTATAAGAGAGACCCGGGGGTTTGAAGCCTGTACAGGAGGTCAGTACCTCTGTTATGGTCTTCATGAAGATCCATTTGTTGTGTAAGATAGCACTCAGCCTTGTACAAGTATGAGATCATTGTCTTTTCCATTCAGGTATAACAGGAAAAGTAATTTGCTACTTCTGTAGCAGCCATTCTGAAGAAATAGGTATTTGCAAATCTAAAGAAAATATTTGATTCAGTTTCAAATACTACAGTGCAATTCCCACTGGGAATGGACTCTCCACTGGCTTTGTAGATCTCGTCATGAATATCTGCAATGTTCATTGCCTTTCTTAAAGATTTTCTTTTTTTTTGAAAAGTGCATTTTCAAACAGATAAGAGATCATTTTAAAAGGACAAAAAGTTCCTATTTTGTACAGCTGTTTGGCAAAGACAAGATCAATTTAGTAACATTGACCTTATCAACTGAACAATGCAGTGGTTATGTTTTTAGCTAGTTTTAATTTTATCCATACCAGTGAATAACTGTTCTCATATATAACAGTATTTTAAGTTGATATGTCCTGCCAAAACACCACCACAACCAATAAAGATTTAAAAGATTGTTTCTATTTAATTAAAAGAAAGTGAAATAATTAAAAATACAGCTAGTTTGCTCCATATTTGTGAAAAAAAAGGAAAAGATCATTTGAATAGTTGGCATAAACAAGACCAGCTAAAGGGAATGAAAAAGTCTTAGTCTGGACTTTGAATTGAAGAATGATTTATACAAAATAATTTCCTCATTCATCTGACCAGCCTTTGATTTCTTGACAGTTCTAATAGTGACCAGATCATGTCTTTGGTCTTTTTATTTAAATTATTTATGGGTCAGATCTGTTATTTAGACAAGCTTTGACATACTGAATGCTTACCTGACAACTGTCTCTAAAAGCTGTCTGTCCTGTAAATCTATACCATCTTAGATCATTCAAATGGGTCTGGAGTATCCTATACAAGGATTCAACTGACCAGATAGGTTAACACCTCAGCAGACACTCAGTGATACTCCTAGGTCACTACTTAGTTTTAGCCTAACACAGGAATTATTTTTATTTTTCTGTTTTTTTTCCAAGACAGAAATTTTTGTACTCTCTCTGCCAGAAATAAAATATCATAGAGGCATAGCTTCAGGAAAGGCAGTCCAAAGGATATTTCTGAAAATGATCTAGACATGATAGAGGTTTTTAAAAATTGTCATTTACATGGTACATGTACTAAATCACTAAGGAATGGAGGGAGTGGTGAGACTGAAGGACATAAGGGCTACGTGCAGGGCTTCTAAATTGATTTATTTGTTCCTGGTAATCTTTCTTTTTCACACAGATTGGTCAGTAAATGTAAAATTATGTCTGAACAGTCACTCTTGAGAAGTTAGCAAAACATTATCCCAATCACTAATCATGATGGATGCTTCCATCATTTGTTCCTGTGATATCTGACTGGAAGGAAGTTTTATCAGGTGTTATTTTGCTGTGCAGGAATAAAGCACAAAATGCAATCAGAATTTCTCTAATCCTGGTGGAATTTATGCATGATTTCTTCCCCATTGCATTTATTGCTCTTCCAAGATTGATCAGCTAGCAATGGTAGGAAGTTTTTGGAATACTATTGCTGATTATAATAAAAAATGGTGATCAACTGCTGAGATGAAGCAGGCAGTATGACACCTCAGCCATATCCACTCCTACTTCAGACTGTAGTAGAGGCTAGTAGTAGAGCAGACAGTCTATACTAGGTGTGGAGCACACTGAAAACAATGGGATAAGGATTTAAATCATCTGTCCAAAGCAATTACTGGCATTCCCTTGCCAAGTGGCCTCTGCTGAGCTTGATGAGGGTTCCCATCTGAACTGAGAGGGCTTTACAGAAGCCCCCTTGCTTATGAAGATGCTATAGATATAGAAGATCCACTTCTCCCACTGTGCAACCTCCATATTAGAAAAAAGGGAATATAAAATCCTCACCTTTAGAGGCAGATCTTAATAATTGAATTCTTCTGAAGCCTAGTTATTTTATATTCCTTTTCTAAAAGTTCACTTCTTCTCTCTTAGAGCCCTGTAACATATAATGTATATAGAATACAGAATAGTTTGGCTTGGAATAGATCTTAAAGCAGATCTAATTTCAGTGCCCCTGCCATGGGCAGGGACACCTCCCTCTAGATGAGGCTGCTCAAAGCCCTGTCCAGCCTGGTCTTGAACACTTCCAGGGATGGGACATCTACAGCTTCTCTGGGCAACCTGATCCAATGTCTCACCACCCTCACAGTAAAGAATTTCCTCCTGACATTTAATTTAAACCTACTTTCTTTCAGTTTTAAGCCAGTGACCCTTGCCTATCAATACAGTTCCTGAAAAAGAATCCCTCTCCAGCTTCCCTGTAGTCCCTCTTCAGAAACTGAAAAGTTCTATGAGGTCTTCTCTTCTCTAGGCTGAACAGCCCCAGCTTCCTTAGCCTGTCTTTGTAGGGGACGTGCTCCTATCCTCTGATGAAATTTGTGGCCTCCTCTGGACTCAATCCAATGGCTTTACATCCTTCCTGTGCTGGGACCCCAGAGCTGATGCAGCACTGCAGGTGGGGTCTCACCAGAGCAGAGCAGAGGGGCAGAATCCCCTCCCTGGCCCTGCTGCCCACACTGCTCTGGATGCAGCCCAGGACACGTTTGGCTTTCTGGGCTGTGATCACACACTGCCAGCTCATGTTGAGTTTTTTGTCAACCATCACTCCCAAGTCCTTTTCTACAGGGCTGCTCCCAAACACTTCTCATCCCAGCCTATAGTATGATATATAAACCTGTCCACCTTACAATGAAAACAAGAAATGGGGAAAAAACCCAGTTGCTTAAAGACATGATGTTCTCCTATTGAACAGTATTTCTCTAGAACTAAGACATACAGGTGTTTTCAAAAGGTTAACATGGAAATTTCTATTAAGTTTTGAGAGATTGTCTGGCTTTCTATTATGTGGGTTATGTCAGCAATTATATTATTCAAAATAATACAGACCTCTTTGCCTCTTACAGAGCTGCATACTTCATGATGGTTCATTTTTAAATTATTTTACAGTGCAGTAGAAACAGGGTTTTTATTGTGACTACATATTGATTTTGCAACACAACTGATGAAACTACCAGTTTGTTTAAAGATTCCAGAAAAAAACCAAATCTTTTTACCAGCCTTTAGATTTTGTGAATAACACAAGAAGAAAAGAGTGTCTGGGTTTGTTGTTTTTTTGGTTTTGTTTTAGCTAGTATCCTTTGTTTGTTAATTTAATGATGGTTTTCCAGTTTTTTCTTTCCTTTCTTTCTCAGTATTTGAAGTAAGCTTTTTTTGCAACTCAAGAAACACAGTGCTTACTGTGTTTCTTGCATGAAAGGAATTATTTTTTAAAATATTTTTCTAACTCAGAATGTTTAATTGAGAGGAAGGTGGGAGGCAAGGACCCAAGCATTACATCACTGGTGTTTCAGGTCATTCAGGCACTATGCTAATTGCCAGTGGCAGTCTCCATTATGTGACTATATTAATCTGGAAGAACTGCTCTGTTTGTGAACACCTTCCTCATGGGGAGCAAACATACTACCATATGAGATAAGTGGCTTCTGCGTCTTTCAGTTTTTGCTTGACCTTATTCAGACTCATAGTTCAGATTTCACTGTTTAAACTGCAAATAGGAGAGAATGGGTTGAAAGAGAAGCAAACCTATTTTCTTGCTTTGAGAGCAGTTGAAAATAAGGATATTTTCTCTCATTTTTTCTCCATGACGTCCACTTAAAAGATGTCACCAATGCAAAAAGAAGTGTATTCAGGACCACAGGGTCAGTGAGCAGTGCCCATGGCAACTAAGAAACTATTCTGCAGAAGAAAATACAGTAAGGAGTGTTTTAATCTGCAGCTTCAATCCCTTTACTTCCTGTCTTCAGAATGAAATATAAATCAGACACCATGTCGTTCAGCAATTTTTCATGAAAGGCATGTTTGCAAAAAGGGATTACGAACAGGCAGAAGTGTTTAAGGAATTTAATCATACAATTTGTTGGAAAACTGTTGAGACTAGGAATGACCAGTTCTTTTGAGCGTGGTCAGTGAGACACCAGAAAACAGGCTCTGAAAGCCATGTACCACTGGCTGTGGCTGACCACCCTGCCCCCCGCCAGCCACTGCAGTGGCAGTAGTGTGTGCTGTGGTGGGATGCACAAGGCATGCTTCTCAAGGAAGATCCATTGTGAGGGATATGCTTTGCCAGCACTACATTTAGAACTTTGTTCACCAGGGAGAAAGAAAAGTTGAAATCCCCCAGTGGTTTTCATGGTGTTCTGACAGCTGTGGCAATTTTATAACCAGGAGATTGTTGGTTCATTTTGCTAATTGGTTAATGTTTGTTATTCCATATACTGATTCCTTTCTGCATTTGGTTTCTGTCCTGAGTTTATACTTCTGTGAGCTCTGGCAGTGTGACATGTTGAAAAGTGCATAAGAAAGAAAGAGTAAGTGCTGTCACCCTCATTACATTAACACCCATGGCAGAAAAAAAAAAAAACAAACAACCTGGATTGTCTCAAAATTCTGTAAAAAAGTTCATGCTCATAGTATTTCATGTTCTTCAGGTCCATTTTTGATATCAGACAATATCCTTTTCTCTTTGTCTTCATTCCCTGCAACAGTATATACATGAACATGGTCTTGATAGAGCAGGAATCTTTCTTTCTTTAGGTGGCCTGGTAGAGAGAGTCCATGGATGGACTTGGCAATGCTGGGTATACACTTGGACTTGGTGATCATACTAATATTTTTCAACCTGAATGATTCTGTGATTCTCTAATTCTATGATTCTCATTAACCTGTCACACTTCAGTCTGGGCTTTGCATGCACGGCATTGTTCATTGTGCTACTTAAGCAATACCAGGGTCTGAGCAAGCAAGATTTAAACTGTGCATAGGATGCCTAGGAGGTTGCAGTTCAGCACCCTGACACCAGCACAAATGCCCTTCAAGTCTTTAGTACTGTCCTCAACACGGGTTGCTGTTCCAGGGTGAGATCTCTGTGATTTCACACTGTTGGATCTGGATGTGGGCAGCAGCATTGGCAGGTGCTGATTTTGGAGTCCTTAGTACTGCTCCTGAAGCAGCCATATATTGGCCTCACTTGCAGTGCCCATTTGAGGAGGGCCTTCATCTTACCATTTTTCTTCCTCCCTGTGATGCAGAGCTCTGCCCTTTCTCTGGCACAGCAATTTGTGAGACTGTTCTGTAAGTTGAATTATGACTTTAACAAGAACAAAAAACCCAAACTGACACAGAAATGCCCCAATCAGAGGGGCAGTAGAAACTCAGAACGTTTGCAGTGCCAGCCTAGCCAGCACTTCACATCATTGTCTCGCCTGATAAAGACAGTAGAACAGAACAGCATTTTACTCTGATGAGGAGAATAGAACAGCACAGCCTTGGAGAAACAGATGAAGGATGTAATTTAGGCAAACTGAAGCCACACAAATTGCAAGCAGGATGCCAGCTCAGCTGTGCTGATGAAGCAGAAATTATGCGAAACAAGGACATTGCACTTGCACAAAAAAGGGGGTCGAGCCATGTAAAAAGGACATAGAATGTTGAAAACCACCAAAGAAGATCCCAGAGAACCTATAAGGACTTCTGATAAGGGGTACAAGTATGTAAAATAAATACATAAACATCTAGCCAGTGGGGATAGCTGAAGAATGTGTGATTGGTGTGTATGATTAACACTCTGTTTACATGATGTTCAGGACACTCTGCTGGAGGAAGGATCCCCCGAGTGACCAGTGCACTGCACTAAAGAATGCCTGTTCTCTAATAATCAAAACCATGTTGGAAAATTCCTGTTTGGCTGATGTTGGTATCATGCCCTGTGGCACACTAAACAGACAACTCACAGACAATGAAAATGTACAGGAATGCCTTGAGGAATCTTTGCAAAAGTAAAAATCATATGGCTGAAGGCTAATGATTTTGACCTCTTGATAGTAGAGTGGTAGAGTATTTCAGTTCTAGTCCTAGACTCTCTTCAAGATACTATTTTGAAGAGAGTATTTTCATATATGACCTGGTATATGCATGCATTGAGGTTCAAGTGGAGATAAATACAGAATTAAATATTAAAATGAAGGCCAGTGTTATGTAAAGGATGCTGCAGTTAAAGAAAAAAAAATTACAAATTAAATCTGAAAACCTCTTTCTGTATAAACAATTGTTGACATTATTAATCTACAGATTACCATGGCAATTTTCAGTAATCTGTGATGAGGAGAAAAATATGTTTGTGCTAAATGAAGCACCTGATGGATAAGTATGTGTTTATTTTATACATTTTTCCTCTCATGAAGTGAAAATTTGCCGAACAGATGTATTTTCAGAATGGGAAAGCAAATAATTCTGCAGTACAAATGTTTTCTATGTCAGGCTGCATTTACTTGGAAAAACTGATGCTTAGCAATATTGTATGATATCTATATCCCCAAATCAGCCTGGTACAAAACAGTAGGTTTTTTCCTGCTTTTTGAATTGAACAGGTCAGCTATTAGACTGATGTTCACATAAAAATCAGCCACAAGCCTCTTGGAACTGCTTGAAGAAGAGGATGAAATAAAAAGGGCCATAGGTATAATTTGTATAACATTTCAGATTTGATACAACCTGATGTGGGACAGGAAGAGAGGTAATATATGTGTGTGTGTATGTCTGTTTCTGTGTCTCTCTGTGTGTATGTGTTCAAACATCTGTATGACTGCTT
Organism: Vidua macroura; assembly: GCF_024509145.1. Lineage (NCBI taxonomy): Eukaryota > Metazoa > Chordata > Aves > Passeriformes > Viduidae > Vidua > Vidua macroura. The sequence goes on from NC_071611.1 coordinate 23,213,104, forward strand.
TTCAATTTTCAATTGGACTGTGGGTTTTTTGTTTATTTTAGAAAAAAGCCACTGCACTCACTCAAACTGTATTTCCCTTCTTTAAAGTAAGATTCTCAGGGTTTTTTTTTAGAAGTTTCTTTTCAGATCTGTCCAAGCTGTAAATTTTCTCTTAAAGTGATCTTCTTGGTGGTCTGTATTATTTTAGTGATGATTTAATGCAAAATATTCCTCAAATTAGAATAATACCAATCAAAAGAAAACTCTCTTTTCTATATATAATAAAAGCATTTTAGAATTCATTTTAGTGTTCTCAATCTTAATACAACAGTGTCTTCCTCTTATAATATTGCTTTGAAATCAGAATTTCTTCTTGACTTGAAATTTGCCAAAGTTATCTAATTGTGTAGGTTCCAGGTACTTTTGATTTTTAATGCAAGATACTGAAGACACATTTTTGATGTGTTTTCCTGATCTATGCTAGAACATGAAGATGGAAACCATATTTATATTAAGCTTAAATGTTCAATATAGTAAAAGTTTGAGAGTAGCAAAAGTAACTATTTCTTGCATAGAACCTAACATCACTGCTGTGCAGGTGGGCTAATTTAACTTGATTTTTATTGTTTTTTCTGGCCAAGTGTTTAATTGAAATGGGATCTAAAAGCAGGGAAAAGTAGCACACACACACATACACGCAAGCACGCACACACACGCACACTCACAGGCGTATCTGAAAGATGTGGTAGACAATTAGTAGAACATTTCCCTCTAGAAGTCCTGCAAAGATGACTCACTGAAAACAAAGGGTACAGAGAAATCCTTTCTGTCTTCATTGCTTCATTGCCCCAAGATGTCTGTAGCCTCCAGAGGCAAGAATTAGTACAATTTTTACTGATTCTGTGTCATTGTCTGTTGTCAGAAAGGTTTAGTACTGTGCAAGAAAGTGCTGGACCTTGAAGCTGATCTTTGTGAATAAAAGGATGATCTGTGTCTAGCAAGAAAAACCATAATATGAGTAAATACTGTCTTACAGCATTGCTTCATAAACTTATAATTTTTCTTAAAACATTGCTTTAAACTTAAAATGGTGACATCTGTATAATTCTCAATGTCATGATACTAGCAGGACATAATTTTACTCTAACTGTACAAGTAAATATTAAATTACTGATACTCCTTCAGAAAAGCTAGTACAATGTGGCTCTGTGTAGACAGGTCGTGCTTTGCTCTCGCAATGCCAGCTTAAATTACAGACAATGAAAATGAGTAAAAACTACCTACTTTGAACTTGACATTAGTAAACTTAATACACAGATTATGTGAATTGCAGAAATTCCTCCTTGTCTTTATACACAAAACAATAACACATCTATAAAACTATTACAGTTAACGTAAAAAAAATTCCTATCAATGAAATGTACCAGTATTTAAGTTTTGTTGTGGTTGTGGTTTTTTTTTGTTGTTGTTGTTGTTTGGTTTTTTTTGGTTTTTTTTTTGTCTGATATTAGACATGGCAGGTGCATATCTAACCTGCATAAAAATAAATAGACTATAACTAATGTCTCACATATGTAAATACTTTACTAGGTGCACAACATGCATATACATTGAGCACACGTTTATGTAAGCAAGATTTAAAATGTTATGATTTGATTACTGGCATGTTTGAATGACTGAAGGTGTCTAGACTTTGCTGAAGAATTAATCAAGTTGATCTGAATATGTACAGGCAGATTTTGAAGTTACTGAACTATTTTGTGTGGTTTAAGATTTCTCAAGCTATACTGCTTCTTTTCTTATGAAATGTATTCATAAAAACATCTATCATATGTTTTCCTTGATGGTGTCTGATTTCTCTTATACAGAAACAATGCTGAAGAAACTAATCAGGTCGTATATAAAGGTGTAGATCTCAGATAAAACACACATTAATGAGAGAAAAAATTTAAAATTATCTTTTCTTGTAAGGAGACACTTTCTCTGGGATTATGTCATACATCAAATCAACAACATGCCTCTGCTTTTGAACTCAAATATAATGAAATTGAAAACTGGGGAATAAGAATCTTACACCCTTCTAATTATTTCTGCTTGTTTCATTTAATTTGGGTAATTACTTATTCATATGCAAAATGTACAGGAGTAGAATTTCCATCCATTTTTCAGAAAGGCGATAAACATTAGCTGATTTTCACGGAAGTAAAATAGTTGTAAACCATGACTGAAGTATTATTTGTTTTGTATATTAGAAAAAACTGCCACATTGTGATAATGGAAGTGCTTCTGTATTTCCAAATACAAAACTTCACAAGTCTTACCATAAAATGGAGCTATTAAATTCAAAAACTATTATTTGGAACAAATATTAAATACAGGGGAGTTTTAAGTGAGCAGAGCAATTGATTGTTAATTTGCACTTTGGTCAGCCATGAATTTATGTTGCATTACAGCACACAGAAAAAGGCTGTGCTCACAATGTCAGACTTGTCAGTTATTGATTTCACCACTCAGTGAGGTAACTTTATGGCCATACAGTTCTCAAAAACAGATTGCCAAGTTTTCAATCCTAGCACAATTGTACTGCTGCTCAGCTGAGTGATCATGAAAAGGAGCAAGATGATCATGGGGAAGTGACGTATTTCAGTCACAGTGCTGGGAGATCTGTGCTGGGATACAATTCATATAGAAGTCAAAGAGTGCCAACTTCTTTTTGCACTTGGATGGTAGGTCTACAGTCCAGGCTGGAAAAGAAATGCAATGTTGTTAGAACTGAGCAAGAAATGGATGGTAGCAGTTATAGCTGGTCAATTATTATTTTTCCTTTATAGCCTTTTTAACCGAAGATAAAATTTTACAGTTGCAGTGAATGGTTTGTGGATATTACTTGGTTTCAAGATAATTTGTCTTTTCATTGTCTATTCTGTGTTTCTTGACATACTAAAGAAGAATCATAGCCCTGATTTTCCTGCATTTGTCAAAATGCAAGATGATGTTTTCAGTTAAAAATCTTAATTAAATTTAAAAAGTTATTAAGTTTTCTATGAAATATGTAAAAAATATTTGACTGAGAGTGTGTGGGATTATGTCCTTTTCTGACTTGTGATTGTATTTCTAGCCCTTGTGATTGTAAATACTAATCAACAATAGTAAATGCATGAAATAAGAACTATCCACAGAAATCAGATCACAGCTGTCTCACAGTGTTTCTTTCTCTATTTTTGGTTTTCTGTTGATGATCCTAGGTTTTCTTCATTTTTATAAGTTTTGAAAAGCCAGAAAATTTATGCCAGCACAGATTGACAGGATAGATTTGTTCTAAATATCAAAGGATATGCGAATGCAAGATTCCTGAACAGCGCAGATTAGAAAAATCTGTAAAATAGGTGGTTGCCTATTTTATTTTACAAAAACTACTTAATTCTTGTAACTAATGTGTAAATACTTAACTCTCCTCTTCTTGTTTTTCTCACTGTTTTATCCATGAGTGCTATTTGATGTAGAAGATTGATCTGTTACTTAAAAAAATTCAGACAACTTTACACAGGCATCTTCTGTGATTGTGTATTCTGTATGATAGAACCCTGATTCTTTTATAAAGCCAGATTTTTCATATTATATTCACTTTAGATTCCGTAGAAATTTAAATTCACATAAGGTTTATTAATAATGTAACTGTAAGGATTTGAATTAGGATATATTTGACATTTAATTTCACAAGCACTGAGTTTCATGAAAAAGCCGTGTTACTAGTGATAGCAGGAAACCCAGCACAATAACTGGATGATAGCAAACAATGGCATGTGCCTAAGTGGAAGAAACATTTGTACTTCCAACAGATTGTAAATCTTGGATAACCAACAAAATAATTTGTCAGGGTATTTCTTCCCTTCTCCCTCTTCCCCATCCATTCTCCCCCTTCCTACAATTCTAGAATAACAAATGTACCCCACAGAGGTAGTGTACTTTTGGGCTTAATAATGGCTGGTTAAGTTTTTAAGAGAAGAAGTCTCCAGCACGCAGAGTGTGTGCATAGGTATCACAGGCTATATAGTATCTCCAGCTACAGGGTTGGGTGCTTATGATGTGCAAGACCAACCCTCCACTCAGTTGCTATGGTTATACAGTAGTGCATATTATCAAAAGTAATTTAAGTGTTTATCAGCATTTCGTGGCACAAGGGTCATCTTGTGGCAATGAGTCTTTTTATGTTTTTATGTGTTAAGAATCATTTCCTCTTCTTTCTTCATTCGCCCCATCCCTGGGGTGCTCAAGGCAAGGTTGGATGGTGCTCTGAACAGCCTGATCTAGTGGAAGGTGCCTCTTCCTGTGGCAGGGGTGTTGTAACTTGGCTCCTTCAAATTAAGACCGTTCTGTGATTCATTTCTGAGTATAGTATGTGCAGAAATTTGTCTTGTGTTTGTCTTGTGGTTCCTCTTCCTCTCCTTAGGAGTTCTTTAGAGGTGCTAGGCTATCTTCTAGTTAACTGTTACCTGCTCACCCCCCATGGCACCAAACAAGAGTGACCTCTTTGAGATTTTCTTCTTGGGAAAGTGCAGCACATCCAAGTGCACTAGGTCAGGGTTCTTTCCATCATGCTGCATGAATCTGGATGAAATGACAGGATATTTATGAGCATCTCAGCCACTGCAGTAGCCCACATGTGTGTAAGCACAGACCTTAATTTTCCAGGCTTTTAAATGAATACATCAATCAAAATGACTTTAAGGAACAGGCAAATTTTTGTTATCTATAACATTAACATCAGGCAGGAGATCAGGACAGGTATCAGTCCCAGCAGCAGCATCCAGACAGCATCCTGCACCAGCATCCATAACCTGTCCTAAACCTCAGGTGCAGTTTGGCATTACAGCTGCACCATTGTTAGGATGCTGCATCAGACTTTCTTCCTTTTTCTTATTTTGGTGTTGATTTTTTTTTTTTTTGGTAGTTTTTTACTGCATTTTATTGCAGTCTCACAGGGAGACTCTCCATCCAGTTTCATCAAAAGGAAAACACTTTTTATGAATTTGTTTATTAACTGTTTCTAGAGTGAAATTTCTGGTGATCAGCCAGATCTTGCTGTTGGTGGATCAGGTATCAGGCAAGTGGCCATGCATGCAGCTAGGATTACTGGCTGTGACAGAGCACTCTCAGTTCTGCAGTAATGTGAAACAAATAGAGTCCTAGTCTGTTTAAGAATGGTGTCTCAAGACAACTTTAGTCTATATTGAAGTGGTCCTATTTCCACTTGCCTGTACATTACCTCTCGTAAGTGGTTGTTCCCAGTCACTCATTTCCAGTGTTATGAGCACCTTTGCTCTTCTGGCCCTATGCTGAGGTAGTTTAGGGCATTAAACCAGCATGAAAATATTTGTATTCATTTGTATTCATTATAGTACCCCCGGTGCAAGCATGTCAGACATTTGATAAATGTTCAATACCCGTTAACTAGGCCACTCCTCTCTTTTGCAGTGTGTGACAAAAGAGCACTGAAGTCCTTCTGTCCAAGATCCTACCTGTACAAGCAGTGCTTGTCCTAAGAATTGTTAAGAATCTGGAAGTGTTTTCTTCCTCAGATTCAAAAAGTGCCTGCTAGATTGAAAGGAAGGTATTAATGATGATTTAAAAGAGAAGGTTTCTGATTGTGCTCCATTTCTTTCTCTAACCTCAACATTTCTTTATTGTAATTTTTCACTGTGTTAAAGATTTTTGTGATTATTTCCTTTCTTTTGTCCATGTCCATCTTTTGTTATAATTTCTCCTTTTTTATTTTTTTGTTTTTTAGTTGCGATCAAGCTCAGAGATTGGCCAAGACATCCTGAATGACTGCCTTGCAATCCAGCCCCTCCAGCCAGCCCTGTCACCACATGATGCTGCAGATAATACCATGGGACACTCCCCACAGCCTGCTTGTGAAATATACCCAGGTATAAAATAATACAGATAAAAAGCTGCTGTATAATTCCTTACTTAATATTAGGGATCATTTTGTAGAGTAGAATGTACTCTGAAATCCATATCTCATAAGGATAGAATATGAAAAGCAATGTAAAAAAAGACAGATTTTGAACATGTTTTTATATGTTTTTCAGAGGGAAGGAGAAGCAATAATGCTATACCCATGAAAAGACTTAATGCAACATAGATGGATATTTTTGCTCTATGGGCATTTGATTCTGCTACCAATTTACTTCTACCATTCCTTGTAGATATCTTGAATACATTGCTTCACTTAAAATCACAGTATTTTTCCTCTGCCTTATTCATGGATCACATACCAGTTTTTCAATTGATCTACATTAAGGAACTGAAATGCTGCATTATGACTTCACATATTTTGACTATAAATATACAATAAACACATTTACACTATGAATGTAATAATCCTATTGCATTGTTCCAGTTAAATGTCTGAGATTTTCCTACTAAAATACCTTTGTCATACTTACCTACATGTACAATTTTTTGTTAACATTTAAAAAAAATTTGAAACTATCAGTAAGTTATGAGTGATAATAAACCTTAAAGCTAGAGAGGGCAAAGGGCAGGATGTTAACATTTTTTAATGCAATATTTTAGTAGTTGTGAGGGCCTCTGTTTTAACTTTCAGGCAAAATGCATTATGACTTTTAGCATCAACTTTTAAGTGAGAACCAGGCATAGGAAGTGAATGAATTGGATTCATTGATGTTATCTGCAGTGATGAAAATGACATTATATGAAGTGGCCACTTCAGTAAGTGGTTTTCTTTTACTGAGAGGTTTGTAAAGCTAGCAATTCTATTTCGTGTTTTTGTCAAGGCTGCTGTGAGTCACACAATACTTAGTGATGATGTAGGTTTATATAACAAAAATCAGGACATTTAAAGCTGTGATTGATTGTATTCTAGTTTATTAAGTAGTTGGTATTACTTGTATGCTGTTAAATTTTAAATGCCTTAGTCTGAGTACAGGCTGAGTGTGACATTTGCCATGTGAAAGAAAAGGGAAATTTCAGATTTTAAAACTGTGATTTTGGCCAGAGAAACTCTGGGAACATGTAGTTGGTTATAGTTGTTTATTTTATATTGTGGATTGAGAGGGAGTTGGAGAGTGAGGAATGTTGAGATTTAAAAAAAATTATTTATGGTTTTACCAAGTCTAACATGCAAAACTGAGAGATAACAAAGACTCAGCTTTTCCTTTTCTTTTCAAGTTCCTGGACAGAATGGAAGCTGCGATGAGACAGTGTGTCAGACTTCAGAAATTGAGGATATTCTCACAGGAGATGGCCACAACAATCTGTTGAGCACTCCTCCCTAGCTTCCAGGCTATACTTAAATGTCCAGCCCTGTCTGCTGGGTCAGTCCAAACACAGGCTGGCAGTGGCTTGAACAAACTTCTGCCCATGACAAGCTGAGTAAAGCTGCTGCCTCCAGCCAGCCCTCAGCTGGCAATTGCCATCATGATGTTTCATAGACAGCTTCTGAGACTGAGGCATTACTTTCTCTCATTCCTGCATTATCTTTCAATATTTGATGTTTGCAGCACTACTAACTATGAACCTTCTTTGATATAATAATGTGTTTTGGTAATTTTTCTCCTGGCACTGCTTCGTATTATATGGCAATTTTTATGGTAATTAAATTTTTATGGTAGTTAATCAATGTACTCTTATCAGCATTAATCTCTGTGTAAGTAATAATCTGCTTTCTCTTACATGTCTTCCCAGCTATCTATCACTTGGCAAAGTTATTGTAGTTCTATTCACTTGTGTTGTTTCACATCAGTTAGAGGGTACTAGGTCAGACATAGAGCAGTGTCACTCCATTTTGACAACTACTTGATCCAGTTGAAATAAATTGTTTCATTAACTACTCATCAGGATGCTGCAGGATAATATACTATGTGAACAAATGAAATAAATCCAACAGGCAGGGAATTATTTTATTGAAATGGCAACATTTGCCAAGGAATAATTTAAATAGTCTCTTTTTATTTAGACAATCAGGGCTTTCTGTTGCAGTGTCCTGATTCATTAAATATTCTCTCTGCTTTTGCTGTCAAAATGCATGCTTGTTTTTTTTTTCAGTATTTTCTTCTGTGCTGCATGTAATGTAAAAGAAGAATTTCAAAAGTTCATTCCTTTGTTTTTATCTTCTGTACTTGTTTTGATGCTATGCTGTGAGACAGACATAGAAAAAGTAACTTTTGGGGTGCATGAGCAAAGAGAAAAAAAAATTCCCGTCTTAGTAAGAAAATGTCCTCAGCTCCTTCTTTGAGAGTTACTCTGCTGTTGTAAGTGACGTCTCATCTTCCTGCGGGATCTGCCTCCTCTGTTCCTCTTTAAGATTTGGGATGTCTTCTACTGTCAGTTATCTGTTGTCACTTGGGTTGTGATTAGGAGGTTCTGGTCCACACAGAAATTAGCAAAGAGCAGAGCCTGGCACCAAGGTCAGCCTCCACTCCTCCAGCTTTGACCACCAGTGTCAACTTCTGCTAATCTTTGACATTACCTCTGCAGCATCTGTATTGAATGTTTTTGTTCACAAAGTGGTTTCCTGTCTGTCATCTGGCCATTTCCACCAGCTGAAAGATGTCCAGGATTGCTCGTTAATGGGGCTACAGCATAATTAGACTCCTGAGTGTTTTCTTAACTCTGTCTTAACTTGGTGAATATCCAGTGTGTCACAAAGTTGGGCTTGTAAGGATTAATAGAGTCTTTCCAAAACCAGGCTGAGGACTTGGGAGATGAGGTGAATTTCCACCTTTTTATCTTCTGTAGCAAAATTCACACCTGTGAATGAGAAAATGATGACCTGTGCAATAATTTCCTTAGAGACTGATCTATGGTGAGGCTATCTCTAATGCAGTCTTTCTTCTGCTAGGATTGCAGCATCCATGGACATATTTCAGCCTAGAGAGATGTTTTACTGGTGACAGTGCCCCCAGGGGAACCGGTTTAAACTCTAGGATTTTATCAAGAAACTCAAATCATTAGCTCAGACATATTTACTATCATAATGTAAATTTTATAGGTAGAATTTCACTCTGTAACGTAGGCCTGAACAATTTTTTTTTTTTAAGAGATAGGAAGATACAACAGAAAACACGAGAGGTAATTTTTATCTTTTAGACAGACTATCTAATTGATTCTCTGGGTTCATAAAATATTTAAGAGAATGTATTTGTCTGCCAGTCAACATCAGCATAAGCTACCTGGCACAAATGTCAGTAGAAATAGCTGGATAACTGGATTTTCAGAGATACAAAAATTTAAATTAGTCTGATTTAAACTTTTTTTTTTTTTTTTTTTTTTTTTTAAAGGGGTTACCAGAAAATAAGGTTACAGGATTTGGGATCAACTAATTAAGACATTTGAACTAAGTCCTGTATTGCTTTTTGTTTAGTCAGTAAGGAAACAGGCAGGAAACTTTCCTTATTGGAAACAATACAAGAGAAAACACATTGAAAATTATTAAGCTGTTAAAATTTTTGTATGTATTACTGAGGAATCTGGGCCAGTGATAGCAATAATGTTCTTCAAGAAATTTGTAATTTTTGCAGATGAAGGGAAAATGTAGAAAGCATTTCACATTTTATGAAACTGTTTTTCTGTTCACTAGTTCTAAAAATACAGATCTTAGGAATGTTGACACTTCTTCTACAATAGAAAAGTATAGAACATTTGCAGCCTTATTCAGACAAAAAATTCCAAGACAATAAGCATGTCTGGTTTTATGGAAATGTCATTTGGAAGCAAAAAAGAATACTTACTTATTTTCATGTGGGTCTTCTTCTTCCCTTTGTATGGAAAACAATACATCATAAAACTCTTAGTTTTCTTAGTTGCTAAGAGTTGGCACTACAGCTTGACAGGAGGGGTTGCATGTTGGTGTTTGGTCATTTATGAATATTGTTGTTGTTTGCTCAGTTATCTGTGTTGTTTCCTACCTGATGAGTATTATTTCTCTCTTTTACTTTCAGCAGCTGTGATCCCCAGCACACAGATAAATCAAAGTGGAACAGCAGCTAGGGCAATGTCCTTGTCCCACCCCAGCAGCCACTCTTCCCCAGGACATAACATACAGGGCAGTCCTCTGCATCCTCCCCAGATACCTCTTCTTGCAGCTGCAGACTCAGAGAGGTAAGAGCCTGTGCTTTCCAGCTTAAGCCTGAGGGTGGACTGTCTTCAGAGCTGCCAGGATGGGAGGAAATACAGTTGTCGGTGCACAGAGAGGCACTGGTGGCAGTCCTGGCCTAACAACTGCTCTGGGTAGGAGTTTATCAGGAGGAGAGGTGAAATGGACTGTGTTATTCCAGTCTGAGAGGGAGATTTTCCATCCATCTCCATTTCAGGGACTTCCTCCAATCCCTTCTTGATCCCAATGAAGGGCCCAAACAAGGAAAATGATACTAGCTGGCACACTGAACTTCAGATGACCACAGCCATACCTTATAGAATGGGGGCCCTGAGATTCATGTTTCTGATTACTTGTGGGAAAAGAGTAATATTCTGTTAATATTTTCCCAATATTAAGCATTTCTGAAGGAAGACGTTGCCTTTTTTTTTTAATTGCCATTTTATGAAGAACAACAGATAATGAACAAATTTTTATTTCACTAGTTCTTGGTTTATTTTATGACAGTTATGTACGTTTATTATATGCTGCTTAGGTATGGTAAATTCTATGATTTTAGATATTTCAGTGACATAAAAATCAATTGCTCGATGTGTTTTGATTTTCATTATCAGACATTCCCTAAATTATTTTCAGCGCTCTTTCCAATGATTTAGACAGTGTATGGTACTACAGATGTGGAAATCTTAGTTCATTGAACCAGAAGTCTACCAAATCACAAGTCTGAAGAAGCCTAAGTAAATGGTTTTTAGTGGAAAAGTCAGGAAGATAACATCATCATGCTAAATACTAAACTCTTACTATCTGCTCATGGATACTGAAACATTATTTTTAAATTTCTTTTTCAGTGCTCTAAGTGATAAATTGCTGTATTTAATTTTCATGAGTGACAGATATGACAATAACTTGAAGAGTACAAAATCCCCAATTATAAACCTGAAAACAACATTCACTAGATTTCAATTACTGGTAAATGAGCATAATTTCTTTGGATAAAAGCAATATTCACTCTGCCTTGTATCAGGAAGACAGAAGAACATGATATCTTGGGAAATTAACAACAGGTGAAAGTACATTTTTATTTCAGACTTCACATGTGAATTCAGCCAGTTCTGGAGCTACTGGAAGTTGTTGAGCTTTTTGTGCATCAGTCTGAAATGGAGCTTACTGCCTCATGATCACTAGGGCTCTACTTGGTTCATTCCTTCCTTCCCACTCCTGCCCTCATGATCCTGGTCTTTTTCCCTCGTGCTGGCTCTGGCCCTCTGTGCACACCTCTGGGACTGTCCATGCTCTCTTACCTGGCACACAGGCTCTTCTGTTCCAGTATAGTTTTCTCTTCAATGCATGGCCTGTCCATCCATACCCAATGATTGCCAGAGCATGAGGTGACAGGCAGGGACACACTAATAGTTGTTATAGGTATAAATGTCAAAACCATGCACTAAGTGCCACACATCCACATGTCTTTTAAATACCTTCAGGGATGGTGACTCCACCACTTCCCTGGGTAGCCTGATCCAATGTCTGCCCCACCCTTTCTGTGAAGAAGCTTTTCCTGTTACTCAGTCTAAACCTTCTCTGGCACAACTTGAGGATGTTTCCTTCTTGTCCTGTTGCTTATTACTTGGGAGTTGTTGTTACAGAATTCCACCTGGCTGCAGCCTCTTTTCAAAGCAAACCTAGCAAAGTTTGGAATTTTTCTCACAGGTTTTTTGTTTGTTTGTTTGTGTTTGTTCATTTGTTTGTTTTGGTTTTTTTTTTTTCCCCAAAGGCATTTTTTCCTCTTTGCCACATTTGCAAGAAACTTAGTTCTGTGATACAATATAGGCACAGAAAATACTGAGAGATTTTATAAAAAGCTACATAGTCTCCCTCCAGGGAGTCTGTATATTGAGGTGGCTGCTCACAGCTCCCTTCCTAAAATTCCACTTTAAATTCCACTTAAATTCTCCTTTCATCTTCTCACCAAAGAGAAGATGAGATACTGATCAGAGGGGTTGTTTGTTCTTCCTGCCATCCCTGCTTTCAGCTAGATTTTGGTTTTCTTGCCCAAAATATTTCTGTTATGCAAGAAGATCGCATTCCTTTAAAAAAAATAAGAGACAACAAAAAAAGACAACAACAACAAACCTAACAAACAAAAAACCTAACAAACAAACAAACAAACAAAAACCCCCAAACACCCACCAAACTTGTAGCAGAGAAATCATTGGAGAGAAACATGCATCATAGGTAGGTAAAAAATTTGGCTTTTGTTATTTTGGTCAAATGAATATATTCATAACTTCGGGGAAAACATCTTTTTTTTTTTCAATTTTGTTCCTGGCAAAAGGTGCACTTTCCTTAAATGTGTTTTTAAGCACATTTATTTGATTGTCAGTGTTAGGTAGCCAGACTACCTTATAGTGCAATATGCTGGATTTCACAATGCTGTGTTACAACAGAATATTCCTTCACTGACAGCGGACTGAAGAGCTGTAAAGACACTAAGACACAGCATAAGGTGTGGAGTGAGTTCAATGAGCGTGAGTTCACAGAGAGAATGTCAGAGCAGAGAATGGAGACATCATCCCACATTTTCTGGATTTTCCTAGAAATAAAAAGGCATTCAGGAAGGAATCATCATAGATTTTTCTTCATCTAACATTGTCAGAAAGCACAGCACTGTACAGGACACTGTTGGAGACAGCAGCCTCTTACAGGGAGGTTGTAGTTCATTCCTCTGTCCAGCCAAACCTTCAGCTCAGCGAGATGAAAGCCTGATCACCTTATTGTGTGAACTGCATGACATCTGGATATGTTCCCAAACTGCTGAAGCCCAGCAAAAAGGACTTGCCAGTTAAAAGAGCAGCAACCCAATAAATTATGTTTACAAGTTGTTCAAAGAAAACTATGGCCTCTGAAAAAAATAATAAATAAAGGTTTTCAGCTTTAATGTTCAATTTCCACTTCAGCAACATATCTGTAGCAACCATAAGGATTCATTTTGTCTGAATGGTGACATATGTTTTAATTTACATTGCAAAACTGAGAAAAAAGAAAAAAGAATGAAGACAGAACTTCATCCAACATAGTTACATAGTTCCTGTCTCAAATATTTAATTTTAGTAGAATTTTGTGCCATAGTGTAGCATGTATTAATGGTAGGCAAATTATGTCTTTTATAAGCAGGTGTAGTTTCCTTTCTTTCAATATATAAAGAAAAATATTTTAAACATTTTTAAAAAATACTTGGTTGCAGTGAAATAAATTGAGGAGTTGCAAAGTGCTTGGGTTTCTAGGTGAAGAAACATCTTATATATATTTTTGCTACAGAGACATAAGAGATTGCTTCCCCACTGCACCAAGGGTTTATTTGTAGGTGGCCAACCATGATAAAACAAACTAAATGAAAGTACTATATAAATACACAATTTATACTGTATATTATATCTCTTAGATTTCCTCTTCCCTTCCTTTTCCACACATTTCTTAGGTTGTGCATGTAGTTGTAGTGATTCTTGACTGGGCCAGCTCCAGTAAACAAATCCTAGAGTAAAATCTCTTTTTGCATGAGGTCATGACCAGTCCTGGTCATTATCAAAACCGTTTGTATGTGGCATTTTAACTAATCTCATCAAAAAAGGTAAGCTTTGTTAACTTGTTCATTTGCTTACTACCAAATCTAGTCATTCCCCAGCAAGACGCTTTTTCACAGCTAAAACTGGAAAAGAAAAATTTTCTTAATGGCTCCAGAAACATTTTACACCTATCAGGCATAGGAAAGGGTAACTTTCTGTAAATCTGGCTGATTCCTAATTGAATTGACACCTGGGCTTGACTGTAGTTCTTGATTGCAGTTTCCAAGTGGTTACAAGCTGGTCCTGAGTGTTTCAGGAACAAAATTAAATTTGCTGTTCTCCCAGGAATATAATGAGATTTGTTCAGAGACGAATCTGGGCTGTGACAAGTACAAGTTTCTCTTTTGTTAAGCAGAAGGAAAGGAAAAGTAGATAACTATAACGCGGATATGGGTAAGCCAGGTTGATTTATAAATAATTATAAAGACCACTTATGTCTACTATAAAGGAATTCTGTCTGGCTGTAAAATATAGTGTATTATTATTGGGAGAAAGTTTTTCGGATGTTAAATCAAAGGTAAATCTGTAAAACTGTGCTTTCCACTTTGAGTTTTGAAAAGGATTTTTCTTGTTAGTGGCTACTGGTTAGAATATTTTTTCAGAAATTAATTTTCCCAAATTAATTCTGAAAACACAAAGGATTCCATGACTTTTAAAATAATTATAGTATTTAAAAACTGTCTGTGCTTGGCTCTCAATCTCTGGCAGAAGATAACAGTCTTTCTATGTGACTCTTATACAAAAAACTAACTCCAGTTATTACTCAGGAGGCATATAACCAGGTAGTTACAGCACTTTTTAAAAACTTCTGATATTTTTATCACAATATAACTACTGATTTCTCTTTCTGAAAAAATTGTACAATAGTATTATTGTGAAATATGTGCATGCTTTGTTCTCTTTCTCCCTGGTATGTCTTTCAGTCTACTCTGCATCTGTTATCTGGAACAATGAAATATTTGACACATTAAAGACTCAATAGCTCATTAGTAACATCTTTATTTCCCCCATTCATACAGTATTTCTGAAGTAATATGTTAATATCACATCAGCACCAGGACCATACAAACCCTACCTAATATGCTTAAAAAATATGCTTCTCACAGAAAACTGAATAGTCAGTACTACATCCAAAGTTCATCTTGATACTTTTTACACTCCAAATGTAGATTATGATTCACCAGAAATTTAGTAAATACCTTTCAAATGAAGTCAAAATCACATAGAGATAACATGTAGCAGATACAGATTCTTAGCTGCAGCATAAAATGACTTGTATTTAAATACAGTTATAACCTGTATGATGACCCTGCCCAGAGGTGTTCTGTAGAACTGCTACTAGAGTTGCACCTTCTATTGTATTCAGGGTGTGATAAAAACTTCCTTAACACTTCTTTAGAAAAAACATGCTTTTTTATTAGATTTAAAAAAAAAAAAAAAAAAAAAAAAAAAGTCATCTAGTATATTGAGGTCCAGTCTCAGGACAACAGGGACCAGATCCATAGTTTAGAACACTGGCAGACTGTGTTAACTTCAGGCATTGATCCCTCCTAGCAGCAGCCACTGAGCATACAGAGAAGGGTATTCCTCCTCAAGAGACTTGCAGCTTATTTTTAGTGGTGGAAAGACAGGCTGATCTGCAACAAGACTTGACACGTCACTTTCCACTCACCTTCTTGCAGAAATACCATGGGTCTATTTTTGGGGTTTGGGAATGTTTCCAGCTCTCCTCTCATTGATGAAAAAGTGGCCCAGAGCCATTCCAGAGCTTTCATTAACTAGCCAGATCCCATCAGTCTATTGGGTGGTTTGGGGCACAAAGAGAAGCTCTTAAAATCCTAGCTTTCTGTCTGCAAAAAAGATTGCATGACCTATCTGTAATGTACTTTGAGGTATGTAGTTTTAAGGAAATGCAGAAAAAAACAGTAAAAAGTTAAATTCCATAAAACTATTGTATAATATCTTCAAAAGTAGTATGTATTCTTATAGTACCAGTAGTGACAGAGCTGTGCAAAACACACCCCTGATATGATGAACCTCTGTGGCAGCTGCACCATCAGATTTGTTCTCAAGCATTCTCTCCTCTGCCAGGCTTGTAAGTTTATAATTTGAATCCAAATCAACATTTTGATGTGGTCAGATTCTGGAAGCAATTTAACACTTCCCCTTACCTACATTATATTGACATCAGATTGTTTATTTTCAAATAGCTCTATGTAACATACAAAGATTTCTAGAGCATGAAACCTGGTCCTGAACGTAATACCTAACACCTCAGTGGCCAATGACCTGAACTGATATCTCACTGTCAGTGAGCAAGAACAGCTATTTATTGATAAATAAAATTGATACAAAGGCTTACAATAAACAGCTGGCAGTGCCTCCAAAATCAGGTCTCCCTTGAGGCATCTCCTCCAGTTATGGCTTAGACGCACACACAGGAGGAGTGGGTTAAAAATAGTTTTCTATAATAAGGGGCAATTCAGCCTGCTAATTTCCCAGATGTCAAGTCTAATAATATGTCAGCATTTAAAAATATGACATCTCTATATGGGCGGCACACTGTTATTTTGGAAGTCTGTATCTTTCAAATAACTAAACTGATCTAAATAAAGTAAAAAGAATCTTTAGCTCTAATGTGTTGGAGATCTTACAGTTTTGTGGTTTTGAACTTCTAGGTTTGTTGCTCCAGCTGCTTCTCATCACATCAGCCCCCCCAAAATGTCTATTCAACATCCCATGATGCAGAGACAGACTCCACAACCTCCTCAGCTTCCACAGCTTGCAGGGATGCCTCTGAAGACATATCAACCAGCAGAAAGCTCTTCTTTTCAGCCAAATGCCCTTCACATCCAGGGTAAGAAGGAAGAACCTTTATCACTGATGTTAGTTGTTTGTTGCTATTGCTTATCTTCAAATTAAGCACTTCAGGGACAGGCACTGATACTGTTAAGGTACTTTTCCTTGAAAGACCCTGGGAGGTAGCCTTCAGAACCCTGCCTTCCTTAAAATAGCTAGCTTCCTTACCTTAGCTAGTTGTTATTCATCCTGGTATGGAGTTACATGTTTCTCTTCATATTGATTTTCAGCGCTGCTCTTGACACAGAATGGCAAAAAATTCTGTGATGACTTTTAATTTTCTAATATTACACTTCTTATCCGTCCTGATTTAGCATGTAAGTGTTAACTTGCTTTTCAAGAAGTAGGATATTTTTGTCCCTTGCACTTGTGGGGAAATGGAGAATTCTTCTTGTGTAAGCATGGAAGACTCTTGCAGCTGTGTTCCCACTTGTGCTGTGTAATCATCTTCTACAAGACCTCTCGCTCTCTCTTCAATCCTGTGTATTTCTTCTGTTGCCAAAGAAAAAAATCATAAGCTTGTGGGTTGTTTTGTTTGTTTGTTTTTCCTAGCTGGTGGAGACTGAATGCTAATTACCTTAACATTTCAGGAGTGTGTTGACAGCATATTGTTGTTTCCTCTCAACTGTTTAAATATATGATTTGCCATACTTACAGATGCAAGGTACATAGCAGACTGGACTTTTAAAGGTCTTAGGATTCTGCTTATTGATCAGGCTTCCTGAGAATTATAAGTGTAAATATAGAAAACATCCTGGGAAGAGCAAGGTGTATTGGTTTTACACAGCCTGGTTTTTGGTAGCAGAGGGGCCACAAAGATGGCTCCTGTGAGAAGCTGCCGGAAGATTCCACCATGTCCAACAGAGCCAATCTATGATGGCTCTGAAGATGGACATGCTGCTGGCCAAAACTGGGCCAAGGAATGAGGTTGGTAATGCCTCTGTGATGATATATTTAAGAAGAAAATCAAAACAAAGTGGCCACAGTTTTGCTTCTAGTCAGAGAAAGGGAGGAGGTGAGAACATGTGAGGGAAACAACATGGCAACATCTAGGCCAGTGCAGAAGGAGGGGCAGGAGGTGCTCCAGGTGCTGGAGCCAAGGTTTCTCTGCAGGCCGTGGTGCAGACCATGTTGAAGCAGCTGTGCCCCTGCAGCCCATGGGGATCCATGGGGGATGTAGAGATCCACCCACAGCCCATGGGGGAGGTGCCCATGCTGGAGCAGGTGGATGCCTGGAGGAGGCTGTGATTCAGTGGGAGATCTGATGGAGAGAAGGGGCCCTGCTTCCAGCAGGGAGCAGCCTGTCCTTGGAGGTCTGCACCCTGCGGAAGAGCGACCCATGCCACAGCAGTTTTGGGAGGACTGTGTGCCTGTGGGAGGGACTCACATTGCAGCAGGTGTGGTTTGGCTGCTGCTTGTGAGAGTGGACCCATGAAGAGAAGTTCATAGAGAACTTTGTCCTGTGGGAGGGACCGCACAGTCTCACAGGGGAAGGACTCCTCTCCCTGAGCAGCAGAAGAAAATTTTAGTGATGAGCTGACCAAAACCCCCATGCCCTGTCTCCCTGTGCTGTTGGTAGGAGTGAGGGTCTGGGCAGGAAAAGGTGTTTTAAGGGCTTATTTTACTTCTCATTATCCTCCTCTGATTCTGTTAGTAATATATTTCTCTTTGCAACATTAAGTTGAGTCTGTTTTTCCCTAGAAGTGTTTTCTCTTGACTCTTACCTCACTCATGAACCCTTCGTTAATTTTTTTCCTTTTTTCCCTCTGCTGCCCAGCTATAGCAGGGAAGGGTGACTGAGTGACTCTTGTGGGTACCTGGCATTAGGCCAGTGTCAAACCACAACACAAGGCTTCTTTTATTTTCTTCCACTGATGTAAGCAGTCTCTCTAGGCAAAGAGAGGAAACAGGCATCTTCCTGAGTTCATAAATGTGAAGGAGAGAAAGGAAAGTGCCAGTCCTGTTACACTTTCATATTGTACTGGCCTCAGAGAAGCAGAATCTGGGGCAGGTGGTTTTCTCCACAAAGTAGTAATTCTTTACAGCGCTGATCAGTACTAGAAAAAACTGAAATTTACTAACAGACATAAGCAGTTATAGTTGGCTTTCTATATTCTCTGACAGAAGTTTCACTAATAATGTATAGCCAACAGAGTACACAGTGAAATTTCTTAATATACAGTTGTCATATGACATACGTGAAAACATGCCAGAACAGGTCCACTAAATTTCTAGTGCAAGGCTTCTATTTCCACAGTATAAAATATTTTACTTAACTCCCTTTTTTGCTGAATATTTGGCAAGAAGTCATCTTGAAAAGCATTGAGACATTAAGGTCTGTCTTTCTGCCTAGAACAAAAATTGTCTTTCAGTTATACAGATGGCTTTACCACCTTCTTCCTTGCATGCCATGGGAGTTTTGGGAATCCTAGAAGCTGGGAGCACAACCAATTGCTCCAAAGTAGAAGACTTTCCAAAGAGTCCTGCCTTCCAGAGATTCACAAATCACCCTGGATTAATTGTTGCTCCACACAGGTCTTACACCAGCTTGTGCAGCAGCCTTCATATCTCCTTGGGCATCTGCTCTTCAGGGCAGGCCAAAACAATGCTACTGTGTTCCCATCTCCCTCTCCTACAGTCCAGAGAGGATTTAAAAGGACAAAAGATATGAGTCGTCATTCTTTCAAAGAAGGCAGCCCAGTAGAGACCCTCATCTGAGTGAATGTCACATTTGTATTGAGATGTCCATTATTATTGGACTATTACATGTCCAAATTTAAGGTACAGGTTAATACTATCTTCTGAGATCAAAAAATGGTTGACTTTCAAGGGCTTGGACCTTAAACCTATGCCATACTTAGTGCCTCACTCTCCTAGGAAAGCTTATGTTGAAAATAGACGCTGCTGACAAGAATTATTTGTACACAGATAACAACTCAAAGTTCAAATTCTAAACAATTTTGCACTTAAAACTAGTATGACAACACTGTAGACTGAACTTATTTTTTTTTTAGTATTGCAAGATTTAATACAGTGCAATTCAATACCCACAATGTGGGTATTAAATGATTTTTCGAAGATCAAGTAACCTGTCATCACTATACGAGGTATTTTGTCAGAATGTACTCCTTCCAGCTTAAGCACGGCTGTCTCATCCTATATGCTACACTGAAAGCATTGTCCTGTGTGCCTTAAGGGCTTGCCTAAATTCTCTGTCTCTCAAAAGCAGATGTTTGAAGAGTTTATATTTTCCCACTACCAATACAAAGATTGCTGTCTTCCTTGGTCAATTCATTACAATGCAGAAAAACACCATGGAGTTATCTCTGCACCATACTATTATGTATACAACAAGTGGCTGTGGGAAGTTCTGTTAATTTCTATCTCCTGCAGTTCATAACCCGCCTTTTCAAGATTTAAAGTGCTGTAACTATAGCCACCTCAGCTCAATCTGCTAGTAGACTATGGTGACAATCTGCCTCAATATGTAGTCTTAAGCTTGTCAGTTCTATATAAATTGCTTATATCAAGGAAGAAAGAGTTTCATTGCCCAAAAGCTTTTTGAAGAAAACAAGTTCTAAACAGACCCAGTTTCTGAAAGCCTGAACATCTTAAAAGATCATGGTGATCTCAGAGTACTATCCTTTAGAGAAAAATATTTATGAGATCCGAGACTGACAGCCTTCTTGTATCTAATAGCTACTTGTATTGTGAAATGTCTTTTTCTTGGAAGAACATTGTCTACAGTTCAAGTTTCATTATTTGTTCTGAGTGATTTTCAACATACACAGTAATGTCAGAGAGGGCTTTCTATTACATCAGTGAATATTACATAATTGACTAAATAGTCCCTTTTCTTGCTCTTACGAAATTCACAATATCCTTTGCTGTGTAGAATGTTCAGAATTGATATTAGATGCCTCCGTGAGCTGTAGGAGTGAAGCTCTTCTTTTCCTTTCATTAGTTTGCAGTATCTTTTATGTATCACCATTCCATAAATCTGAAACTATCCTGACTTGGAGACTGGAATGACAACTTCCCAGCTAGATGCTGTTGTATGCCAATGAAATATGCATTTGTAGACAGAAGATAGTGCAGGTGCTGGAAATCTGCAACAATTCGCCCAGCACCTGTATTGCACTGGTGATTCTTTTCAACCATGAAAAACCACTCTCAGGAGAGGTGTCTGAAGACACAGGCACCTACAGTACACAGGCAGCTGCCAGAATATGGTATTGCTTGCTCTGAGACAAGCCAGAAGAGATGTGCTAGGTATGAAAGGAAAGAACAGCAACAGAAGTTCCCTCTTCACAGTGAGAAAATTTATTGTGCTGTGTAGTATAGAGTAAGGTAAAACTTCTTTGGGCATGGGCAAAGCTGACTTGCTTTTGGATGTGTCTGATACTGTGAACATTTTTGCACTAGAAATCTGGTTGTTCCTTAAAATTGTGTCTGTAACTCTGCTCACATGTGTTTGTGAGTTAAGCTGATGACCAGAGCTGTCTGAGTTATGGAAGAAATAAAAAAATGTGCAAAGTATTCTTTTAAAGAAAAGAAAAAGCTGTCATTTCTTTAAAAAAATTGTTAGCTTATTGTTAGTTATATTAGTGCCTCTATACAGACAGGTTTACTAGTAACAGCTATATTTAAATTATAAATAATAAGATTTTAATAAACAGAAACATTTTTATTTTTTCACATTTGCAAATCTGTCTGTTAGTACAGTATGTGACTTAGATCTCTCTTGTACTCTTCCTTTTGTTCTTCACAACCACATGGTACCACATGATTACTTGGTGTTTGTGTAATTTGCCTAATGGACATGCAGAAATACACCACAAAGAAACACTATCTCGAAGTATTTCAGACCAAAGACAGCTGGAATTTTTACATGCCATAGAAGCAAAGACTACTCACACATGGCATATATTTTTGAATGGCAACTATAATGATTTTCTTGAGAAAATATTCTCTCTTTCTTGTGACAGGCAGAGAGATGACATCAGAAACTTCCTACCATATGGAAATTATAATTATGGCAGTCATTCATTACATATCTATAATGAAATCTTTGTCCACAACAGTTCAATAGGATAAGGACGCTATTACAAATGTATGTGAACCACAACTGTACGAGTGAGTTTGAGCTGAGCTGTCTACCAGGGCTTTTTAGAATGAGCCTTCAGAACAAGGCCCTTTATGTGATAAAAAAACAAGAACTTATTGCTTTTAGAAACAATTCTTACAGCTTACACTTCTATCATATTTAAAAATATTTCAATTTCCTAGGGAAGTTACGCTGTCATGTCAGAAGAATAGCTGTTTGTTCTGTATCTTGACATCATGAACCTTGTTTGTAGTGTAGTGATTCAAAGAAGCACAGCTGATGTAACCTTGTGTATGTGTGTGTTTTAAATAGTTTAATAAGAGACAAAATTTTATAATCCAGAGTTGCAGCTGAAATCTTCAGTTGATGGAAATTTATTAGCCAACCTGTTTGCTTTTTTTTGTTGTTGTTGTTTTTCCACTGCTGCATGAAAACACAGAAAACTGATGGTACAGTTAGCTCCTTAACAGATATCTCGAGTACGGTGAGGGTCTGCTGCCTAACTGGATATGGTTTCATATTATCCTACATTCAGCTGTATTGTAGATTATCCTGAGCATGACACTGTGTGAATAAAGACACCAAGTTAGGAGATTTTGCTGTGTCATGTTGGGCTCCAGTTCTGAGGCCTCTGCACTGTGGCTTGATGCACTGCAGATGCTCACAAAGACATTTAGAATAGTGCTAAATAATTGAGGGGAAGAGAGCTACATATGCTTATTTCTTTTTTATGACTCTCTATTTTAAAAGATGAATAATTGACACTACTTTCCTGTGCTCTCTTTCTATCATATAAAATTTTTGCTCTGAGTCTCTATGTATGACCCTACTATCAGCCAGCTGTCTTGGCATCAATGATAGATCCTTGGATTTTATTCAGACTTTACTTGCATAATCTTTTTTCATTTTGAGTTTAGTATTTTCTTAGATTTTCAGGCAGCTGCACAGTGTGACTCTGGAGAGTACCGGTTCAGACACAGGATTGTGCAGTACAGGGAGAAAAATCCTGAAAAATTTCAGTTTCTAGCCAGTCAATGCCTCTCAGAGGCCATGGTGGAATCAGGATGTCCATGTAGTAGATTGTGTTTGAAACTAGTAGCAACCCGAGGAAGTTCTAGGGAGCATCATATCAATATTGCTTTATTTGTTTAAAATTATTGAAGACCTAGTGGTAGGGCAGTCGAGGTTTTTATCATTCTCATGGCCATGGTTCCACATAATATCCTTTTTATCTCTATCCAGGTCTTTTACTGATGGCCTTCTTCTCATTCTAGATTTTTATGGGCAGCTTCAGAGTTTCTGCCCTCCACATTATGCTGACACTCAGAAGAACATAGAAGAGAGTGTTTCTTGCAATATGGTTCCTCCTGTTGGCTGCTCAGCTCTCACATCAGCAGGCCAGGGAGGGCTTGGTATTTTCCATGGAAGTTTTTCAGATAATTCTGCTATCAAAGGTAAATAACAGCTGGTCACTCCGTGTATGATTGTGTAGAGTTTGTGAACTTCAGCAGATGTGCATGAGCTGTGTATTTGGGTGGGACATGTCGTACCAGGTTTGACTTTTTACAAAGAGGAGATAGTTTTCAGATCTTCATGGAGTGGTTGGTGTTGGTAGGCTGGAAATCACCATAGGTGACAGTAACAACCAGCCTGTGTGCAGTCTGAACGCTGTTGAAGGCTTCTCAAGGTTCTAGCCTGTGGGGCTTAGACAGTCTCTGGCTTGTGTATTTGAGCTAAAATACGGTCTATTGAGCCTTCTGTGATATTTTTGCAGCCACTGCACTCCACTGTACATATTGTGGCAGGGGCCTGAGATATTCAAACTACTGATTTTGCTTGATGCATGTTTGGTTTTTATCAGTCTTGAATTTCATTTATTCACGTTTCCATGACAAAAACTGCCTGGATACACACTCATCTGTGTGCACATAACTTAGTCTGTGCCTAGATGAAACGTACTTAAGAGGCTTGCATGCTGCTCTGGAAAGATCCCTGTGCAAAGGATCAGTACAAGACAGTGAGCCTAATCTTAGCGCTCAACTAAAGCCCAAGTCTTTTACTGTCCTTCTACACAGGATGAATCCACTTAACATTTATTGTGCTTTGAAGTCCCTCTTATGTTTTGGTCCTTCAGAAGTGTATTGCAAAGTGAGTGCACCTGTAATTTCAAAGAGGAATCTCACAGTATGTAAATATGTTATCCAAAAGTTGAGAGTGTGTCTGCAAACAGTTATTCTTGGGCTTATATTGCCATTTGTAAATGGTAGTAATTTCTATGCCAGGGTCAACTTTATGGCAATATTCTACAATATTTGTTGTCTTTTATCCTGTGTTCAATATGATGAAATTTGTTAAACAAGCATGAAGTTTATTTTTAAAATGGTCACAATTTTAACACCCATTAAATGGGGAGGTGTTAGTTGCAATGAAATCTGCTCTACTTCAGACTAGATTCTGAAAGAACTGAAAATTCCTCCCTTGGTAAGCAGTAAGTTGTGTCATTAATTTCATACATATGTTGGCTTGTTTATTTTATTTGTGTATTTGATTTAAAACTCTTTCCAGTTTCTGCATAAGTTTTAGGACATACTTCATTATATAGTTATCCTACTTATTAACGAGGGCTTTTTTGTTTTGTTTCTTCTCCCAGTGTATGACTTTCCAGCAGGGTCTGTAGGTATCTTTGGTGATTCAGCTTGCAGCATGCCAGAGGACAGCAGTTTGCTACAAGTAAATGCAGTGGATCATTGTTCCAGCCAGCTTTCTTCTGTATACACTGAAGGCTAAAGTAATGTATATCTAGTTACAAGAACTTGATTATTCTGTTTCATCTTCCCTTTCTGTTATTTCCCTACAAATTTTTTCTCTCCATAAAACTGCCATGTATGTATGGGGATATGACTAGATATACATACATAATGGAGAGGGAAAAAACAATGACCAAACATTCTTCATTTAATCAAGGAGCAAACGGAGAAGGAGAACGTTTGGAGAAAGCGAGCTTTGCCAAAACCTTAGCAATTGTTTCTTTTCTTCTCATCTGTGGTACAGCAACTATACTTTTAAAATTATTTCTTCTTTTAATTTCTGAAAGGGAATTCAGAGACCAAATAAGAAAACTGATTGTTGGCTGTAATCCTTTCAAGCTGAAAGGGTGCACTTACAGAAGAACACAGCTTTAGAAAATTCCTTTTTCAAAAAAGGAAAAGAAGCAAAACCAGAGCATACTACAAACATTTCAAAGGCATACAGTTTTTGCACAACCTGTCTTCATGTGATAGTTCCAAAGTTTAACATACACCAGTATACAAAACAGAGAGAAATTAGACATATATATATGCACTACCTATTGGTAGTGCAATATATATGTATTTATTTTAAGCCACACAATATGGCTATTATTGTTTTCCCAATATTCATTCTGACCCTGTAAGCATGAATAAGATGGTTTAAATACACAAGAAGTTACGTGTGCTTTGTGTCTATTTAGCGCATCTGCCAGATAAGCATAAATGCATTTTAACTTTCCGTTGCTTTTTAATTAGATTGTAGAGCATTGTTGCTGTATGTTCTATAGTCTTTGGCAGGAAGGTTTAAAATCATTTGTAGGAAAGATTCTTCCTTAAATTCCACATTTTTTTTTAAAGCTATCTGTACTGGTTCAAGTAAATTTTGGTTGTCCTAATCTTTTTCTGTAACACATTTTCAGAAAGAAGAACTACTATTAAGTGTACTATGTTTCCTCTGGTTACTTAGAAAGATAAAACTGGACTGGTTTGGTGGTTTTGAATTTTCTGATCAATGTCAGGCTCAGTGTCCTCAGATTAAGTCCAGGATGCAAGCAAATTAGGTTGTCCTTCATAAAACATACAAGGTTATGAGTTAAAACCAGTATTTTGCATTGGACATCATCACTGTGATCCTGTATGCCTTGAGAACAGCTCTTATATTAGTAAGACTGAATTTTTAGGTTTTAATTCCTGTTCATCCATTTTGTGGACTTCTTACTGCGTAGTGTACATCATAATATTGTCATGACCTGATGGAGTAAGGACAGAGAAGTTCATCCTTGCAGGCTGGACCATAACAATGCTTCAGAAATAACTCTTCTGAAAAGATAAAATAAAAAGGTTTATACAACCTCTTTTTTTTTTTTTTCCTGGAAAACTTTTGAGAGTTGTTAAGTCCAATTTGGCTCCAATTCATAATTTAATCTGCAATTTTGTGGAATAGATGAATTTATGTCCAGATGTTTGTGAACACTGGCAATCTTTTGAGGTTTGTATTCATGAAGTATATTCTTATGTGCAGTCATATGTTAAAATACTTAATGGAGAGATTTTCATCTGATACATAGATTATACAGATAAATCATGCACATAAATGAAGTACAATGAGAAGTGACTAAAATGAAGCTAATTCTGTGCTAAATTCTTCCCCCATATATTCTGCTTCTCACATCACAAGAGAATGTGTCCCTCTGCTCCAGCTTGCACTAAGAGGTCTAGATGTTACCATATGTGATTTGCATTGCATTAAATGCCACGAGGCATTCTTCACAGCTATACACATGCCATCCAAAAGACAGTCATTTGCATAAAGCACATTGACTGCAAGTTTTGCTTTTTAATAAAGCTTTAATTTTGTACTACCTTAAAGCCCATTCTGTGGCCATGCACAAGCGTAACTTGGTTCAGTAGGAATAATTAGTCACACTGAACAGTTCAATTTCAAATGTGTGGAATCATGTTTTGTTCCACCAAAGTCAGCAAGGGCAGGATCAGACTACGTGTGGACATATGCATGTACCTATATACTTCCATATATCTAAATCCTTCAAAATTCTTTTAACCACATGATTGTCCAGAATTTGTCCATTGCTGTTTACAAAACTGAAATATTGTTGCTGTCTTCAGATCTGTACCACCTTGACTTTTAAACTTTTTGAAATATTTTTTTTCTAGTATCTGAATGTACAAGTTGTTCTGTAGAGTTGGGGAATTATACATTTTGAAACATGTTGACCAAAGGGAAAGGGGGAGTACAGAATTCAAAAAGGGCATTTTCAATTTGGGAGTTCATCACTTACATTTAAAAAAGGAAACTTTTGCAAGTCATTAATTCATTCTTTCACATACATATTATATATATATATATATATATATATATATATATATGTGTGTATATATATATATATATATGTATATATATATATATATATTTACAACTTTCCATGAGCCTTAATCCTAAAAAGAAGGCCCTAGAGAACAGTCAAATCAAGCACAAGAATATGGGCTACCAGTCTGTAAAAAAGGTATGCCTTTGTTTACTTCTCATTTAGAGACAAAGAGGGTTATTCACTATTATTTCATTATTCTCTTTGGAGCTGGACTGACTTCAAGGCATCAATTTAATCACTGAGTGCAATTGCATAAAAAGCCCCATTGTATTTCATGCATATTGGATATTTAAATAGGGAGTCCTGTTTGTCACAATCAAAAATGGTGCTTGAGAAAATACAATTTTGTGGATTATCTGTATAACTGAGTTACTTGCAAATACTTGTGCCTTAGTGAGTTTTGTGTTGTTATTCTACATGCTGTATTGTTAACTTTCTAAAGGGATTCATATCTAAGAGATGAAGCTATTTTAGATGACGGTCATTAAACAATATTCAAAATAAATTATTTAGAATTGTTCTTTTATACAATTTAACTCTTTTCCGACTCAGTGTCTGTTTATATCTGCATTAGAAATGGTTCTACACTGGAGTTTAAAATACAGTTTCAAAGTGCACGTCTACAAGTGGAAGCGTATGAGCGTGCACGTGTGGATTTGGGGCTCCCTTTCTATGTGTGTGTACACACAAACATATAGGCACTGTGGTTTACTACTACCAGATGCTGAAGAATGAGTATAAAAATTACATTTTAACTGTTTATTCCTTGTTTTCCCTGTGTAATTTTATAGCAGAATTTTTAAATTACACTTTTTTCTTGTTTGTATGAAATTTTGTTCTTGGTTTGGGGCTTTATATATATATATATATATATATATATATATATATATATATATATATATATTTCCTTGAAGCTGTTAAAGCAAAAGCAAAATACCACAAATGAGAATTAGCTGAGTTTTTATTTAAGAAGAAATCCTTTTGTTCTGTACAGAAAGCAGCATCTTGTGTAATATTTTTTACACAAAGCACTTTGGTGAGGAGAGAAAGTGGGATTATGTTTTTCCTAAAGGTTACAGAGTAATCTACATATTTATACATGCTTACATATATACATATGATCTTAATTTGTCATACTGTATATCTGGCTGATATATCTTTCTCTAAAGAAATGTCTGTTGCATGTCATGGAAAAAAATTCAAGAGGTACACCTTTTGGTCTACTAGTATGTGTAGTTTTGTGATTTTTTACAGTTATTTTTCATACAATCATAAGTTATTTTTGTCCTGTTTCATAACATTCTGTTTTATGTAAAAGGTAAAAGTGAAAAGTGTATGTGCATGTTACAAAATAAAACTGGAAAATTGTAACTCCATTACCTATAGAACATATTATTGTGAGATGCCTTTGAAGAAAACTGCTCCAGGCACTGTCCTTCACCATAAGACTACTAGTATTTGTATGGATTCATAGAATTAGAAACAGAAATAGGAAACAAATTCTTGGAGATTTCTCAAAAAAATCCACTAGACTCTGAGTTTTAAATCTGGATTTAATTATTGTTTTGGTGAGGCTAGAGGTTTGTAGAGATAAATGAATGCCTTGTGTCTCCATCCAGGGTGTGTGTTTACACAAATAAAAGAAAATTTAATTACATTTTGGTGCTAATTTCTAATTTTTGGGTTTCTTTGGTCATGTGATTTGACAGTACAACATACCAAGCTATTTTGCTTTTTTGGTTATTGTTTATAACATACTCGAGCAATTCAGCTATTTCAGAGCACTTAATGTAAGGAAAAGAGCATTTTTTAAAATTGCACTAGACAAAATGAAAACAAAGGACAGAGACAGAAGTTGATGCATGCTTATGTCCAAAACACATCCTGAAAACCCAACATGTTCTAGGAGATAAGAAATTACCTCATACAGCACCCCCATATTGGACTACAAATCAAAGGACAAAATACAAAATAAAATAATTGAGTGCAGAAAAATCCTGTTACAAGACTGTAAAGAGACCTTTGAAAATAACGGTCCTAGCTGATATTACTATGGAATTATTGACATGGTTGGCTCTGTGTCAACCTTGATCAGATAAAAAACTACTAAGCTCACAGTCACTGACACTTATAGATGTGATCCCGTAGATTTTTAATAAAATAAATACATTTTTATATATAAAATAAGTAATTTTTATATATAAAATAAATAATTTTAAAAATAATTTTTTAAACAAGCTTTGCCCAGTGCAACCTTATTTACCCTGCATCTTAATTTAATGTAAGAAATACTGGTTTAGCAAATGTGGTTAGTGAATTCTCTAAGCTACCATGAAGAATTGAGAGTTGCTGAATTCAAGTGTTCCAAAATTCAATTATTTTTTTAATGGAGAACTCTTAAAATGTGAAGTTTACAAGAAGTATACAAGTTCCATATATAGTGAAAATAACATGGCTCAATATACCTCAAAGTCATGTGCTTTGTCCTGTGTGCTTGAGCTGGACCAGTGTTTCATGATGTCCTGCAAACTATCCTATAGAAAAATAGTCATTATTATGTTGTTATGTGACAGGTATATTCCTCCAAAGGACAATAATTTCTGAATGAAAATTGTCTGAACTTTTTATTTGATACAGTGTTGGTGTTTGGGGTTTTCCTATTTCAGAACAGAATTGTTTTTTGAAACATCAGAAATTCTTACAAGATAAAAATTTGGGGGGTGGGAGAGATGATTTTAATTCACTGCATTTGTAATTACAGCTGTGAGTTCTCCCATGCAACTGTGCCAAAGCCCACTGTATTCGTGAATATATATAATCTCTGCCCTAATGGAAAATATTTCAATAAAGCTTTATGTACTGCAATCTCCTTCAATAAGAGAGGAAAAAATAAAACATAATAAAAAAAATAAACATAATTCTGAATATGTATCCACTTGTATTTACTGCAGCTACCTTATATTTGCAGATGAGAGTGAGGATGTCTATATGAAAACAAAACTGACCATTTTCCTAGACCATGTTCCTCAGGAAAATTCTTGCCATGATCCTCAAGAAAATGCTTCTCTTTCAAACTTGCTGTTTCCTATCTTGGATCACTTTGTAACTATATGTTTTGAATTCTTGGATTTTTAGACTGTGTCTGTTACCCACTGTAAATAGGACTCCTTTAAAAGCAGTTTTACAATTTTTCTCCTGAAATTGATCTTAAAGTGGACAAATTGTGCATGACTGCATATACTCACTTACTGCAATGAACTACAAGAAACAGAATGGTAAAATTAATCTTACAGAATGGAAGATGTTAGCTCTTTAAAGGTTCCTGTGTCTTCTTCCAAAATGTTAATTTATATTTTTCCTTCACCTTCCTTAAAACTGTAATGTTCTCATTTAAAAGCTAGGCATGAAAAATCAGTCTACCACATCTTCCCATGCCGTTTATAGATTTACAACCAAAGCAAATTTACACAGCAGTCAGTATCATTAATGATTCACAAACGAAATGGGTTAGTTCAGTGAGCTGTAACAAACACCTTTCTATGTGTCTAGTTAAATGCTCCAACATTCCTTTGTTATACCTAAAAAATGCAAACCTTATGCATGGTTGCAGCTAGGTACACAGGACAGGGCATTACAAATACATCTAGGCAGACAGAACAAAACATAAGCATTTCCTCAATATTATACTTCTTTCCCTTTTGATCAAAATCTATCAGTGGGCAAACTTCAAGCTTGGCTGCATGTAGATCATCTAGCTTCAGCTGTTCCAGGAATGGACAGAGTGAGATTGAGTAAGCTCATGAAAGGTTGAGCTGGCCTTCTTTGTTCCTGAAAATTCTGGTTAAAATCTGTTGGAAAAATAAAACCCAAAGTGGCTTCTGCAACTGTGACTGCCATATTTGACTGGCAGCATTGTAATTTCACTTGTTAACCCACCACTTTGTGTAGCACACAGTGAAATTAAGTTGTAGTTATCTTTGACAGAAGGAAGAAGAGAAAGGATACTTTCATGAAAGTTATATTAGTAGTATATGAGGGAAGTTCCTAGAGAAGAAAGTTAAAACAGTAATACTGAGCCAGCTTATCCATTGAAGAAATGGGAATAGCGTTACAAGGCTCCATTATTGCACTAAACCTTTATGCAGTGAGGAGTTAAAACAGTTCTTAAAAGAAATTGGAAGTTTTTACCCTGGAAGTTTAAAATCAGTTAAGGCTGCATTCCTATCATACCTATTTTTTTCCAATTCTTCTCTAGAAGGCTAAGAATGCTTGGTAAAATTTTCTAGTTTCAATGTCAGTTTTCTCTTTTGTGACTTTGTTAAGATAGTCCACAAAAGCATTGAATACAGTAGCAGTTTTGTTACCAAGGTATGTATAGAGGGGAAACTGTATTAATTATTAAACAAATTTTTGGAAAACTTCTAAAATAGAATCTGCACGAAGCAGAACTGTACAGATTTAATCAATATGAGAATTACTCAAACTAAAGCTGAACCAACATTTATAATAAGGTGATTTTACCCAACTGATGGAAATGCTGCTTTTTTTTTTTCCCCCCCTACTTGCAGCTGTGTGTCTCAGGTACTCAAGAGCCCATTTGATTATTAGGTGCAGAGTTTGTGCTGGTAGCTGAGCTTTTTATTTTGGTGGGCCTTTTTCATAGAAATCACATGCTATACACACTGCTGAAGAAATGTAGTTTGAGTAAAGGAGGGGGAAGTTTGCATTTATTTAAAATGGACTTATGTAATAGTAGCTTCATTGCATTTACTTTAAACTTTCTTCTTTGATCCTTACCCCTAATGTGACAGTCAAGGAGGCTATACTTAATGGCTCAAAGGACTAAAAGAATTGATCATGCCAATTCCATGTCTTTCATTTTACTTTCACTCTATGTAAAAGTCACTATGTGACCTCATACAAGACATTTACCATACAGGAACAAGCAGAACCCAGAATGCTTGTCTGATCACTTTTTCATGCCTTACTGATGAAGTTGCTACTTTCACTGTATGAATTATGGCCATCACACACAATGAAGGTTGTTAGCAGATAAAGAAGGACCTTAAGGGAAATGATGGCTAAAAGGAACCTTGATGCTCCTTTAGACCAAGGGACCACAAGTGCTGGGCCTGGTGATGCAAACTGGAGGACTCTGATGGCAAAAGGTTCACTGAAGCAATTAGAGACCAATGTGGTCCACAGCTGACCACAGCCTACACCTCTCCCAAATACACTTTCTGCAAAGGTGAGAGGTTTCGGTGACTCTTGCTGCCTGAGAATCCCACCACAGGGAGGATCCTCAGAAAGCTGGCCAGCTGCATTTTACACTGGACTTGGAAGGATTATGGTTATTGGGCAACACCAAAAACACTTGCTGTAATTCTGGCTTCCTGTCCTAGAGAAAATTTGGAGCAGAAACTTAATATAGGACAGTTTCCCAATTAATGCAACATATTGCATCAAATTAATCCCCATTGATACGCTCCTGTTATTACTGCTGTATCTTTCTGCTTAGTGGGTTTAGCGTACTTTTCTCAGTGCTAAAATCAGTACTAAGAAAGGAGAGGGGAAAAGTCTCTTTTCTGTTGTTCTCTCTTCTATGATGTCTTTTCTCTTTTGTTGTTCAGAAAGTCTTCCTGAGAAGGCACACTAAACATATAAGTCATTCTGGGGCTGCATAAATGTGAATGAGGGTAAATTCACCCCTTTCTCTTTGCAGAAAAAGGCAAGTAGGAAAACTGGTGTTGTATGTCTTTCTTGAGAATCATACACAAGTCTGAATTTAAGTTTGGATTCAAAAGCAAAAATAAGTCAGAGATAAGTTCAGGAAATATCACTGAAGGAAATGTGATATGTGAAGGAAAAATAAAAGCAGTCATAATACAACATAGTATGATATATCTCCATATATGTACAGAGACAGAGAAAGGACATACAAGAGTTGATAAAAGCATTTTCCTTTCAAAGCTCTCAAAGCTTTTTCCTAAACCAACAGGAGAATGCATCATTAACCTAAATTTGGGATTTTAGTTGCCAGTAGCACTTATAAGACTATAGATTACATATTTTCAGTCTAGGTAAAGCCATTGCCAACATAATCAGAAACAGAAATCACTGCTTACTAGAAGGCATAGGTTGCTTACAACCTGGAAAACCTTGCAGTGGTGGGTTTTGCCTTCTAATTTCGCCTTACTTTGATTTTATGCCCACTGCACTTGAGAGTCCTATTTCAATTCCATGTAAACCCTTGAGCACATTCTCAATGGCACTTTACTATATGTACCTGTTAGTAATAAGTTGCCATGTTCACAAATACTATCATTTTGGTATGGCAGAGTTGAACATCCACTCTTCCCTGACACAACCAACTGCATAAACTATACCACAGAGGAGAATTTTGCATCCACAGATTCCTGTTCTTTTATTCGTCTATTCTTTTGTCTCACATTTTTTGAGAATACCAGGTATGCAGTCTTCCTTGGTATTTCTGTGGCACTTACTGAATATCCTGAGATTCATTTGTAAGAGAAGTGTGCCTATGTGGGAAGCACAGAAAATCTCACCCCAA
Organism: Vidua macroura; assembly: GCF_024509145.1. Classification (NCBI taxonomy): domain Eukaryota; kingdom Metazoa; phylum Chordata; class Aves; order Passeriformes; family Viduidae; genus Vidua; species Vidua macroura. The sequence goes on from NC_071611.1 coordinate 23,246,545, forward strand.
AGTCAGGAAGAACCTCTGTGATCTTCTCATCCAGTTTTTTGTTGAAGAGGAGACAATAGAAAAGTCTATGAAAGAGTGACATAGAAATGTTAACTTTAATCCAGACCCCATCTGAACTGATCAAGGAGTGATTCTCCTACAGTCTGTAGTTTGAAAGCCTGTAATGAACATGAATACCAAATCAAGCCTAGCAAGTGCCACACTAAAAGCTCATCTAAATTTCATATATACTTGGGATTTGGTGGAGAGAAGAGAAAAAGTGAGTAATCTACTTCTTTAGCCGCTCAAAGCTGCTACTTGCTAAACTATGTAGGTCTGCAAAGTTTTGGAATTAATCCTGTAGCCTTACCTCATCCCACAGGCATTTAACAAAGGCAGTATTCTTGAATGCTGAATTTCAACTAATTATCAGGAGTGAGAGAAAAATGGGACAAAGAGCACAGTGACATGATGGCATGTTAATAATTCACCGAGACATCTACGATAACATGCTTTCAGTACAACATTTCATGTGCTTCAGAAACAGGCTCGCTCTTCTCAGCGGAGGAGATGGAGCACTTGCTGAAAAATGGCAGTTAATAAGTGTGTCACCTGTTTGTACATCATTTAACCTGCGTGTGTAAAGGATTTGTTGCAGGAGGGTTGTATTTTACATGCAAGAACTGGGAGGTCCTCTGCTTCTCTGAGTCTCCTTACAGCCTCCAATTAATTAATCCTGAAAAATGTACACGGAAATTTCAAACCTGTGTCTTTAGAGAGTAAGAAAATCTAATGGTGTGCAAGGGCACTCCAGAAACTCCAGAAAAATGTTGCCTGATGATGTTTCTTCAAGGGGTCGCAATCTTCATGAATTATTTGAATAACATAATTGTGATAGCTCCCTAAAATATATGCATGGCATACCTTGAAAAAAAAAAAATTTGAAAAGCAGAATCAAGTTATGCCCCAGACCAAATTCAGAGCAAAGATAACACTCCACCACCCCTACCCCCCAAACTCTCCTTTGTGAGTGTGCATTTTCTAATTGAGGATACATTGGAAAGATGCATTGCCCAGATTATCTCCTGGACTTGCTGTCTTTCTACAAGGTCATCACCATCAAGCCTCTCTGAAATCAACAAAGCCACTTTCACTGTTACTCATGGTACTACAAGGTTAGCACTTGAAGGAAACTCAGGGATGTTGGTGAGCATAACTTCTCTTCAGCCAAGGTGAGTGAGCTCCGTTATGGAATAATATGTTGAGACAGTAAGACTTCCTATCTAAAATGCAGCAACTGAGTGAAAAAACCTTGAAGATTTATCCTTTTTACCTTCCTCTGTCTGCAAGAAGAGGAGAGTGCTGATAAAAATAACAACAAGTTCTGTCTGGGCTCTGCATTTGCTGAGAGATCTAGGCCCCACACCTGCCTGTTCCCTGGGGTCACAGGTGTCTAGAATGTTCTTGACAATGTCAGGGAAAGTCTACTCATTCTTTTTGAAATCAAGGAATTCTTTGTTGTATAAAACAACTTACAATCATCTAGAACGAAGAACTAAAGCTGGTACTGGCCACTGAGTTATTTCAATACCAAAAAGTAAAATTAGCAAGATGCATGTTTCAAGCAGCAGAACAACAGCAAGCATGTGTTTCTTCTACTATTCAAGAGAGTTTTTAATTTGCATTAAACCAAGAAAAATTATGTGCACAGACAAAAGCAACAAAACAAGATGATAAAGTCTCTGTTTCAGAGCAACAGCCCTGGTAACACTTGTGGCAGTTGCGTAAGAAAAGTGAAAATATACAAACTGTTAAAAAAATCCAATCTTATGCCAACCTAAATAATGTTGCTGAGTCATAGAATTCTAAGAAACTGTGCCATCAGTCTTGCAACTGTTTATGTGCTTCATTCAGTTGGTATGTGACATTTCTAAATTTGTTGAGTGTCTCAGTCCTCAGTCCTACTGCCTGACAACACTAATTTTGTTCCACTTATTTTCTTTATGTTTGATAGTTACAGTTTTGAGCTGAGTTACTCCAATTTTGAAGTGGTATCATTCTGTTTCCATGGAATTAGTTTTTTGCTTACAGTGGGAATACATAGAATGCTTGTGTTTAGCAGAAATGTGCTATGTACTTTATCGATGTTGGAAAGGTTATGCTAATAAAAAATTTGGGAAGTTAATACAATGCCTATGAAACTGAAAGATCAGTTTTCTGTAAATGGAAAATACAGTCAAACTTTGGGAGATATCTTAAAACAAGTTCACTGGATTATTTTCCTTTCTGTGGGAAGCTGGTACTGATCAGGTATGTACTTGTGGAATGATGGCAGTTATAATCTCACAGCAGTTTCTCTGAAATTGCTGGAATTAGATGGATATAAATCAGTATTGGCAGAGTCAAAATCAGGCATTTAGCCTTAGAAGGTGACTGTGCTGGGGAGTGTATGCAGATCCATTCCCTTGGAGCCCTGACTCTAAAGAACACTCTACTATAAAAATATTTAAATTAATTTTGGCTTTTAAGACAGATGGTAGCAGTTATATTTTGCTCCAAGGATCTCCTCTACGATGTCCTGGGTAACAAGATAGGTTTTAAATAAACTACAAATTATTTGCAAGCACAGAAATTTGTCATCAATGTCACATTCTTTACTTTTCAAATGTAACCTAAAAGTGAATGAAGTGAGAAATTTATTACTTATCAGTCTCAAAAAGCGAGATGGAGTGTGGATAAAATGGTCTCATTTCCACAATCAAACTACAGTGAAGTCTAGATGTCTTGGTTTGAAAAGACAGGAGCCTTCCTTGAAATGGAGAACATAAACCCCCTCCCTCCAAATTGTTATAATTTTGAAATTAAGGGGCTGACAGGCAGTAGGTATGGGAATAGGAATATTCCCTTTATTAGGGAAAAAAAAAAACTAAAATAAAAATGCAGTAATACAAAACAACACTGACAGTCTCAGAATACAACCTGACACCCCGATGGTCAGAGTGTTAGTAGCAGTCCCATTAAATGGTGGCTGCAGTCCTCCTGGAGTGACAGATGTGATTCTGGTGAAGCAGTGATCCTGTAGAAGGGTGGAGTTTTCCTGTGAAGGTCCAGTGGTGGTGTAGATGGGTCTGGTCTTCCTCTGGGAATCCAGTGGAAAAAGGCTGCTCTGGGGTTCCAAAGCTCTGATTATATCCAGGTAGGAATGCTTGGCTCCTCCCCCTTGGTGGAGCATCTCATAATGGGATGATGTAGCTTTTATCAGTCATGCAGTGAGACTCAATGACCCATTAACAGAAGATATTTCCCAGAGGGAGGATTGGTTGTGGAAGAGATAAAGAAAACTGCCCCACCTGGTTTTAACAGGTGGCACAATTAACAGAAGATAACTCCCCCACCTCTAACAGATGGCAACAGAATACACACCCCCATTTGCAGCCTAAGACAGTGGACTGACATGATTTTGTGTTCTTAAATTCAGCTGAGAGCATACAGCAAAACTGTTAACAATTTCTTCTCAGAGGCAAAAGACATCTCTTGCAGGTCTTTTTTTTTTTGTGTTTGGTTTGTTTGGTTTTTTTAATTAGATCCTTAGACAGAAATCCCTTATGATACATTTCTTCTCACATGTTACACCAGTGGAAAACAGTCTCTGAAGTAAGCACCAGCAGAAAGCTTTGTGACTCATACACTTCATGGTTAACCATTAATCCCATATCTGTGATCACTGTATGATAACAATGCCACGTCAAAGTAATTCTCTTGGTAAGGCTGAGAGAAACTATTCGCACTGCACATCTTCCATCTTTGTCTACCATCCATTAACTGTAATCTGTAAGTATTTCAAAATGCAAAAGTCAAATGCAAAGGTCAACGAGTTCTCATTGTGCCAAAATCTCTGTAAGAGTGACTTTAAAAGAGCCATAGATGATGATGAATATTTGAGTCATGCATTTAGAAGCGATATTTATTGGTTTTTCTAAGAGCTGTTTAGATTTAGTTCCATATTTTTGTACATATACGTATTTTTATATGTGCATACATATACATATTTTTATTGGTTTTTCTAAGAGCTATTTAGATTTAGTTTCATATTTTTGTACAGTTTGTACTGTAAACCAATGCAAACTGACTGTATGTATTTGTAGGATAGCTGCTACTGGAAGAGAAGGCAAAGATAAAAATCTCCAATATGACAACTGATGAGTAATTTTTTTTTTTTTTAATCTTGAAATTTCTGTCTGGTTTGGGTCAGAATGAACTGTAGTAAATCTGGCTTCAGATCTAACAGTTTCTCATTATGCATTTTGACCACACTCAAAAACTTCTAAGAAATTACAGATTTTTATTTTTTCCTATTATCTCAAAACAATAATGCCTGTTTTTTTATTCTCTGTAGTATTTATGAGCACTAAATTGTAAATATTGTCCAAGAATATTAATAATTTTTTCTCAGCCATTAAGGATATCACTAAAACAGTAAAGTTGTAAAATCTTTAGCAAGTTTTTAATGGACAAGCTTGTGCTATTCAACACAACAAGGAAATTTAGGAAGACCTTAAGTAAAAAAGCAACAGATTTTTTTCAAGTATTAGTAAATGCTCAATGTAAAAAAACCCCAAACAAACCAACCTAACCAAACCAATCCCAAAAACACAAAACAAAAAACCCCAACAACGACAACAAACCAAAATCACAAAACCCAAAGCACCCTGTGATCTTTTTGTAAAAGAATTTAAATATCCAAAGAAAACCAATGCAATGTTTCCAGTCACACAGAAGAAAAAATAATAAGTTAAAATCCAGGAAAGCTGAAGGGGAAGATCAAGATAATGATTAGGGAAGTGAAAGGTTTTGACAAGAAGAAGAATAGGAAAATCACTCAATTCTAGTAAATGCAGTGCCAGGAAAACATTTTAAGGCTGAGTAATGGAAGTGACTGAGGTGAAGTGCAGGCTAGACTTTAGACTTAGATCACCTTCAACTCAGCAATAACAGAGACCATTCAACTGCAAAAATATCTCACCATAGATATTTGGGTTTGATGAAAGTATTTGAGAGCCTTTATCAAATTTCTGAACATCATATCCCTGGAACAATTTGAAATATTATTACTTGCTGTCAAAACCAATTAAAAAGGTCAAGGCTTTATATACAGGTACAGCAAGTACTTTTAAAGGAAACACGATCAGCTTCAGTGTAGAGTTTGGTACCAAACTTCCAGTCTCTCACTTCCCACCTTTGATATTTGAGTTGTAATGAAAAATTTGCTGAGACAGAGTTTGGTGTAGTAAAAAGCTACAAATTAGGCAAGACATTTTGAGTTTCATGATTAATAGAGCTTTAAAATGAAGAATCCAACAGCTATTAAACAAGTAACAAAGGAATCTGAAGTGTTGCAAACAGCAGAACAATGGTTTACTAAAAAGAAAAAAAAAAAAAGCAAATCCAGTGGAAACTCTAGGAGATTCTAATTGAAGTGCTATTTAAAAGCTACTTAAAAGCTATTTAAAAGCTAAGAAAAATAACTGCCATACGTTACCAGTAAACTATCAGTCAAAGAAGTCATTTGGGAGGGAAAACCAGCACAAGTTTGAAATATACCAACTGCAATGATTATCTTAAATTAAAACTTTATGAATTCTAAATGCATTACCGCCAAGAAAGTAACTCAAGAAACAGATAGGTGTCTAAATGTATTTGAAAGAAAATGCCTCAGAAAATTACTTCTAAACCCATTTTGAAACCTTTTGATTTGTCAACACCTTGCTTTAAGTTACCTGGAAAAGATGGTAAGGATATATAATTAACATGAAAATATCCTACTGCATGTTTGCCAGGTTATTAGCAGTCAGCTGAAGGAACTCCAGTACTGTATAGCATTTAATGAGGGCAACTATATGGTACTTCAAGTAAAGGACATGCAGAAAATAGATGGCAAAATTCATAGCTGGAGTACTAAAAATCTTCTCAGCCTTCCTCTTTCTTTAAAACCTAAGAAGAAACTTTCAAGCCAAAGTTATACATTTCTAATGGGTAAAATGAACAGATTTCACAAGTATTTCAGAGGATGTTACAATTATTTCTGCTAATAACACAGGAGAAAACAAAGCCAAAATGAAATAAAACCAATAGCATTTTCTTGTAAGAATCAGCAAAAATTGTGAATGGGAAGCAGTGTAATGACTACTCACTGTTCTCTGCTATCACACTTCCTACTGCTGTTGCTTGCATCTGATAATTAATTTTATCTGGTTAGTCCTCCTATAAATTTCAAAAGGTTTGGCTTTAGTATATTTAACTTTTCCTCATATAATCTATCCATTTACAGGGATAATAGTCTATAAAGTAAACTACTTTTAAAAAGTAAACTTACTCTTTTGCTTAATCTGATACTCACACTTGTCCAAAGTAACCCCCCTCACACTTTTTCTACACATTTGCATATAATTCCAGCAATTAATTTAGAGACTGTTTTTATGCTGTTTCCTTACTTGTGTTGTTTCTCTGAGGTTAAAAACAACAACAAAAAAAATCCATAACAAACCCCACCAAACAACAGAAAAAAGCTACTTATATGAAAAGTAAAGTTGAGTAATTTAAAGCCATATTTTTAATGGCAGTCAAGCACAACAACAGTCTTAAAATCAATATAAAATTTCCTGTCTAAATGGAACTTCAACTAAGAAAGCTAGAACATCTTTACGAAATGGAAAAAATAAGCAAAATAATTAAACAGTAGCATTATTCTATCTGCAGAGCAGTTTCAATTGTATTGCTCTTCTGCATGGGAAGGTACGGAATAACAGTTGTAATCAAGAAGAGTCATAGAATCACAGTAAGAACTATTCACAGTACAATCATAATTTTCTTTGTTCTTTTCTTCCCCTCTCCAGCACAGAAACATTTGTTACTCTGGGGAGTGCACAGGGAAGTACATACTAGTACACACATTTACGAGAGGACATAAATGTTACTCAACTTGTAACAGTTCTTCCAAATAGATTGAAGAAAGAAGTGAATACTGAATCAATTATATCCATTCCGAAGATGGCAAAGGACGGTAAAGTGCATTCTCATACTTCAAATTGTCAACTTCAGTATTATTGCACTCCATATTTAATGGAGTCTGCAACATATCCCATTGTTACAATTTCATAGATAGCACTGATAGCAAACCAGTGTGCTACTTTTGACTCTTGCAGTTTCATAAATGAAAGACAGTAAAGATAAACTGCTATCTCTCAGGAAACAAAAAGCCCCACAGCAACAAAAAAGCAAACACACACTTCTACATCCAAAACCCAGACTACCTGTGTATTTGTAAATTAGGAATGTTTTGTCAATTTCTATACTTTTGTTAATGAGAATTAATGACTTGCTATGTTGCCTCCCTCCTAGGAGAGTGTTTTGATCTAATGATTAGAGAGCTGCCTCTGCCCAAATTAAGGAGCAAAAAAGACTATATGTCAAAGTCAATGTTACAAAATTTATTTAACAGTAAATGTTAGCTGAAGAGAGAAAGAAATAGAAAAGGAGGGAGTGTTGGGGGAATGGGAAGGAAAGAGAGACAGATTAAGCAGAAAGATAATCACCACCCCTGTGGATCCAGGGGTGTGCTGTTCATCCTCTTCTTCTGGTCTACTTAGTAGTGAGGGTGTCCCACAAAACATAGAGTTCAACGGGTACATATATATTCACGTATATGTGGGAACACCCAAGCATATTCCCTGTGGGTATATATTTGGGCTTCAGGGGTCACAGATTTTATACTCTTTGCCATAGTAGGCAAAATCCTTTGGTGGTCTTAACAGTGTTTAAGACAACTGGGAGAGGCAGCACTTGTTTTTCCAAGTTATTTGTCTCAAAGGTGGTTCCAAAAAGTAAGATGATGTTCTGTCTTTGCTAGAAGATATTTCTAATAGTTGCCATTCTTCACTAAATTGTCTATAAAAAGAGGCAAGAGGGAATACTTTATTGAAAATTACTATCAAGAATATTGTGCAGCCAGGCTCAGAGAAAAAATATCATCCATTATACTTCCGATTCTGAGAAATGTCTTTCCACAGTCTGTAGGTGAAAGAAGTTAATTTAAGCTTACTTAGGTCCAACAGAAGGAGTCAGACAGCATAGGCCAAGTCTGACAGACATGTTAAATCATGAAATACAGCTTTGGTTTCACTGAAGACTGGCACTACAGTAAATGTGGTGAGCCTAATGCTGCAGCCTGGCATGCATGCATACCTGCTCCTTATCTGTAGAAGTTCTTAGCGCATAAAATGAGACAGGCAAAGATCTGAGATGTGCACAGATGCACTGACAGCTCATGGCCTTCTGCCTATCCCAACTGCCACAACGGAAAGTTGCAAAAAAAGTAAATTAATTACTTTTCCTAAGTGAGCTAAGCAAGGCCTGCTTACAAAAAGTTAACTATCTATTTGCTATCATTTTTCCTCAAGAGTCAAAATTACTTGACAAGTGTATAAGGAGTTGTCCTAGATTGCAAGGTAATGTGTGTATTCTATTTGCCATCTGTTACAGGTGTAGCAGTTATCTTCTGTTAATTTGGGCAGTTTCTTTATCTCTTCCACAAACAAATCCTCCCTCCAGGGAGACATGTGCTATTAATGGGCCATTGAGTCTCACTGCATGACTGATAAAATTACATTTCACAATGGTGGCATTGTGAAATGCTCTGCCCAGACAGAGGAGCCAAGCATTCCTACCTGGATATAATCTGAGATTTTGGGACACCAAAACAGCCTTTCCCACTAGATTCCCAGAGGAGCCTTTTCCACTGGATTCTCAGAGGAAGACCAAGCCCATCTACACCACCACTGGATCTTCACAGGAAGACTACACCCTTGTCTACAGGATCACTACTTCAACAGAACCACATCTGTCACTCCAGGAGGACTGCAGCCACCATTTCAGTTGGACTGCTACTAACACTGTGACCATCTGGGTGTCAGGTTGTATTCTGACTCTGTCAGTATTGTTTTGTATTACTGCATTGTTTATTTTATTTTTATTTTCTTCCCTAATGAAGAACTGTTATTCCTATTCCCACATCTTTGCCTGAGAGCCCCTTAATTTCAAAATTATAACAATTCTGAGGGAGGGAGTTTACATTTTCAATTTCAGGGGAGGCTCCTGCCTTCCTTAGCAGACACCTGTCTTTTTGAAACCAAAACAGGAGTATTCACACCACCTAAGCATTTTCCTCAATCCTGCCACATAACAATTTTGAGATCTCTGAGATAAAACTAAGTAAGAGACTAATGGCAAAACACTTTTCCCTGGGTGTGGTTTTGGAAGAGTCCACTAGTCTTCTCTCAGTGTTACTATTGAAAACACTTAAGCTTACAAAGATGCATTTGTCTATCAACAAAGAAGAATCAAAGAAGGTGACCATAAACCCTATACAATTAAGGTATTAAATGTACACTAATTAGTGCTTTCCAGTTTGGAAGTAAGAGACTGTATTAGTTCCACATATATAGTTGCTCTGTATGTATATATATGTATGTATGTATGTATGTATGTATACATGTGGGTGTGGGTGTGTGTGCGTGTGTGTGTATTTAAAGCACAAGAAGGAAATTCAGCACAGGTAAAGTACAGAACAGACGGGGAAAACTGGAAATTCTTAGGGTACCATTATATATATTGAACGTATATCATGACATGCTACTCAGCCAGAGACTGTATTTGCTGAACTCTTTCTTGCTTTTACCTTTACTGACACATTTCATACTAAGACAAATGAAATCACATTTAGGGAATCTATAATTTTAAATTTAAATTATCTTTCATTGTCCTTCCAACAAAGGGATTATGTTGGAAAATTTTATTGAAATTGGTCTCAAAAAATATGTATATCAGTGTTGGCATTTCATTCACTAATGTCTTCTACTTCAGCTTCCTTATTCTTGACCTAGACTTTAAACAGATATTTCTCAGAAAAAAACAATTAATATTATTAATTGTACAGACCTACAAATCCTTTATTGAGTTAGGAATGGCTGGTCTAAATCAATACTGCTGCATTAATCTCAGCCAAAGCATATACATTTTCTGTCTGGTTACCTTCAGTTCACAATGACCATCATGATGGCAAAATCAGATATGTATTCTTGGTAAAACAGAGTATGTTAGAGCATGTAATCTTTTTGAGATTTCAGAAAAGGCTATAAGGCAACTTACGGAACATACAGAAACTATGGAAACTATGAAAGAATATTCTTGTTTATTTTCTCCATATTTTAAGTATTCTCTTACAAATGACTCTTATGTTACTGTTTTAATAATTTCTTTTCACCTGTCAAGTTTCTTATCATAAAAGCATTTGAAGATTTCAGCAATATATGTAGTCAAAAATATATATAAAGACCCAGATAAGGACACAAAAACCCAAAGTGCCAAGAATTTATAAGGTAATTGTCAAGAACGTGTTACAAATGGCAGCACAGAAGTGCAAAAAAGATGGACATAAAAATTCTCTCTTAGGCAATAGTGTGGCTCTCTTAGATGTCTCTTTCCTAAGGATATTTTCTGGGAGTAAATGCAACAGTATGTTTTACTTTTGTAACTTAGCTATCTCTAAGTATGATCTTTCCTGATCATTTCTGAATGCCTTTGGTCAGTTTTAGACAAATGTGACACAGGTATCAATGATAACAGCTCTTGCAGATGCACAGAAAATAGAGCAAAGAAGAGAAAACTAATCAGTGTTCCAGTGACTCACTGTCAGGACGTAGCATGAATGCAGTTTGCCTTTAGAAAACATACACAGAAAACTTCTCATTATATTTTAATATGAGTGCATCTAATCCAAGATACAGAATAATGCAAACATGAAACAGAAACCATAGGAAATAGTGATTTGTTGCTCATGGAGCCGGATGTTTTAGAAATGTGGAAATTCTGAAGGTGCAAATGTCTTGGGTGGAAGGTATACTTTAAAAAGAAGTTAGAAGTCCTCTGAAAAAAGACAAATCCATGTGTCACAGATCTAGTATTTAGTCTAATGAAGTGAGGTGATCACTAAATACACCTACTGTGGGAAGCAATAATGAAGTTGAGAGCCACAGTAGGTTACCACAGACTTTTAGGCATGACAGAGTAATGCCAGGACATTTATTACTCTCTGTGGTCTGTTGGACTCATTTATCCATCCAACATTCTAATACAAATGCTTTAATTACACTACCTGACTATTCCAGCCTTTTAGAAATAATTTTCTGTGCAACAAAATCCTAGTTTAGGGAGCTACCATTATTCACTAGTAGAAACAGTAAGAAAAGCACCTCAGACTCAGTCTGAGAAGCTGAAGCTGCTGTTTTTGCTGCTGCCATCCAGAACTTGGCTCTCACTGACTCTGTTGTCAGGCTTGGATTAGGAAGTACATCCTAAAGTGCCTGGCAAAGTGAGTTAAACTGTTTCCAGTTTATGTCCAAAAGTCTCTGAAGTTTATGGAAAACATGCTTGATCTGATAATTCAGCATCAACAAATTTGGTTCAGGAAAATATGTACTTCCTCTGTAGTGTTTTAGTGACAAATGCCTGCAGATAAAATGAGTCATACTGATGTTACACTGCACTGTTTATCCCACCAGTACACATTTCACCAGTGCTGGAAAAGGAGTTACTAGAAGTGTTTCATTAGACAAACGTGTATCTGCTTTCTTCCTTGTTGCTGCCTTTCAGAGACATTATAAAGCCATCAGATCTGAGAAGTAATTTTTCTGCTGTCAAACAGTCCAGAATTCAGAGTAAGATCAAAATTGTACCTAATGCAAGCTTTGCCACTTTATGCCATGTTTACTTTTACAAATATTTACAAGTAAAAAAAAACTGTTATGGTTCCTGCATTTTCTAACAGTTTCATTTACCCTATTCACTAACAGAAAAATAATACCACATAAAAAAGACTCTTGAACTAAGTTGTCTGCCATAGCAAACACTGTGGTCTTAGATATCTGAAATAAGTCTTCAGAATGCATTCTATAGCTACAACAGTCTAAGCAATAGAGCTATGAACATTTCCAAATGCCAAGTTCTGAAGAAAGCTGTGAAATGTCATCATTCAGTTCACCTCAGCAGACAAAGAAAATCCAGACCTTTGATGACCCCTGCTGAATAAACTAAGCACTGCATCTACATTATAAGTCAAGATGTACTTGGAAGAATAGTTCAATGCTCACTATCATCAAAAAAACAAAGAAAAGCAATACAAAAAGGACACATTATTTTATGACATGGCAAAGAAAACAGCTCTTCTGCAGCTGGATCTAGCACCAGACCTGAGAGATGTACAAGATAGTGTAACATCTTAAACAGGTTTAATCTAATGAACTGCATTCCTGCACCCATTAAAAAAAAAAAAAAAAAAAAAAAAAAAAAAAAAAAAAAAAATCAAGCTATCAATGATATATTTCTTTCATGACCCAGCGAAGAGGAATCTTTAACTGGTACAGCAATCACAAGGAGAATCCAGACACTTCCTGCACTGTCTGACATTGCTTAGGGCACTGAGAAGGTTCCTACTGTGCCATTCCACAACAGCTCTTTCTCCAAACACTCTGTGCTAAGTGTGTACTAAGTTCTTTTGTTTGTGAAGCCCTTCATCAAACCAATCCAATGACTCTGCACTTCTCTGGAGAATAGTTAAGGGAGATGTAGAGTTAGAGAATTATTTATCTCTTTAAATACACCAATTCCTACAATGACTATGATGACACACAATATAAACTGCTCTTTAAAAGGACAGCATTATATAGGTTGTTGCATCACAACAGCCATAAAAACATTTGGAATTTTTTGACACTGTGTCTGAAATGTTAAACTAATTTTTAAATATTGTTTTAAAGAAAGAAGCTGGAATTTGTGAATTAATTGCTAACAACTGTTATTTCATTATGGGAATGCACACAAAGTAGGAAGTGTCTAACCTAGACATATGTGTAAAAGTTATGTCTGTTTTATAGCTAAGATAAATAATTTATTACAGGTCAGCAATGTATGTACAATACAGACCAGCTGTAGACATTTCTCTACCATTCCTGGTCTTCTGGCAGTGAAATCTAGCACTTTGTGGGAGACACAAGATAACTGCAAACTTAGAGCTGAAGTGAAGGATGTTTTTACAACCCAATGAAAGAGGAAGCACTAAATCACTGGAGTTTAGACACAACACTTCCATTAATCAGTTACACAATGTATCAATAATATTCAAACTATTAAACAGACTGAAGAATTTCTTAGCATAGCATAACATTTTTTTTGCAGGCAATTCTGAGTTTCATGCATGGTTTAAATTTCCCATCTCTCTCCTTTCCGTCATCTCAGACTTCAGTCTAACAAAGCCAGACAAATTTATTTCTCACCAGAAATTTCAGAAACGTTATAGAAAACAAAGTATTTCTTGGAAAATAATGAGATTAATCAATTTGTTTAGAAATGCAGGACCTGGGAAAATTCAAGGGTCACTGCAAAAAGCCTGGAAGATGCTGCTTTCTCCTACCCAGCAGCTCTTTTCAGGAGAAGGAATGCAGGCAAAGCTAGGAAAGCAACCATCCTTGAAGTGGCAAGACAAAAGCATATTCCCTTCTAACTCTGCTGAACCACAGAATGGGGTGATGGGGTGTCAGGACAATAAGCTTACCAATGTGTCCTTCAGCTGTGAGGGCTAACTCAAAGACAGCCTGTGATTTTATATATATATATATATATATATATATATATATATATATATATATATATATATATCTTGGGCTGTCACTTGACATTTTAGGTTACAGTTACATGTGATCCAACACTATGTGTGAAAGTGCTACAAGAAAATCTTGCCACTGTTCTGAGGAACAAATCAGTAACATAGTATGGGTGATGAAGAAGTCTCTTGTCACATTTAATGGCTGTTTTTCCAACCTGAATCAGTACATTATGTAACTGAGACCACTGACCTAATAGCTAGCAGTGCTACTAAGACAATGAAAGGGGAAAATAAGGGCCTCAGGAAAATACTTTTTCAGTCAAAACACAAAACTGTTTTATCCGGTCACTGGTTTAGGATACAGATACACCACAGAGAATATGCAATCTGCATAATTAATTTACATTGCTAGATATTGGGTCACCTGAGGATGCCTGTGAAATCAGTGAAAATACAGATCTTTCTCTACTAGTAGAAAAAGGTAAAATACTTCCAGGTACATACATAGGAAAAAACAGAGGGATCCAACCAGTTCTCATTGCTGTCCTCACCAAAATATTTCACCACACTTAAATTAGATAAGCATTGCAGACCAATGCCATGAAATAAGGCCTTAAAGACTGGGTAATCCTCAACAATAAACACATATATTTAGATTTGTATCTGTATTATATCCATACATAAAAATTTTCTTTGTGCACCAAATACACTGTGATCTGAATGTTATATAGACTGTTACACAACCCAAAAACTGTTTTTAGTTTCTCTGAGAAACAATTTGATGCTACTAGCAAGAAGATTTAATATTATCTGATTGCTTGAAAAGGTAGCCATTACCATGAATAGACGCTAGGCCTCTCTTACAGCAAGAGTTTTTTTGTTGTAACTTGACAGTAGGTTTATTGAATTAAATGTGTCTAAGATACAAGGCATTTGTTTTACTTCATATGGCTCGTGTAGATCAGTTTTTGTTTTTTTTCCTTTGTAGCCTACTGTGAAAAGAGTAATAGTGTTCCCTAAATTTCTTTTATAGTGTGCTGTTCTTGGTGAAGCAAAGTAGAATGTAATATTTCAATCATATAGACAATTCCTTTTTCTGAAATTTCTGGAGAATCAAAAGTGGCAAAAACATTATTTTTGCAAATGGAGATCTACTTATCTTACTAACTGCCAGCCTTCAGGGCAGTGTGAAGGATCTGTAGGTGTAAGAAATTTCTCTGCCTGATCTCACAAACTGAAAGGGACACTATTGCGGTAAAACCTATATTTTAAAATATCTTTTATAAAAAAACTTCCACGAAAAAAATATCCCTTTTATGTGGAACCATTTTTGATGGGTCTCTCTTTTTCGTTCAATTATAACAATAAAAACAGACCATGCAGCCTCATTTTTGGGTGCATTCATTTTAACATGCTGTCTTGTGGTATTATTCATGAATATTGTGGCATTGATCTGAAATCTCATGCAGGAATGTGCTTACTTTCAATGCACTCTACTGTACAAAATGTTTGTAAACATTTTAAAACATTAAATACAACTTATAATTAATCCCCATACATTAATGTGGGTTTTTTTACAAGAGTCATTGATTATCCTTTAAACTAACAAATAGAGAAAGATTCCTTTTCACTATTGTGATATATTTCCTCCTAACTTACTACCCTAATCCCCCTCATTTTTGGTATCAGTTTCCCCTGTTGATTGTATAAAACTTGTACAATAAGAAAGAATAAGAAAATGTTATTGAAAAAAATATCATAATTAGAGGTTGGCTACAGTAGCTGCTTTTAGTACACAAAATTACTTTATGTGTTTTCCCTTCTTCCCCTTCTTTTTAAAGCTTGCTCCCTCTTATGCCTTTCTTAAAGTATCTGGAATTTTTTTACATACTACCTAAATGACAACAAGGTTAGGACAAGATAGACAAGCAATGCAACTAAATGAATTTTGAGGTATCACGATAAGATCATGATGATGATTTTTTTTTTTCCTTATAGGCAACTGCAACATTCTACTTGCAGCTCCAGGACAAAATCAAAAGTCAGTTGCAAGTCATTCCAAACAGATACAGTAAATATGTATATGCCAAGCAAAACAGATGAGATTATTGCTTATGCAAAAGGCACCTTAATACTCACATGAAAGATACTCAGAATACAGATAATAAATGGTCTTGTAGATCTCTAGGACATTGTTATTATATACACCAGAGAGAGATCATCAAGTATGTGTTTTCATGTCATGCACGCCAAATTTTAAGTCAGTGACTTCTATACATTATCTAAATGTTTTTCAGAAATCAACTTTGAAATTTGATGAGATTTTTTTTCTGAAGAAAAAACATTCCAGAAATGCAGAGCAATATTCCAGGCAGATGTTTATTTGCAGAGGAATTTCTTGCAGAATAGGGACATGCAATTCCTTTGCAGGGACTGGACAGCCCTGGCCTGCTGTCCAAGACTGAGCACCAAGATGTTTCCTATTACCATCCGAGTAGCAGTTGCATCTGGACAGTTTTCCTTATCTCCTGTTCATGGGCCCATCAATGTCCTGCCGCATGACTCAGAGATAACACTCTCCAGGAGCCAGGTCTGTTTAACAGGTGATTAAGGACACACCTTGTGACTCAAAATAACATCAGCCCATTGTGAGATGCTCCGCCCAGGGAGAGAAGCTAGGCATTCCCACCTGGATAAATCCAGGGATTTCTAGACAGAAAAGCAGCCTTTCCACAGGTCTCCGAGAAGACACAGCAACCACATCTGCCACTCCAATTTGGACTGCTACCAGCACGCTGGCCAAAGGGGTGTCAGGTTGTATTCTGACTTTGTCAGTGGTCTTCCTTTTGTATCATTGCATGTATTTTTGTCTTCTTTTTTTTCTTTTCCTAATAAATTGTATTTCTGACTTGGAGTCTCTCGCTGGTTTTGCTTTCAAACCAGAACATAATTTTGGTGCCCAACGTGGGGCAAGAAGGTACTGAGAGAAGTCAGAATTACAGTTTTGTATTGTAGAGGGTACCTATTCATTATGATGCTTAACATGCTTTTTTGGGTCTTACACCTAGCTCTCTATATTTTCCCGAACGTGGGGAATTATCTCGCAGTTGTAATGCTCATGTGTAAACCAGGGTATGGTATGAGAATTGCTTTATTGATCTATTATGTCTATTGCATTATAACCTCTGAGGCAATGAACATGATTTGGAATATGTACTCAATTCTGTTTGCTTGTCCTAATCTAGGCTGCTACGTCTGGGGCCTCGGCAACCACACCCAACCCCTGGGGGGAGGGGTAAAGATTGATTTTTTCCAACCTTTCAGGCTTGACACAGCAGTTTTTGAAAATGTTAAGTTCCCTCTAGATGCCAAGGACAGCATAATGTTGTTGTTAGTTCTGCTTTGTCTTCTCTGTACAGTCTGCAACATGCTTAGAAACAAAACACTACATAGTGTGATGCAGCAAAACATACATAGTGTGATGCAGCGTCTTCTTGAGGAAGAAGAAACAAGGAGCAAAGCAGCAGTGTCTGTGTCCGTACAAAATGCCACAACAGCATCCATGTCGACGCAGACTGTCACAGAGGAGGAAGGAAGCAAAAACAAAACAACAGTGTCCGTGTCTACACAGACTGTCACGGAGGAGGAAACCAAAAGCAAAGCAAGGGTGTCTATGTCTACACAGACCGACACAGAGGAGTAAGGAACTGAAAGCGCCATCAGCATCTCCACACAAACCATCACCAAACCAGAGCAGCCTGAACCAATAGTAGTTGCCCCCGTCCAGAAGAAGAAATCAAGGAGCAAATCAGTCTGCATAGTGACTGATGAGGACGCTGCAGGACCTTCGCACCCAGCAGAAGAAACAGAACCAGAGATCATCACTCATTCTCTATCCCTGGGTGAGCTGCGTGACCTGCGGAGAGAATTCACCCGCCAGACAAACAAGTCCATCCTGACGTGGTTGCTCCGCATCTGGGATGCTGCAGCCAATGACACCATTCTGGATGGAAGTGAGGCCAGGCAACTGGGATCACTGTCCTGGGATGTGGTCATCGACCAGGGAATTGGGAGAACCCAAGAAACTCTCAGCCTCTGGTGGCGACTGCTTGCAAGTGTGAGGGACAGATACCTTTGTAAAGAAGACCTCCAGGTGCACCAAGGAAAATGGAACACCATGGAACAAGGTATCCAATGCCTGAGGGAATTGGCTGTGTTGGAAATAATTTTCTCAGAAGACAAGAGATTTCCTAAGAGTCCAGACTGTGTCCAGTGCACATCGCAAATGTGGTTGAGATTTGCACGGCTTGGACCAGAGATGTACTCCTGTTACCTGGCAACACTGCAGTGGAGGGAAGGCGAAGACAGGGTGGGCGTCTTAGTTAATAAATTAAGAATTTATGAGGATACTGTCACCGCCCCATTTCGTACCCATGTCTCGTCTGTGGAAACAAGGTTGGCTGAGCAAGTCCGGGACTTGATTGAAGAGAGTCATCAGAAATTAAAAAAGGAACTTAAGGAAGAAGTCTACCATATTTCACCAGAACCAACAAGAGTCTCTGCCATTAGGAGCCGGCATTCCCAAGCCAAGGAGAAAGGATACACTCCACGAGGAAACCTCTGGTTTTTTCTTCAGGAGCATGGAGAAGACATGAAGAAGTGGGATGGAAAACCCACCTCTTCTTTAGCAGCCCGAGTACGTGAACTAAAAAGAACACCTAACACAAAAAGCTCATCTAGAGTCAATGCTGCTCCAGTCTCTCACACACAGAATTCCAGACCATATAGGAATGATGATATAACTGATCCTTTTGAAGGAACCTCAAGAACCTATTTACAGGAAGAGAGCAACATGTACCATAACCAGGAATAGAGGGGCCCTGCCTCTAGCCAGGTAGAGGACAGGAACAATCGCATCTATTGGACTGTGTGGATTCGATGGCCTGGCACATCTGAACCACAAAAATATACAGCTTTGGTTGACACCGGTGCCCAATGTACCCTGATGCCATCAAGATATGTAGGAGCAGAATCCATTTCTATTTCTGGGGTAACAGGAGGATCCCAGCAGCTTACTGTATTGGAGGCTGAAGTGAGTTTAACTGGGAATGGGTGGCAGAAACACCCCATCGTGACTGGCCCAGAGGCCCCATGCATCCTTGGCATAGACTATCTCAGAAATGGCTATTTCAAAGACCCAAAAGGACATTGCTGGGCTTTCGGAATAGCTGCTGTAGAGGCAGAAGACATCAGGAAGCTGAATACTTTACCTGGTCTCTCAGACGACCCCTCTGCTGTGGAACTGCTGAAAGTTGAAAAACAACATGTACCAATTGCCACAGCAACAGTACACCGTCGGCAATATCATACCAGCAGAGACTCTGTGATCCCCATCCACGAGATGATTTGTAAACTCGAGAGCCAAGGGGTGGTCAGCAAGGCCCATTCGCCTTTCAACAGCCCTATATGGCCCGTGCGCAAGTCCAGTGGGGAATGGAGACTGATGGTGGATTACCGTGGCCTGAATGAGGTCACACCACCACTGAGCGCTGCCGTGGCAGACATGTTGGAGCTTCAGTACGAGCTGGAGTCCAAGGCAGCAAAGTGGTATGCGACCATCGATATTGCGAATGCCTTCTTCTCCATTCCTTTGGCAGCAGAATGCAGACCTCAGTTTGCCTTCATCTGGAAGGGAGTGCAGTACACCTGGAACCAACTGCCCCAGGGGTGGAAGCACAGTCCCACCATCTGCCATGGACTGATCCAGGCTGTACTGGAAAAGAATGAGGCTCCCGAACATCTACAGTATATTGATGACATCATTGTGTGGGGGAGCACAGCAGGGGAAGTCTTTGAAAAAGGAGAAAAAATTATCCAGATTCTGCTGAAAGCTGGTTTTGCCATTAAGCGAAGCAAGGCTAAGGGACCAGCTCGAGAAATTCAGTTTCTAGGAGTCAAGTGGCAAGATGGACGTCGTCAGATCCCGACAGAAGTAATCGACAAGATCACCTCTATGTCTCCACCTACCAAAAAGAAGGAGACACAAGCTTTCCTAGGTGCCATAGGCTTTTGGAGGATGCACATTCCCGAGTATAGCCAGATTGTGAGCCCTCTCTACCTGGTCACCCGCAAGAAGAATGATTTCCACTGGGGCCCTGAGCAGCAACAAGCTTTCACCCAGATCAAGGAGGAAATCGCTCATGCGGTAGCCCTTGGCCCAGTCAGGACAGGACCAGAGGTAAAGAATGTGCTCTACTCTGCAGCCGGGAACCATGGTCTGTCCTGGAGCCTTTGGCAGAAAGTGCCTGGGGAGACTCGGGGTCGACCACTGGGGTTCTGGAGCCGGAGCTACAAAGGCTCTGAAGCAAACTACACTCCCACAGAGAAGGAAATCTTGGCTGCCTATGAAGGAGTTCAAGCTGCCTCAGAAGTAACTGGCACCGAAATGCAGCTGCTTCTGGCACCCCGGCTACCAGTGCTGGGGTGGATGTTTAAAGGAAAGGTTCCTTCCACAAATCATGCCACAGACACCATATGGAGTAAATGGATTGCCCTCATCACTCAGCGCGCCTGTATTGGAAATCCGAATTGCCCTGGGATTCTGGAAATTATAACAAACTGGCCTGAGGGGGAGACTTTTGGATTGTCTTCTGAAGAAGAAGAGCAAGTGGCAGGTGCCGAGGAGGCCTGAGCTACCGGAGACTGAAAGACAATATGCCCTTTTTACGGATGGTTCCTGCTGAATCATAGGCACTAGTCAGAAATGGAAAGCTGCAGTGTGGAGCCCCACACGACAAATGGCACAAGCTACTGAGGGACAAGGTGGATCGAGTCAGCTTGTAGAGCTTAAAGCTGTCCAGCTGGCTTTGGATATTGCTGAGTGAGAGAAGTGGCCGAGGCTCTATCTCTACACCGACTCATGCATGGTAGCTAATGCTCTGTGGGGATGGCTGAGTCGCTGGAAAAAGGCCAACTGGCAGCGCAGAGGGAAACCCATCTGGGCCGCCGAGATCTGGCAGGACATTGCCACCCAAGTAGAGAAGCTGACCGTGAAGATCCGACACGTGGATGCACACATACCCAAGAGTCGGGCTACTGAAGAGCATCACAACAACGAACAGGTAGACCGAGCTGCCAAGGTGAAAATATCACAAGTAGACCTAGATTGGCAGTATAAGGGAGAATTATTCCTAGCTCATTGGGCCCATGATGCTTCTGGTCATCAGGGGAGAGACACAACATACCGATGGGCCCGTGATCGAGGGGTGGACCTTACTATGGACAACATCTCACAGGTCATGCACGACTGCGAGACCTGCGCTGCAATCAAACAGGCCAAGTGGATGAAGCCTCTGTGGTACGGTGGGCGATGGCTAAAATACAGGTATGGGGAAGCCTGGCAAATTGACTATATCATGCTTCCCCAAACCCGCCAAGGCAAGCGCTATGTACTGACCATGGTGGAAGCAACCATGGGATGGTTGGAAACCTACCCTGTGCCTCATGCCACTGCCCGGAACACCATCTTAGTCCTAGAAAAGCAGGTCTTGTGGAGACACGGCACCCCTGAGAGAATTGAGTCAGACAATGGGACCCATTTCAAGAACAGCCTTATCAACACCTGGGCCAGAGAACATGGCATTGAGTGGATATATCATATCCCCTATCATGCACCAGCTGCCGGGAAAGTTGAATGATGCAATGGACTGCTTAAGACCACCCTGAAGGCACTTGGTGGGGGAAACTTCAGGAATTGGGAATTGAACTTAGCAAAAGCTACCTGGATGGTCAACACCCGAGGGTCCATCAATCGAGCTGGTCCTGCCCAATCTGAACCCTTGCACACAGTGGATGGAGATAAAGTCCCTGTGGTACATATGAAAGGTATTTTAGGAAAGACTGGATTAATCCCACCCCAGGCAAAGACAAACCCATCCGTGGGATTGTTTTTGCTCAAGGACCCGGTTATACTTGGTGGGTAATGCAGAAGGATGGGGAAACCCATTGTGTACCACAAGGAAACTTAGTCCTAAGTGAGAACTATGTGTAAGGTTTCATCATGATGCAGATGGAAATAGGAAAAGGGGTGGATAATGTCCAAGACTGAGCACCAAGATGTTTCCTATTACCATCCGAGTAGCAGTTGCCACTGGACATTTTCCTTATCTCCTGTTCATGGGCCCATCAATGTCCTGCCGCATGACTCAGAGATAACACTCTCCAGGAGCCAGGTCTGTTTAACAGGTGATTAAGGACACACCTTGTGACTCAAAATAACATCAGCCCATTGTGAGATGCTCCGCCCAGGGAGAGAAGCTAGGCATTCCCACCTGGATAAATCCAGGGATTTCTAGACAGAAAAGCAGCCTTTCCACAGGTCTCCGAGAAGACACAGCAACCACATCTGCCACTCCAATTTGGACTGCTACCAGCACGCTGGCCAAAGGGGTGTCAGGTTGTATTCTGACTTTGTCAGTGGTCTTCCTTTTGTATCATTGCATGTATTTTTGTCTTCTTTTTTTTCTTTTCCTAAAAAATTGTATTTCTGACTTGGAGTCTCTCGCTGGTTTTGCTTTCAAACCAGAACACCTGCAGATTACAGAGTTACTGTAACAATCTTGGACTGTCCTTGAACAAGCAGAATAAGGAAAAATGAACCATTGTACAAGTACAAAGCTAGACACTATGCAGGATATGAGAACCGCTGTGTTAGCAACCCTGACCAAGCGCTTGCAGCATGACAGCCAATCAACAAGTAACATGTACGCATGATTGCAGCCAGTCAGCCAATGAGTATTAGATAACTGCCGCATGAACAAAGCATAAAAGTATATGTATGATAAGTTTGTTAATAAAATTTGTAGAACGACATGTAGCCATATTGGCGTGATTGTCGTTACTCGGCCGGTTCTCCATGGGATCCTCTTCATTTATTTTTTAGGTTGGATAAGGTCTTGAGCAACATGGTTGAGTGGAAGGAATCCCCGCCCATGGCAGGGAGGTCGGGACTAGATGGTCTAAGGTCCCTTCCAACCCTTAACATTCTATGATTTTATGATTTTGTGATTTAAAAAAAGATCTGGATTCAACCTTAAACCAACATAAATCATTCAGTATGTATAACAGTGCTTTAAAATGTCAGTTGCTACCATGCAGGTTAGTTTTCCTGAAATGTAAACCTACAAATATACGGCAGACTGTAAGCCTAGTTTGAGAATTCACTACAGACCTACAGATTGCAGAATGACCCATATGCTATAGGATTGCTGATGTACATTTATCAGTATTAATTTGTATAAATTTGACCTGCAAAAGGACAAAAGAATGGGAGGATGTGAAGACAAGGTACATCTCATGGGTGAGACTTCAAACACCTTGTTTGAACCTCCCATTCATTTTTTTTTTTATCAATCAAAAAGTAATGTCCCAGATTTTAGGGAAAAAAAAGCAAACCAAATCAAGACAACAAATTTAGAGATATCTGTGTCTTTTGAAGGCCAAAGGTGAGGTGGAAAAAGCGTAAAAAAGAGAAATGATATCCTAGTACGATTGCTTTGTTTCACTCTGCATAGAATACAACTGGATCCCAAATTACTTCACCATTTTTTTCTTCAAGAAGAATGAAAATTTAATTCTTCATTCTTGTTCCTCTTTCCTCTGGTCTCCCTTGAAAGAAAAAGGACATTTTAATTTAGACATTACTATTGCCTTATCACTTGTGTTTTTCAAAACAACGGTTTTAACAATTTTATTTAAATGGCTGGAGAAAGGGACCAACAGGAATCTCATGCAGTTTAACAAAAGGAGATTCCAAACACTGCACCTGGGGAGGAAAAAACCCATGAACCAACAGCGGCTCAACCAGAAAGGCCCAGGAAGAACACAGGGCAGTGGTGAGCACCCCAGTTCTCTGCCAGGCTCACTGGGTGTGCTGCCAGCAGGACACGGAGGAATCGTGCCCTCTCCCCTGCCCTGTGAGGCCACACCTGGAGTGCTGTGCCCGCTCTGGGCTCTCCAGCCCACGAGAGATGAGGAGCTACTAGGGAGAGCCCAGGAAGGGCCACAAACACGGTGAAGGAAGAGGAGTGTCTCTCTTATGAGGGAAAGCTGAGAGAGTTGGGTCGGTTCACCCTGGAAAGTACACAGCAGCACCAGACTCACCACAGGACCTGACAAACTGAGGAGTTTCAGGCCACCAAAAGACATCTGACACGCCGTGGAGCAGGGTCTTTTCCCTCTGGGCTGTTTGTTGTGCTCACCAGGCAACAGCCAGGTGCCACAGGCTCCTGTATTTGCACACTCGGCCCAGCGTGCGGCCTTCAGCAGGACCCAGGCCCTGCACTGGCAGTGCCCCACAGCACCACTGAGGGCTCCCAGCCACTTCCTCCTTCCCGGACCGCCTCATGCAGGTACCCTGTGCCAGCTGAGTCCCACTGGCTGGGCGGAGCAGTGTGGAAGGGAGATTTCTCCCGGAATGGGGAGCAGCACGCCTGGGGGAACGGAGCGGGAGGCAGGTGTCGAAGGCAGCTGAGGGGCGGCTCGGTCACTTTCCAGTAAGGTCTCCTTTTCCTGCAAGGAGACCCTTCGGGCGGGCCCTGTCTCCCCTCTCTGCCCCACTTCGGGAGGGCCCTGTCTCCCCTCTCTGCCCCACTTCGGGCGGGCCCTGTCTCCCCTCTCTGCCCTACACGGAGACCTTTCGGGAGGGCCCTGTCTCCCCTCTCTGCCCCACACGGAGACCTTTCGGGAGGGCCCTGTCTCCCCTCTCTGCCCCACACGGGGACCTTTCGGGTCTCTGCCGGCCCTGTCCCCCCTCTCTGCTCACGCTCTGGGTTCTCTGCTGCCCGGTTCCCGGCGCCAGAGAAGCTCCGGCACTTGCCCCGTCTCTTGGCAGCCCATGGCGCCCGGTGCCGCGGAGGCTCTGCGGGAGAGCGGCTCCGCCGCGCCGGCCGCCACGAGCGGGGGGCAGCGGGAGGCAGCGGCAGCCGGGCTGTGCCCCATCTGCCTGGGCGCCGTGGACAACGCGGCGCACGTGGACACCTGCCTGCACACCTTCTGCTTCGCCTGCATCCGGCAGTGGGCTGCCGTGCGCGCCGCCTGCCCGCTCTGCAGGCAGCGCTTCGGCCGCATCCTGCACACGGTCAGGGCGGACGACGACTACCAGGAGTACGTGCTCGGCCCGCCCGGCTGCCAGCAGAGCGCCGCGGCCGCGCAGAGCGTGCTCGGCACATCCCCGCGCTGGCGCTACCACCTGCGCCCGCGGCCCCACCGCCGTCCCGCTGCCAGGAGAAGGGGGCGGCCGCCAGGGGACGGAGAGAGAGCTCCAAGAACCTCTGACACCTCTGCCCGATAGGCTGCAGCGCAGCGCTCGACCCGCCCTGCCGGTGGACCTGCCAGCCTGGGGGCGCGGCTTACGGCCCTCATGTGCTTGGAATGAGCATCCAGAGGCTTTGCGGAGCACGCGTCTCTCGCAGCATCTTCGTACATTGCATGTGAATACACTAATTCGATGGAGGTCTTATTTTATCTCTGTCTCTCTTTTTCATTACTTTTATTATTAGTCATAATAGTATTGTTATTTTTTAAATTATTAAAGTGTTCTTATTTCAACCCAAAAAGTTTATTCTTTTTTTCCCAATACTCCTCCCCAGTAAGGAGAGGGTGGTAAGTGGGTGAATGGATCTCAGTTCCTGGCTGGTGTTCTCCAGCTGAAAGAACCCGAGCTTTCATTGGTGCTGGAAAATCATTGGCTTTGTGGTCACTGAACAAAGATCCAGAAGCTTTTCAAAGCATGATTTTCTCAAAACCAAAGGAAGCTACTTCAAGCAATGCTTTCTAACAGTGCTTTGTTAATGTAGGAAAACATAAGGGGAGAATGCCTGGAACGTGTTGTGAACTTCTTTATATAAATGCTGCAACAGAGCCTCTTTCACTTGACCTCCCGAAGCTTTCCCTCTCCAAGCACCAGAGCATCGCTGCCTGTAGTAGTGGGGAACAAACCAACACCGACCCCCTTTATGCATCCGAAGGAGATCCCCCTGTCTGAGCCCTCTGACCCCTCTCTGACCCTTCTGTACAGCAGCAGCTCAACTCCCCCGGCCCAAACCCGGCTGGAATGCAGGAGAGGGCTGGGTTCAGGCTTCACAAAAGATACTGCTGAGGACCATCTGCTGACCTGCACACTTTGGCTTGGCGTTTTTTGCAGAGCAAAGCTCAAAACTCCAAGCATCCCAGGACTTCAGGAGCCACCCAAGAAGCAGACTGGCATGCAAGCAAAACATAGGTTTCCCACTCCTCTCTATCTCTAAGTCTTACTGGGCCCATCGCAGTCCCCCACTTTCAATCATTTCCCCACATACACCAGCACCATATCTGAATATTTCCACAAGCTGCACTACAATCCCCTTTTGCTGTGCTGGGGCAGCTGCACAGACTCTTATCCCACATCCCACATGGGTCCCCAGCCTGCTGGCAGAGTTCCCACAGCCAGTGAGGCCTCTGCACTGCATTCCTGTGGCATCCGTCTCCACTTGGCAGGGAAGGGCCTGGAGGTCCTGAGGACATCAACATACAAATGACACCGGTGGTGTGCCCTGTGGCCAAAAGGCAAAGAGGCTCCTGGGGGCACTGGGAGTGCTGCCAACAGGACAGGGAGGGATCACACCCTCCCTACCCTCTTCTCTGCCTGAAGAAATGTGCAAAATTCCATGCAAACACAAGATGAAACTGTGGTGATTGTCATGGACTGGGATATTATTGAATAAGTTGTCTATATATTTAATTGCCATCTTTAGCCTTCAATATCTTGGAAGCAGAAGGTAATCTTCTTCCCTCTACCTGCTCCCTAGGTACTTGGTTGTGCAAAATTAACTAGTTAAAATAAGGCAGGAACCAACTGCTGGGCCTCCTACACTTCTAACAACAGCTGTGATGAAGTTATCACTAAGAACAGATTATTTTCTATAAAATATGGATGAAAAATGCATTAAAACATAACACGAAGCCAAATTACAGTTCTTGGATGGTGTGTTGTCTCTAAGTCAATGTTGTTGAGCCTATGTATCTAATTCTGTGTGGGACTCAGCACAAGTTCATGTCTTTACTTTGCAGAAAAATCTAGAAATTGACTCCCATGCATCTACCTTCCAAAGTCACCTTAATGCTACTATGTCTGGGCAGAAAAACTTTGTGTACAACTTAATACAGGAAAGTAATAAAATTACTATTTTGTGCTTTAGGCAAGTCAAAAAATATGTTTGCTTTAAATTCAGGAACTCTAATGCAATCACACAATTAGATACTATTTTCAAGTTTAAAATAGCCAGTGATCTCTGTATGAGGACCCAAAACTAATTTCTTTCAAGTGAATTTTATGAAGCATCAGAAGAGAAAAAAAAAATCAATGCCCAGAATTTGTTTGAAGCGATACATGTTGTTTTTAAAAATGGGAACCCCTCCATATAGTTAAAAGATCAGGAAAAGGATGAAATATTAAGTGGCAGATGAGATAACAGACAAGATAATTGCAGAGCATTAAGGACTCAGATTTATTTTTAAGACATTCAAGCTCGATTTAGAAAACCTTTTTGTTAACTTTTGTGAATCTAAAAAGAATTATCTTAACATGTTGAACAATAATGGGACTAATGGTGTTAAAGCATCATCATTTCCTATTCCAAAGCAGCCCATACAGTAACTGGCCACAGAGTGTTTCTGCAGCACAAATAGAAGGTAACAAGGCTAGAGGAGTCATAATGCAGCAAAACCTCAACATGCCACAAAAAGAGATTTGTCATGCTCTGTGCTGGGGTAAGTGACAAGTCCTGAATTTTCTCACTGAGTTACCATGCACAGGGAAGTTGAGCACACTTCCTCTCACAGGCTGTTCTCAAACACCATTTTGTTTCTGTGGCATCAGAAAGGCCATACTAATTCAGGGTGAGAGCTGAGTGTGTGAAAGCTAAGTGGACAGTTCCCTGAAATGGAGCTGCGCTAGTCTGATAGGGATAAAAACAAAAGCAAAGATAAATCTGTGTTGATAAGTTTACAGGCAAGCAAATGTGTAGCTTTAGCAAAGAAATAGAGAACTGGTTTCTGTACTGGTTTGGTCTGAGGCCTGTGGAGCTGTCTTGAGACTCCTCTGGTTTTATTCCACATTTCTGAGACAATGAATAAAGAAAATAGTGCTGCCTATTGTCAAAGCCATCTGCATGCCTTCTAGTGCTATTACACTTCTGCATTTATCACATACTTTGAAGAAACTTCTACACTCTTCTGTTTAGGAATCCTATTCTCCGTGTTTTTACAGAAAACCTACAGAAAGCTACAGCAAGTGCTTTCCTCCTATATTTTTCATCCCCTCAGATTAAAAAAAAAAATTAAATGTATACTTAAATTATAATTTTAAGTATATATATGGAGAGGTACATATCTTTTAGATATATACTCATACATACAGTTGTTTGTAGATACAACTACATATATGTGTATATATTACACAAAGCTATAAATACTAATGTTTGACTACACACTATAGATTGCAAAATGTGGGCACCATGACAGCATATAAAATGATCTGTTTCCCTTCTATTACTACATGCCTGAAATGACGCCAGAATATAAATAAACATATTTAATTGCATTTCTAAAACTATGACTGATAAAAAACAACTCTACAGAGGTTTTTGAAGATGTTCTTAGTTCTATCACTACACTTACAATAGAGATTATTTAACTTTAGATAGTTAGTAAGTTGTTTCTGACCATAAGGAAGTATGTGAAAATGTTTATTTGTGTGTATAAATAACAGGCAACAAATACTACTGCTATGGACAGATTAGAGGAAGGAGCTGAATTCCTGAGGGTGAGGAAATAAAACATGGGAGGTAAGACTAAAAGGAGACATAAAAATGAAAATCAATATTTTATAGTTGGTGAAAGAGAGGGAAATTTCCAGAGTGCAGCAGGCCACATGTAGGTAATGAAAATCACAGTTTAATGGAAGTATGCTTGCATTAGCATGCTGAAGAGCTGTAAGTGAAAATTTTTTCTTTGTTCAGAGGTAAAAGAGTGCTAACATAATTACAGTTGAAAATTAGGATGACAGCTGAGACCTGAAAGACATTTCTTATTTTTGGGGATAGATTAGAAAGGCCTTACCTCAGATTGCATTCAGGAAGTGTATACAAGAGTTTGTTATGGCAAGAATTTGGGGATCTAGGCATAAAGCTGTGTTGAAGATGATGCTACATTAGACATGTTTTACACAGCAGTCAGTGTGATCATTTGTTCTACAGGAAATAAAATGTGCGTTAAGAAGGGTTTCTCTTCTGAAAAGCTTCAATAACAGTAAAAAAAAAATAGAATTACCATGGTGACAACCAACAATCTTGCATGCCAACATGGAAAAAATAAAACAGGGAAAAACAAAACAGAAAACCAATTAAGAATTTAAGCAATGATAAACTACACAGTTTAGAGTCTGATTCTTTATCTTGTATTTCAAATATGATTTCAGATTAAACAAACTATTTTCATGTTGTTGGTAGTCTAAAGATTGTCAAGAAACTAAGGCTCAGCAAAGTGGATGTAAACAATAAAACTATAAAATCTTATGTCTATTGCGGAGGGGAGAGAAGCAGAGAAAACAGAAGCAAATGGATTTTTACAAAACTATGCAGAAATATTTTTTATACCCCCACTTTCTTAACATGCCGTAAAATAACTCACAGAAGGTAAACTTAAGAGTCCATTCTTTTCCCATGCTAAATTCCCAGCAATTTCAGGAATTTCTCAGCAGTTAATGACATAATGTTGTACTACCCTGAGTCTTTTTAAAGTGGTTAAATGAATCTGCTGTGGACAGTAGACTACTGTCCTCATTTCCATTACAGTCCCTAGCAAGGGGTCCACATTTTCTACTGAAGCAGTATCTTCTGGGGCTCAGTGGACCTATAGTAACTTATCTCATACTGTGACTTCATAATAACAGAACATATGCCAACAGCAAAATTCAAGCTCTCAAGACAGAAGAGGAAATAGAACAGTAGAATTGCACAAGAGAGGATATGGATAAAGAACTGGAAGAGATATGAGGGAGAAACCAAATGAGAAAGAAATATCAGGGTATTAATTTTTCACAAAATAGTGTGTCTTGGAAAACATGCTAATAATCATATCCTTTATTCACATAACAGAGAATTTTTAGAGATCTGCAGAAGCGTTTTCTGTGTAGATCAAAAACTAGTGACACAATTTGGTAAGCCTTGATGAAAAATATTAATTAAACTATACCCCTGTATTGTTGAGCAGTAGTGTTAGCAGATTCTACACAGACAACTTCTCTGGGAAGGAGTAAAAGTTTATTATTTTACGTCTAGATCCATGGTTTTTTACATAATTTTGGTAATCTACCTGTCTGTCATCAATCTTCCTTTCTAGAACACTCATTCATTCCCTTGTTTCTTGACTTGGATCCTTTCTGAAATTATCTGAATATCAGCCATGCACCTGTGAAACTACTTTAAAAGCTTGAAAAAAGCCAATGCTGTCTTACTCATCTGAAAATTAAGATATTAACTCAGTTAATTGAATGCATTTTTTATTGCAAAGTGGTACAAATTCATTACAGAGGAGTTTCAACATGGTTGTGTTCAACAACCGTGACAAACAACGGAACAAACTGCTTTGCCTCTGAGAGCTGTCATATGGAGCTCCCAAAGCTTTACATCTACAACATGTGTAATGTGTCTTTGAAAAGAGATGGAACCACATCTGCAGTGACCTTGGGCTCTTGTGCTGAGCATTTAGGAAGTTGTATTCCAGCATAATAATGTAATAATGCACATAAAGCTACTCAGCAAAGAAACATCAGACATGATGAATGGAAGTCCTGTGTTAAAGAACAATTAGGACCCTAGGTTCTGAGGCGGAGTTGGTTTATTTCAGCTTGAGCTGTGTGCCTTTGGAAAGGCAACAACCTATTTTTTCTGAAGCTCAGAAACAAGAGTTCTCTTCCAAACTTGGTTTTCAACAGCAGCCTAGGTGAGCCTTTGGCATGGTAACCTGACAATTGTTGTGATACCTCTCTGGTAGAATGCTGGTATATTTACCTCTTCACTGTTAAAATTAACACTCCTAACTGCCACTGAAACCTATATGCAGGCAAAGCAGCTTTTTCTCATACCTGAGATGTTAGTTTCTGCATCATAACTCCATAATTTCTCAGATATTGGCTGAAGTTACTCACTCAGCAACATCTTCACTGCTGCTGCTAGTGAAGTTCTCAGGCACCTGTCCTCAAGCTATAGAGCAGTTTGCAATTTTGATATTTATATATAGATTCAGTCTGAAAACTAGTCTTTTTCTACATGTAACTGGACACTATTCTAGTGATAAAACCCCCATATTAATTTTGACAGTCAGGCACTACTGTTTTTCCAGCTAACATTTACACCGCCAAATCCACCACTAAGGTACTCTCTTGTTTCTGCCTTTGCATGTCTTCACTGTAGCAAACAAGATTCTCTTGCAAGTTGTGATCAATATTCCACAACAAGTTGCTTTTAGCTGACTAGCCATCTACTGGATGTGTTAAGGGGCTGACCAGTGTTTATCATTAACACTGGATAAGCTAATTTTCCGTTTCGTAAATGTGGATCAAACTAGGAAAAAAAGTCTGACTTAGTGAAAAGGAATACACAGGAAACAAAGTCAGCAAGGCAAGCTTGTTTTGACTTAGAAGTTTACTTTTTATAAGTGAGTGAATTAAGCCAAATTATTCAAAATTCTGCAAAATCTGGGGGCAAAGGTGTGCCATATAGAATTTTTTAAAATAATTACTTTTTGTAAGAATCTGGGATGTATGTGTATTTGACATCTTCCCTTTGCAGAAAAAGCAGAATAAAGGTTGTGTAAATTCATTTCCCATCCAGTCAGTAGAAATCAGGTCAGCTCTACTTACGGCTGCATTAGCATTCAGATCAAGCTCACTTCACTCACATTTCCACCCAAACATCTCATTACAGCAGTCAGTCTAGCTGTTCAGGGCACAACAGATATTTTCATCTTTTCCACATCTGGCCACTTGAAAGGTGTGCTTTCAGTTTCTCTGACTTGTACTAAAGCAGTCAGAAACAGTCTTTGTGAGGTCATGGACCAAGTTTTGCTCAGAAGGAGTGAGTCATCCACTTCCAAATCCTGATACTGTCCAAGTTGTTATTTGCCTCAATGGCATTGACCATGTATTAGATATTGTCTCAAAAAAAGAAAAAAACCCACTGATGTACCAAGTACAGTAATGTTGCATCAGAAACAAACCTGACAACAGTTTGCTGTTTCTTGAAAAATCCTTTGAAAGACCTTTGAGGTCTTTCTGTGTATGTTCTAGGTTGTAAAGATAAATATTTGAACACCTGCAATACAGAAAAACATGAGGAGATCAAAAGTGAAAAGATAGACTTTTGCTGTATCAGGAGAGATCACGGTTAAAGTCGAATTGATATCTCATTTTAAGTGTGGGTGGGGTACTGCTTTTGAAAGATCTCATACTATCAGAAAGTCATGTTTTAAGTAACTGAATCTACAGAATGATTGTGATATCCTAGGAGAGAAAATACACCCCAATGTTGACTGCTAGCTTTAGAGCTCAGAACGTAGTTGCCAGTGTTTTGGGAAGAGCATTTCCTATGAGAAATGAGACTAGATGCTACTTTAAGCAATCCCTCCACCCATTAAAAAGCAGACAGCAGACAGAAATGTCAGTAGGTGGAGCTGCCTCCACCTACTTCTTGCAGTCAATAGAAAAGTTTCTCTGCAGAAATTGCATTTACAGGCACCCAGTCAGCTTTTCCCAGTCCCTGGCAGATGGTACTTGAACAAAACATGAACATGCAAGAATGCAGCTTTTTTACATCATGTTACCAAAGTGCACAAGTCAGGAGAAGACAGAACACAAAACTGACAATGTTTGTCAGCACAAGCTGGGGGATTTTTGGTGGTTTTGTTTGCTTGTTTGTTTTTGGTTTTGGGTATTTTTTTTTTGTGTGTGTGTTTTTTTTTTTGTGTGTGTGTGTGGTTTTTTTTGTTTTTGTTTTTTTGTTTTTTTGTTTTTGTGTTCCTAGTCATGATGAATGGTATTATTTTGCAGTTATATGCTTTTGCTCCAGAGCATCCTGTTCACAATAGTAAAACACCCTATATTTCATGCTCAGACGGAAGGCAATGCTAATGTAAATATGTCTATTTTCATCATCTTCAGTGCTGAGGTACATGAAGTGTATCTTTGCAGATGATAATCAGGCTGACAGTTTTTTCTTCCATTATTGTTCTAGTGAAATAAATATGCAGTTCATCTATTTATTTCTAAAGAATACTTCCACTTCATCTCTCAGCTTGAAGCGGTACAGTGTAATGAAGGCTGTGATCAATCCATTGTCTTTATTTTAAAAGGGAGATTCATGAATCTGATTAACTGAAAGAATGAATGTGCTATAAAAACTTCTGAGAATCACTTATATGAGGTGAAGAATAATCATGGTATGAATTTATGATATATGTCTGAAGATTGGCTTATTTCATATGAAGAATTTCATGTCTGCTTAATTTCTGAGGCCTTGAGTAATTATGGCAAGGAAGGTTCTCTGACCACCATCTTCAAGGTTGACTTTGCTGAGTAACTATGGTTCATTTCTTTTCACATGGCAGGCCACAAACCAAAACATTAATATTAAAATGAGTAATTTTGATTGTGAATGAAGAGTTAATGCTTGCCCTGATAGTTATAGATATTACAGTAAAATCAGCTCCTCTGGATGTTTACAAAGCACACAGAACATACATCGTCTTCTGATTTTATGCATGTCCATATGGTCTTCTTCAGCAATCCTAATCTCCAATCTTTTTTCTGATATACCTAAAAAAAATCAGGGAGGCTGATTAGCACTTATATGTCCAGGTAATATGCTGGACAAAGGTAGTCTGTCAAAATCTTCAAAGAATTTTTCTTGTTTTGTGGTAAGAGCAAAATGAAAGAAAATGTTTATTTTGTGGTTATGATGAGCAAAATATGCACAGAATAGTATTTGATTTCACTGTGCTGGTAACAGGTGCAGTGCCTTTGGGCTCAAGTCTCCTGATACCTTTCTCATTTTAGAATTTCTAAAATAACCAAGAAAGACACTTCTAATAAGGACCTGATACAGACATCCAGATGACAATAGGAGGTGCTTAAAAGCAGCTCTGAGCAGTTAGGCACTTCAGTGTTCATTAGACAGTAGAGATGTATGGTTGATATATTTATCTTCAGGGTGACATTTAACCATTCATCTGACTTGATGAAAGTAAGATCTTGAAATAATACACATCCCATCCCCAGTTTCTGTCTGGCCTTCAGATCAGAACGTAGGGACAACAATGCAAACTATACAGCTTTATTTACTTTTTCCTTTCACTTCGTCTTAGTGAAAGGACAAAAATTCTCCTGAGCTACAGTTCCATGTACATTGTCACAGATAATTAGCACTGTTTTTATATTGTCTTAATCTTAACAGTGTTTTAAAAATCATATTAGGATTTAGCATCTCTTATGAATGCCTCAGAGCCAGGGCCTTGCCTCTTTCAGTGAAGAGTCTCTAGCACTGATTTAACTGAACATCAAAAAGATCAGTAGTTAAACAGCTGATGATTTCTGCCAGCACATGAGAAAAAAGCTTTTGTTTCCGTGCATATACCAAGAGTTTCACAATTTTGAGAAGTAACTTCTTTTCCTCATTTAAGCTTGATCCATCTGCTAGCTATTAGAAAAGTATCAACTAAATAAACTGAAGGTGGTAAGTCTATAGGCTCAAAGTGTTGTCTTGACCCGGAACAAGTTTTAGTTTTTAAATTTATGTGGCTAATCTGTAAGTGATACTTTAATTTATTGCTTGGTTATTGGTTAAGTGTGTATCCTGGTGAACTGAGAATCCTGAAGTAATGGCCTTGAAACTATTAATCTAAGCCTGGCAGCTTAGATTTAGATGAAGAACATGGTATGTGTTTTTCTCTCTCGCAGTTTCCTCTGCCAGGAAGACGTTGGACCTGGCAGCATTGCTCATCAGCTGATAACAAGATCTTTTGGAGACATGGCCCAATCACCTCTGTTACACTGTGATAATACAAAGGCATGGGATGTGTTTAACCTTCTGTCAGTTAACATCTGTATTACTGAAGACTAATCTCAAGAGAATAAAGTTTGCAGGATGTAATCAGTACTGAGGGGATTCAGATCAATAAATTTTAAATTAACAACACAAAAAATGTTTGTTGCAAGGCAATGTAAAAAAAATACTTAATTCCCATTCAGAGCTGTTATTTTTATTTTAACAATTGGAAAAGCAGATAGGGAAAAGTGTGGAGCCCTTTATTCACTATTGTTTAAGAGCCAAGACTCCTCTGTAGAGCTGCTGCCTTGCCAAAAGTAAATTTTAAGTGTGTATATTAAATGCTTCAGTTTTGTAATGAGAAATGTCTTAAACAAGGGTGATATTTTTTAATTCCAGATTTATTTGCCTTCCTTCTGTGAAAGTTTTTGATATGGCAGGATTATAAGATCAAAATCATGCGGTAATATAGAATTAAGACCATCATGCTGAAAAACTTCAGATAAATGTATATTTGTCGCTTACATCCCAGTTTATAGTAAATGTTTTATTTACTGCTATAATTACTATTACTACTTCTAGCACTTAAGGTAAAGAGATAGAGTCTCCTATCCATTGGGGTTTCTTACCTTGTCTTTAGCATCACCATGAGTGGAGATCATGTCAAAAAGATCAAAAAGAAAAAGAAAAAAAGAGCTATTTGACAGAAAGACAATGTTTACTCTTAAGAAAATATTCTTTAGCTTGAAGTTACACATGCTCAAAAGCACAATGACTTCCAACCTTAGCCATACTTCTCCCGCTTATCTGCCATTAATTTATTAACTTTTGTCAGGAATTAAGTTTGTTCTAATGTATTTAACCTTGACTTTCTAAGTCTTCATGTCCCATGCAGAAAATAGATAATAATGTGTGTTTTTTCCACTTTCTTGTGAGCATGATCTTTAAAAGGTTTAAATCATTTCAGTTGGCATGTGTGATGCAGTAATTTTAATGAACACCTAAGCAGATTTCATCTAGTCCTTTTGTGTAGTTAGGAATAATTAACAGTAATGAAAAAACTATTAGCTAATTTCTCAAAACAGTTTTAGATTGTACCTTTGTATACATACATCCTCCAAAATGCCTCAGAAATTCCTTAAAATCCTATTACTTAGAAGTGTGTTCTAAGATCAGTTCTTTCTAAGATCACTTCTTCTATATATACTGCACAGTATCTTTGGTGATTTAACCATTGGAAAAGTGCAAAAGAAGTTTCAAAATCTTCATCACTGCTTTTTGAACAGGTGAGGAAAAAAAACATGATAAATAGATATGGCAGAACTGATTTCACCTAAACAAACAGATTTCAAATAGAGCCAGATTTACCTATTCCTTATTCTATAGAGTATATTTTAGAATATACTCTAAATTGGAGGAATATACTCCAATAATATACTCTCATTGGAGGAAGCCCTGCTAGGGCTTCCTCCAATGTAAATTTATACCTATCTCAATATATTAAATGCACAAGAACTTCTGATTTTACCTTTAAGTCCCTTGTAAGAAAGCTCAGAAGTATTATCATATTGTATAGAGGAACCTAATCCATGTGAATTTGTTTGGGTTTTCAATATCAATTGTCTAGATTCCCCGCAAGGACTATTACATTTTATTTAACTTTCTTTTTCAGACATGGCTGTTTATAGTGTGAATGACTCTAACATGTATTTCTTTCATGTATTTAGTTTTGTTTGGGGATGGTTGCATGAAATAGGAATAATATGGTGTGTTATGTTGTGAACACTTTTTATGAATATGATACTGTAAATGGTAATAGAATTGAAAATTACTATAAATATTTCAAGTATAATTCTAGAAACAATATGTCCAGTAATGAAAGGAGTTATACTTAAGCAGGGTATATTAAATGACTGAGAAAAAAATACAGTCTACTTTACCTTTCTTTACAGAGAATGGATGGATTGTGTTCTGTAACAAATAAACCAGCAATCCCTGGAGAAGGTGATGGTCCCATCAGGCCAAACAAGGAGATTAGTAAAGGTTAAAGGAGATATTGCTTCACTTAAACTGGTAAAGTTCCCAGTGATTGAAAAAAGGGGACATAATTCACATTTTTAAAAATGATTAAAAAGGAAGACCCAGGGAACTGCAATATGAGACCAAGTCAGTCTCACCTCAGTGCCTGGCAAGATAGTGGAGCAAATCCTCCTGGAAACTATGTTGAGGTGTATGAAGGACAGGGAAAAGACTGGTGACAGCCAACATGGCTTCACTAATGTCAAATTGTGCCTGCCTGATTTGGTGAACCTCCTAATGGGGTTACAGCATTTGTGTGTTGGGGAATGGCTACAAGAACAGGGCCATGGATCGAACATTTGTGGATGGGGAAGAATGACTGACATAATCTATTGTCCTTGTGCAAAGCATTTGATGCTGTCCCGTATTACATCCTTGTCTCTGGACTGGGGAGACGCTGATAGGTAGAACATTTAGTGGATAAGGATTTGGATGGATGTTTCACTCAGAGAAATGCAGCCACTATCTTGATGTCCAGGTGGAGATGAGTGATGACTTGGTCCCTCGGGGATCTGTACTGAGTATTATTTAGCATCTTTGTTGGCAATATGGACAGTGGAATTGAGTGCACCCTCTGCAAGTTTGCTGACCATGCCAAGCTTAATTGATGCTCTAGGTGCAGTTGATATTCTAGAAAGAAGGAATGCCATCCAGAGGGACTTTTACAAGCTTGGAAATCGGCCAGTGTGAGTTTTACAAAGCTCAGCGTGGCCAGGTGTTAAGTCCCACACCTGAGTTAGGTCAATCCCAAACATGGATACAGTCTGGATGATAAATGGACTGAGAACAGACCTGCAGAGATGGACTTGAGCATGCTGGTAGATGAGAAACTCAGCATGAACCAGCAATGTGCACTTGCATCCCAGAGAGTCAACCGTTTTCTTGGTTGCAGCCAAAGCAGCATGCCCAGCATGGCAAGGGAGGTGATTCTGCCCCTCAATTCTGATCTCATGAGATCCCACCTGGAGTGCTGCATCCAGCTATAGGACTTCTATGGGAGTAAGTCCAGAGGGCCATGAACACGAGGGCTGGACCAAATCTTCTGTGAAGACACACGTGAGACAGTTTGGGACCATTCTTGTTCTTTAAAATATGCTTGCCTGAGGTTTTATAGGATTAATGACAGTATTGTCATGTAGCTGTTCTGCAATATGAGTTCACTGGATGCCATGCCAGCTAGCTCACAGATCTCCACAGAAGACTGTGCAGGTCAGCTAGTGCTAGCTGGTAACATCTAGTGCTTAATTTGCCACTCTCTGTTTTAATATCAAATCATGGCCTTTCCTCTCAAATACTAAACTAATTTATTTTATACTCTGAGGGAAATGAAATAAGGTCTCTCCTAATTATTTAATTACTGATTTCACATCTGTGGCCAACCACTTTCCTACCACATAAATTCAATACTAACTGTAACACAAAAATTACTGGAAAAGATCAGACACAGGCTGCACAGGTCCCCCTGACTTGTGGACTAACGGGATGCTGGAAGGGTTTTACCTGCTCAGTGGAAGTTTCTCAGCTCCTTCTGTGCATTCAAGGTCAATGCAGATAGATCATGAAGGCTATAAATCATAGCTTCATCTGATCCCTCTCCTTTCTGTTTTCTCAGACCTCCACCAAAGCTCCTACTATAGAAAAATCAAAATACCTGTGAGAAACCTCATTGAATACTGAACTCTGATGTGCTAAGATTTGTTGGTTGTACTAAAATCTCTCCTTCGTGTCTCTAGCCACCTTCACTCTTCAGTCATTTCATGTCATCATTTCCTTTATTTTCACAGGAATGAAAGACTAAACATGCATAATTTAAAATATAAAGGAAAAAAAATCTAATTAAATTTGCATATTGGTACAATAATGAAATCAGAGTATTCCCACTTTTAGCTGATTTTGCTTTGTCTAACTCTCATCTTTTGGTTATGATTTGGCTTTTTTAAGATCTTTGTGTCAAAGGGAGTCTTTTGACTGCTATGAAAGGACTGTGGTTGAGTACTACTGCAGTAACTGTACTAATCCAAGTAGAGATTTTTATTCCAGTGACTCCAAATATTCATTTATTGGCATTTAATCTAGCTGTGAGTGAACAGCAGGCTCCAAAGCAGCCTGTTGATCTCTAAATCAAGCTCAGCTGATAAGCCATTCCCTTTACATCTAACAGCTGGTAATGGATGACATAAATCAGATACTAAGGTAACCATTTAAACTTTAGTGACCCCTAGCAGGGCTTCTTCCAGTGTAAATTTATATTGTCTTTTGGTACGTGGAAATAATTTTGTAAATATTTTCTGTTCTGAACTATTTAGCTGTTTTAGCGCTGTATTTTGGCCTATATAAATGCTGTCATTTGTGTCATCCCACAGTCTTACATAATCTTCTTCAAAGAGAAATGGTTAAATGCTTCTTAGTTCCATTTTGACTTGAACTTCAAATTCTATTATTATCATTATCATTAACTATCTTTGTCTTTACCATTATTATTGTAATGCACATGGTTTGCACCTGGACAGGTACCAGCTTTGTCCAGGGCATTGTAGAAAATGTATATTATCTCCAATTATTAATTTATTTATGTTAACAGTGATGACAAACTTTGGTGTGTATATTTTGGCATGTAACTGGTAATGTTCAGCAGTCTCCTTTTCCTACCCAAAAGTACATGCATTTCCATTACTTTCTGCAGAGCTGAAGTCAACCGGATAGACACTTTTTTCTCTAACATTAGTATTTGTTTTCTAATTAAGTCATGTAAGCTAGTACAGTTCAGTGGAAAATTCAGACTGCAAAAAAGACCCATGCAGGTTACATATGTGAATTAACAAAAACTATCCCAGATTTAGTTGATACAGTACATCAGCAGGCTTTGATATCCTGGTATTACTCTGCTAGCTTAAAAACAAAGCATTGCTTGCCCCAAGTCAGAGAATTTTAACACACATAGATGTGTTAAATTATTGCAGAGTTGAATTTTCAGTAAACAGGCAGTCTTAGAAGTTAAGTTGATGCTAAAATGCTTTAGGTATGGCTTTTTTTTTTTTTCTTTTTTCTTTTTTCTTTTTTTTTTTTTTTTTCTTGTAAAATGAAGACCAATGTTACCAGGATTTGCTATCATTCTGTGTATCGGGAGGATAGTTGATTTGAACAGGGCACTGTGAAATGCTGCTTAGAAAGTGTGAGAAGCAAAAGAGATATTGGAAAATGTACAGTAGAACCCTGAAGTGTGAAGAGAAGTTAAGTAAATGAGATGCAGGAGTACAGAGAATAAACGGCAAAGTCATTGGAGGCAAAATGGAGTAAAATGTTGCAAGACATGACTCATGTTTAGGAGGATGAAAAGGCAAGTTCTTTGTCTCATAATGGCTGGGGATTAAAGTAGTTGTCCTTATGCAGCTAGAGAAAATATCTCACACATATTTAAGGCTATATTTTGATCTTTAAATATTACTTCATCTTAGGAATATGTGACTCAGGAAAAATACTTGTCAAGGTAAATACAGTCTGAGCAAGTATAGTCTCTTTAAAAATCTTAAACATTTCAAACCGTATTTTCTGGAAGTAGTAACTAGTTATTTTCACTTGGCTACTTTGACAATATTACTTTTTTAAATCAATACCCATGAATGCCATTATAGGTATAAGGCTGAAAAAACATTTCCTTACCATTTATTTATTACATTTTTTTCTCTTCAGTTTGAGATATGCTGTTACTCCTGTGAAAATGGAAATACTACTACTAAATTAATGCTCCCCTGTAATAGAAACCTTCTAACTGATTTCTACATTAGCTTTCCAAAGGTAAAATTAGATAAAATTGTTCTAGCAGCATTAGGACTACTCAAGTTTAGGTTCCTACATAGTTTTGCTGGGAAGTCTTTATAAACATTTTTCCACTTATTTTTAATTCATAAGACTGACAGATAATTTTTGAAGGTCCTATAAATGTGGCTATTAGGGACAAAGAGTGGGCTGATGGTCTGTATAAAAACTTACCTGCCAGACAGTGCGTGCAGCATTGCTTCTGGCCCAGACAAACAGGAAAGGTAAGGACGGAGTTTCCTATAATTTCTCTCAGCAGGAGACACAGTAGAATCTGTACAGCCATTTTTAGAGGCTGAAAGAGCCATTAGCAACCTTATTTTGGTTAGCAAATTGTTTTGACTTGTTCTTTACTCTCTCTTTTGATGGTGCTGGTCCCAGACACTGTGGAAGTTTTCCTTTGTCCAGCTTTTTTGGGAAACTGACACCTTGGCAAAACTGAACTATGATAGCTCAAAATGCTTGCATGGCAAGCATCTGGTGTTCAGCTTTACTACTTCCTTGTTGTTTTTCTAGTACTGATATGTGCTGGTTACAGTTATATAGATATTTTAAAATACCAGAAAATGAAATTCCGTATTTCCTTCCTAACATGCACAGAGAAGTTATAATCTGAGTTGGGGTGTGTAGGGGTGATCTTTTCAAAGTTTTATAAACAGCAGAGGCAGGAGTGACAGAGACCAACTGTGTCCTTAAGGGCAGTTTTCCATTCTTAAATTTTTGTATGTAATGGAACCTTGGTGCAGGAAGCTTGACAGTTTTATGCTTAGTTTGCTTTGGACTGCTGTTAGAACTCAAATTTTCTTATACTTGAAAATTTACTCTGTGATTTCAGAATGACTTTTGAAAGAGTCTCCTGAAGAGGCTTCCTAAAAGTGCTGAGCTAGCTTCCTTCCAACAATGACTGGTCCAAAAGGACTTGTGTGCTTACACAAGACCATCATAACAGGAAAAAAAAAAAAAAAAAAAAAAAAAAAAAAAAAAAAAAAAAATAAATTGAGGCTACTTGCTGCATTATGCATTCAAAATTTCAGTGCTTTTTTTTTTTTTTTTTTTTTTTTTTTCTTTCAGGCACTGCCAGGCAGACTTACTGGGGCAATGAAGGAGAATAATAGAATGACACTTTAAACTAGCAGCCAGCAATGGTAGCAGCAATCTATTATCCACAGTGCATCTTGTTAGGTCCACAATATCACACAGGTATTTTCCTCTTCTGCTTTTAATTATTTCTGATTAGTTCTTGAATGCTACTCAGCCTCTGCCTTCACTGCAGTCAATTGTATGTGGCTTACTACTGTCAAAATGCCTCCTGAGAAGGCATAAACACATTCCAGTATACAGATGGAAGGCTGAAGAGTAGTGGATAAAGTCATTGCTTGGCATCCTATCTTCTGCAGTGGTTACATGCATCCTAAGTTGGCTCCCCACTTACTTGTTCCCTATTGAAGCATAAAAAACAAGCAAACACTGCAGAACCCCAGGTTCTTCCTTTAATCCTTTTTTCTTTTGGGGCAACTGGGCTCTTCTCTCAGTAGGACAGGAAGTCCTACAGTGCTTACATGAACCTGTGAAGGTTAGTTTTTCTTCCTCTCTTGTTTACTTTTTCCCCTGTCTCTCACACTGCTTATGAGATCTCCAGGGTTCACATCATATCTGTCTTGTCTGGATATACAGAGTCTTTATCTAATAAAAAATGTGTCATATTATGAAATAATTTTTCAGATAGGGTTGTACTTTAAATATTAGCATAAACTGGATTTTTTTTGGTGAAAAGTGAAAAGATCATATTTTGAAATTAACTATCATGCTAAGTAAAATAATTATATAGATTAAATAAGCATGGAGCATAGAGATTTAAGCAAATGGGCCAGCACAAGAGAAATTGCAGCGAACTATTGTATGAGAACTTGTAAAAAGAAAATATTCTAGTATTAAAAACATAATGCCATATATTTATAAGAAAGTACATATTAGAATTAATATATAATTTTACAGTTGTTTTGTTCTAGAATCCTATTTCTTCAACTAAAGTGCACAAACAAGTAAACAAATTTTTTTCTGAAGGCATCCTCCTGGCTTTTTGGGTTTGTACACAGAGAATTACATATAATCACATGTGAGTATTCCAGAAGTTGATGAGAGTCTAATTGGCTATGAATGACATGACATGACAGAATTATCTCTACTGCTGATTCTTTTAATATTCCCTACAGAAAAAAACAGGTTGAAAGAATATTAAATTTGTGAAGTTATGCTTAGGATTCCAGAAATGCCAGAATCAAACTTTAATTTTAAAATTAGAGCTGACTCAGTAGTTCATCTATTATTCCAAAATCTTTACATACCAAAGGGACACCAAACACCTCATCATTTACAATCACCATAACGTCTTTGCTGTCTGCATCAAAAGCAACATGCAATGCCTGCATCCTGCTACTAGGGATTACTCAGCAAAATGGCACCACATATCAAAAGAGGTGAAGGAT
The DNA here is from genome assembly GCF_024509145.1 of Vidua macroura. Taxonomy (NCBI): domain Eukaryota; kingdom Metazoa; phylum Chordata; class Aves; order Passeriformes; family Viduidae; genus Vidua; species Vidua macroura. Next base: position 23,289,756 of record NC_071611.1, read on the forward strand.
AATAAGCTGCAATAGGCAAAAAAACATGTAACATAATGAATTTTGGTATTTTATTTTCTTCTTTTACTATCCTTGAACTTAACACTAACTAAAAAATTGTCTGTCAAAATGCTCACCTTCTGCTAATACTATTTTTTCCTCTCTGCTTTTTTGCCTTGTTTTAGGACATACTCTCTCCTTCCTCCTACAGGCTTCTTCATTCTGATTTGCAGATACAAGTACCTTCATGTTGCTTTTCCTCCCCTTCCCAGGATTTTGCTCACAAATACACAATGTGTAACAGCGAGTTGGGGAATCAGAACCTCATGGCTCTGCTGGCCTCTGTCCATGGGCAAACAAGAGATTGTAGGGCCTTGGGATGAGTGGTTAAGTGATCAGGAGCACAGGTAGTGTTTGTTCTCCTCTCTCCTGCCACTTGCAGAGAATCATGAGAGAAGAAACAGGAAGATCACAGACCAGTACCTGGCTCTGAGCTTGGTGTCTCTGGCAAAATTGTGGGTTCTTTGGCCATGGGTTGGTTTACATGACACCAGGACTGCTGGCAACAGATGGTGTACACCTGTCTCAAAGGAGGAAAAGGAACTTGCACAAGAGCCAACAGGACTCATTGAGAAAATCTAGGGGAAAGGGATAAAACCAGGCCTGCTAGAGATAAGCCTGGGGACAGCATGACACTGAGGTGGTGGTATGCTACCAAAGTTGCTTGTGCAGCCATCTCAATAGATGTAGAGTATTGAGACCATGCAACAGCAAAGACTTGTGGGCTGTTGATGCCTTGGAAACCACAGATGTGTCTGCAAATGGTGACATAAGCAGTAGAGCTTCTCTCCCTGGAAAGGTGGCAGGATCAATATCCCAAATGAGCTGCTTCTACACCAATGCACACAGCACGGACAAGAAATGGAGGAGCTGGAAGCCACTGTGCAGCAGGAATACTATGACATCGTCAACATCACAGAATCATGGTGGGATGGTTCAGGCAACTGGAATGCTGCAACGGAAGGCTTTGAACTCTTCAGAAGGGATAAGCAAGGGAGGTGGAGGGGAGGCCTGTGTGCTAGAGAGTGTTTTGATTATCTAGAGCTTAATAATTGTGATGATGGGTTTGAAGATTTCTGGGTAAGAATCAGGGGGAAGGCCAACAGAGCAGATATCCTGGTGGGTTTCTGTTACAGACCATACAACCAAGATGAAGAAGCAGATGAAATATTCTATAAGCAGCTGGGAGAAGTTTCACAAACATTAAATCTTGTTCTTGTGAAAAACTTCGATTTACCAGATGTCTGCTGGATTACAACAGCCCAGGAGATTTCTGGGGTGTGTGGCAGATAACATCCTGAGAGAGCTGTTGAGTGAGCAATCTAGGAAAAGCATTTTCTAGAACTGTTGTTTGTGAACAGAGAAAGACTGATGGGTGATGTGATGGTTGTCTTGGGCATAGCAATCATGAAATGACAGTTTTCAATTCTCAGAGGGAAAAGAATGAAGGTCAGCAAAACTGCTACCTTGGAATTCCAGAGGACAGACTTTAGCCTGTTTAGGACACTGATTGACAGAAAGCCTTGGGAGGTAGTCCTGAAAGGCAAAGATGCCCAGGAAGGCTGGATATTCTTCGAGAAGGAAATCTTAAAAACACAGGAGCAGGCTGTCCCCATGTACCAAAAGACAGGGAGCTGGGGAAGAAGACCAGATTGGCTGAACAAGGAGCTTTAGCTGGAACTCAAGTAAAAAAGAGGAGAATTTAAGCCTTAAGGGGCATGCAACTCAGGTGGACTACAAATATGTAATGAAATTATACAGGGAGAAAATTAGAAGGGCCAAAGCCCAACTAGAACTTGATCTGATTATTGTCATAAAAGAAATGAAAAATGTTTCTGTAATATATTCTCAACAAAGGCAGGCTAAGGAGAATCTCCATCCTTTACTAGATGCTAGGGGAAATATAGTGACAAAGGATAAGAAAAAGGCTGAGGTACTGGATGGCACCTTTGCAGTCTTTAATGGCAGGACAAGGTGTTCTGAGGGTACCTGGCCACCTGAGCTGTAAAACAGCGATGGAGAGCAGAATGAAGCTCACACAATCCAGGGGGGAACAGTCACTAACTTGCTACATCATTTTGACACACAGGTCTAGGAGGCCAGATGAAATGCAACCAGAGGTACAAAGGGAGCTGGTAGAGTTGCTTGCTGAGCCATTTTCCATGATTTATTGGCAGTACTGGCTACCCAGGAGGGTCCTAGCTGACTGGATTTTGACAAATGTTACTCCCATCTATAAGAAGAGCTGGAAAGAGGACCTAGGGAACTACAGGCCTATCAGCCTGACCTTGGTAACATGGAAGGGCATGGAATAGATCTCAATGATCAATTCCGAGTCTCATCATGTGGCAACTGTAGAGCAACCAGGGGGGCTGGAGCCAATCAGTATGGGTTTGTAAAAGTCAGATGCTGCTTGATGAACCTTCTTCTATGACAGAGTGACATGCTTACTGGATGAGAGAAAGGCTATGGATATTGTATACCTGGACTTGGTAAAGCTTTGTACACCATTTCCAATAGCATTCTCTTGAAGAAACTGGCTTGGATCGGTGCACTGTACACTGTGAAAGCAAAATGGCCCTATGGCCTGGCCCAAAGGGTGGTGGGGGATGGTGTTATATCCAGCTGGTGGCTGGTCATCAATGCTGTTCCCCAGGGGTCAGTACTGGGGCAGTTCTGCTTAATATTATTACTGATTATCTGGACAGGGAACTGAGTTCACTCTCTGGCACTGTATGGATGACACCAAGTTGGGTGGGAGTGTTGATCTGCTGGAGAGTGGGAAGATTTTTCAGAGGGATCTGGACAGGCTGGATCATGGGCCAAGGTTTCCAGGTCCTGCTCTTGTGTCACAACAACCCCAGGCAGTGCCACAGGCTGGGGCAGAGTGGCTGCAGAGCTGCCCACAGGAAAAGGCCCTGGTGACAGCAGCTGAACATGAGCCAGTAGTGCCCAGGTGGCCAAGAAGGCCAATGGCATCCTGGCCTGTACCAGCAATAGTGTGGCCAGCAGGAGCAGGGCAGGGATTGCCCCCTGTACTCAGAGCTGGTGAGGCCACACCTCAAGTCCAGTCCTGGGCCCCTCACTCCAAGAAAGACATGAAAGTGCTAGAGCATGTCCAGAGAAGGGCAGTGGAGCTGGGGAAGGGTCTGGAGCACAAGTCCTCTGAGGAGCAGCTGAGGGAGCTGGGGTTGTTTAGGCTGGAAAAAAGGAGACTCAGGGGAGATCTTATTGCTCTCTACAGCTGTCTGAAAGGGGGTTGTAGTAAGGTGGGGTTTGGGCTTCTTCCCCCAGGTAACAAGTGACAGGACAAAAGGAAATGGCCTCAAGGGTGCTAATGGAAGTTTTGTTTGGATATTAGGAAAATTTTATTCACAGAAAGAGTGCCCAAGCATTGAAACAGGTTGCCCAGTTGGTGTTGGTGGAGTTACAAACTCTGGAGGGATTTAGAAGGTGTGTAAATGTGGAACTTGGGGACAAGTTTAATGGTGAACTGGACAGTGGAGTTTAATGGTTGGACTTTATGCTCTTAGAGGTCTTTTCCAAACCAGATGATTCTGTGATTCTGTGTTGTTTCTATGTTGTTGTTCTACCAGAATGAAAGGCTTAAGATCATAACACTGTGAACAGTGGATAACGTGAAAGCTAAATAGTTTTGGCCTTCATAAGGGACAGTGAATCCTTCTGACTAATCTGGCAACTAATCTTCCTGTGATCTTCATGGGCAGCCAGGACCCTAGCTTCCGCATTTGGTAGATACTGTATACTCACTTTTGCAACAGGTAAGTTTCTGAGTATTGAGCTGCAAATACCTACCCTTCCACCACAACTCCCTTTCCATTGCCTGGACAAGATCTGCACTAATTTTAACCAAATTCCTTCCATTCTGTCCATAGTGAGACTATGAACATATACTTTTTGGACTGCATGCCAAAAGTGCTTCTTGTGTCTCTGCAGCCACCAACTACAACTTACAGATTGTACTCTCTGAATGGATATAGACGTATGGGCCATAGAGGACAGTGTCATTAAATTCCTGGGTTTAAATTGTACCTTATGAACGTGTGTAATAGTTGTGTAGGTATCAGAGAAGAAAAATATTCTTACCAAGATGCAAAATATGAGGATGCAAATTTTTTTATCTTTTGGTTCAGTGTGTGATCCTGGAAAAATCTTCACACTTCTTCATGTTTCTGTTCTCCTGTCCTCAAAAACTGTCTTTGTACTCTTTTGGACTATATCGTTGTATTTGAATAGACACTGAATTTGGCAGTAAGCAACTTGCACAATCTAGATCTTACCGTTCCCCCTACACCTTGCCAAAAATAAAAGATAAAACGTGCTACAGTTACTTGAAATAACTTCTAATTTGTGATACATCCACTTAATCACGGTCATTTAAAAATGCATTAATCTAAAACCTTACGTGAAATTCTGTATAAGGGATGTCTAAATTCAGAAAATATACTCTTGACTTTTCTTAAGATGTAAAGAAGGAGTGCACTTTTATCACATATATTTGTTGTGTTTTGTTTAAAATTCATGTCTGCCCCCTGTTTTCCTCCTTAATCCCCTCCTCTCCCGAGCTGCCAATCTTCCCAAGGTCTTCCCTAACCCCCTCCATTCCAAGTTGTCAGTCCTCCCTTTCCCCACCCCTTTCTCCAGAATGTTCCTTGTCAATCCTCCCTATCCCTACCCCTCCTTACAGAGCGTTCCCTGTCTATTTTGTTATACTCGACACCCTGTTTGTTACTTTGTGTTATTCTACTCCCCTACTTCTCCTGATAGGTTTATAATAGTTTAGTCCCACCTTAGACCACTCCCCAGCTTTAGCCTCATTGGTTAATGTTCCTGCACCCCTCCTCCTGAGTTCCTGTATAAAACTTCTGTTCACCCCCCCACCCCCAAGTCTTGTCTTAGGGCTCCATCTTGTCCATCTGATAAATACACTCTGGTTTACCCCAAGACCCGTGTCCTCGTTATCTGTCCCTGCGCCGAACCTGCCGATAGCTGGGATTGCAGAATTTGCAGGGGGACGGTCGCGCCCCTGCTCTCATCGCCCAGCACGCCCCCGTGATGGCGTGCTGCGGCATATATTGTCACTTAGATTATTGGGAATCACTTAGTTTTTTAGATTCACATTATCACTTAGATTCTTAGGAAATGCGGTCGAAATACTGAAGTACAAGAGGATTTCTGTGATTCACAAAGATTATGAAAATACGTTAGTCATCATGACAGTGACAGTTAGTACTTAAAAGCACCAATATACAGTAAGTATAAGGCCTGAAATGAGATTTGGTGATCAGAGAAAATGCTAGGACAGCTCACAGAATGGGAGAAGTCAAATGGCAGATCCAGGGTCTGCAGGAAGGACAGGCTGGGAAGGTGAGGAGGGGACATCATCTTTTTATGTGAGAGAGCAGTCAGGATGCATGGGTCTCTGCCCAGGGCTGGCTCTCTGCCTCAGGATGGGTGATGAGGTGGCTGGGTCCCAGTGGCTAAGGATTACAAGGCAAATCCTAATGTGAGGGGAGGTGTTTATGAACGGTTAGGAAAGTTGACTTTGATAAGGGATATGGGGAGAAAACCAAAGCTTTCTACAGGTTCGTTGTTGGGAAAAAGAGAAGGGAAAATGTGGGCTCACTGCTGAATGGTCAGTGATCTAGAAGTAAAGGACAGGGCAAAGGCCAAGTAATCAATACTTTTCTTCACCTCAGTCTTAAGAGATAAAAGCTATTCTAGTTCACTAGAACCACAGAGGAAGACTGGGACAAGGAATACTTATTCTTGGTGGAGGAGGAGCAGATGAGAGAACATTTAAATAGACTGGATATTCATGCATCCACAGCACTTGACAGGTTGTGCACATGAGTGCTGAGGGAATTGGCCCTTGTCTTTGTGAGGCCACTCTTGAGTATCTTTGAAAGATCACTGCAACTGAAGAGGTTCCTGAAGACTGGAAAACAACAAATGCCATCCCCATCTTCAAGAAGGGCAGAAAGGAGGATTCAGAAAACTACAGATTCATCATCCTCACTTCAATCCCAGGCTCAAAGGGTTATGGTAACTTGCACAAACACCATCAAGTGTGGGATGGTCACTACTGGTATGCTACAGGGACTGAGACTGAGTCCACTATTGTTTAACAAATTCATTATGGGTCTAGAAGTGGTGGGACAAGAGTGCAACCTTAGAAAATTTGCAGATGATACAAAACTTAGATGAGCATTGCTATTCAGACAGATCTGGACATGCTGGAGAAATGGTTCAACAGAAACATCAGGGAAAATGCCAAGTCCTGCACTTGGAGGAAAATAACCCTCCACACCACCACAGGCTATGGACCAATGAGCTGGAAAGAAGTTTTGACCAGAAAACATCTGGAGGGCCTGGAAGATGCATAGACCATGAGCCAGCAACATGCATTCACAGCAGAGGCCAACAGCCTCCTTGTCTGCATCAGGAAGAGTGTTGCCAGCAGCCAGGGAAATTTGATCCTTAGTCTCTGCTCAGTCCTGATGAGAGACACCTGGAGTGCTGTGCACAGTCCTGAGTTCTCCAGAGACATGAACATATTGGAGTGAGTCCAGCAAAGTGTCACAATGATACAGAGATTGAAGCATCTCTTACTGAAGGAAAGGCTGAGAGAGCTGTGTGTGGAGAAATCTCAGGGAGATATTATCACTATATATAAATATCTGATAAGCAGAGTAAAGACAGAACCAGGATCCTCTCAGTGGTCTCCAGTGACAGCAGAAACAGCAAAAATCAAAATACTCAAAATTCCTTTCAAAAAGAAGAGGAAAGTGTTTTTACAGTGAGGGTGACTGATTGAAGGCTGAATGAGGGTAGTCATGAACAGGCTGCTCAGAGAAGTTGTGAAGTCTCCATCCCTAGAAATACTCAAACTTAGTGGGACACAGAGTCCTAAGCAACCTGCTGTGGCTGATCTGTTCTGGGCAGGGGTGGGATTCTGTGTGCTCCAGAGGTGCCAACTAGCTTTGATGCTTCTACAGTTCTGAAGCTAGAACCTCATTTAGACCCAATGGTAGGATAGCACAGTAACAGGAACAAAGACTGGACACACTGTGCTAATGTCAGTATTCTCTCAACAAGAAAGAACAGGATCTGAATTTGTACTTAGAAAGTACAAGGGCACATGGAGTAGATCTATAGCCTTCATTCTATATATCACATGCTTTAAGAAAACAAGCCAGCACCTGAGGAAAAAAAAAAAAAAAAAAAAAAAAAAAAAAAAAAAAAAAAAAAAAAAGAGGTTTTAGCCTTAAGAGGGATGAAAACCAAAATTTGTTTCTGCCCCTATCTTCTAATGGCAGTTGTGCCCCTTTTTTTGACCATTCACCTTGTGCCTTGAGTCTTGGCCTTTGCCTTTCCTAGTTGCTGTGGCAGGGCACATGATATCCTGGGCTCCCCTGTGTTGACTTACCTGCTGTGCTGCCATGCCATGCTCCTGCCTGGCAATCCCATGACCAGCAGCCTGGTGAGGAAGCTCTGCACTCGCAGGATGCCCCTGCTTACCCTGACCCACAGTTACCCATAAGATGGTCCTTTCTCAGCCCAGGCAGCTTGCTGAGAAAACTCATGTGATGCTCTTGGCAAGGAAGGATTTCACATCCACGTTCTTCAAAGAACTAGAGTTTGTTTCACCCCTTGAGTTAGAAGCCAAGGCTATGAAGCAGGCTTGCTGGCAGCAGTTGCACCTGCCCTGATTATCAAGCTCTCACAAAGAGTACTGCTCTTCCTGCCTCCTGCCCCTTTAAACAAGCATGAGGCTTGTTGTGGTTGTGCAGCCCAAGTCCCCCATCAGCCTCCTGGGGCAGGCCTTTTGGGCACTTGCAGCCCACGCTGCTTGACCACTGTTGCTGTGACAGACCTCTCTGTCTCCATTTCACAGCCCTACAGCCACCACTCATGTGTACAGACAGCCTTGTTCCGTTGCAAGATCAGCTTCCAGGAGAAGTATCACAGACTCTGAAAATGAGCTGGAGAACCCCACAGACCTGCAGTAGTAAATGGGACTCTGCCTATGTGGAAAGGGACATACATTTTTTTGAGTATTTTTACATTATTTTAATTTCAGATGCTACCAAAAATAAAATAATTAAATCCCAAAATAGCAACAGATTTTAAGCTTTAGTATGCAACAGATTTTGAATTTGACAGATTTGATTGTACAAATTAGGAAAGAAATTACAATATACAGAAGAGGCTTGAATAAATGTTTTCTCCAGGCTCACTGCAATGGGTAAAAACTGTAGTGGAAAACTGTACATATTTATACCAAAAGGCAGCTATAATGGCCTTGACTGTATACCACAACTCCCACTGCATTTTCATAACATTGTGTGTGTTTGGTTCGCTGACTCAACATACAAAGCCTTATATCACAAACAAGGACTGTTGTTTACAGATGCCAAGCTTACTAGAAGACCCTAGATTGGTCCACTCTAGCCCAGCCAGTGATGAAGTATCCCCATTTGACTTCAGCAAAGAAGCCAAATAAATCTATGTAAATAAGTGGATGGTTTGGTTTATAATTGTATGCTGAATTTAAATTAAGATCTTCTAGGCATATTTCCGGGTGGATATTTGTATTAGAGAAGGTCTCTACTAGATTCTTAAATTTCATCTGCAGTATCACCCACTCACGGAGTAGGCAGTAGAGTTCTCACAAACAGTACTGTGTGCTGCATTTACTACTTCAGGTAGTTGTTTTTCTGGAAAGGACAATGCTCATTTGGTTTTCACAGCAGTTACGAAGTCCAGCCACACTGTGATGAAGGCAAGAACTTGTACTAACTCTGCTGGATACCAGTGTGCAGAAAGTGGCAATTAATTACTTTATCCTTTGTCACTGTCTGGAGTGGATTGATTTAATCAGAATAGATCAAGACGATAAGTCCACCCACCCATCCAAAGACTTTTCTGCCATTGTATTTGAGCATAAAGAAGAAATTTTAAAGCCTCATCTATGGCCAGCCAGAGAGCTGAACACTTCTCTAGTGTCTGTACAAACACCACTCACACCACTGCTTAGACTCAGGAGTGTCAGACATCGGCACATCTACAATAGTCATCAATTTGGCACCATTCCCTGACATTAAAAATTTGGAGCAAAATTTCTTTTGCAGCAATTATTTAAATGACTACCCCAGCTCTGGTTAAACAACTAAAACCCCTGAATTCTATAATCAAAGGAATTTCTTTCAGGATTAGGGCTGAAAATTTTTGCAATTTTCTGAAAAGAAATACAGATTCTCAGTGGCTTCTATAATACCAGATTTTGCATGGCAACCAAACAAATCTGTAGTTCTTTATTTCCCATACAATGTGGCATAATATATGCCTACTAAAAGTATTTCACATTTTTAATATCACATTTTTAATATCAGATACTGAAGAAAAACAAATGTCTTATGCTGTATCTGGGTTATTTTTTCTCATTATAACAGGTAAAAGTGCTCTAGGAACGTATCTCAATATAATTTCAAAAATAATTACTGACACTTCTGTGTGTGAAACCTTTTTATTAAAAACACAGTGCAGCCAAACTCTAAGCAACTTTAAATCACATGACCACAGAATCATTAGGTTGGAAAAGACTTCTAAGATCATTGAGTCCAACCTTTGACCCATTACCACCTTGTCAACTCAACCATGGAACTTAGTGCCACATCCAGAAATTTCTTAAAATCCACCAGGAATGGTGACTTCACCAAGTCCCTGGGCAGCCCATCCCAATGCTTAACAACCCTTTCAGTGAAGGAAGTTTTCCTGATGTCCAACCTGAAACTCTCCTGGCACAGCTTGAGGCCATTTCCTCTTGTCCAGTCACTTGTTGCCTGGGGGAAGAGGCCAAACCCCCCCTGGCCCCTTCTGTCAGGCAGTTGTTGTGATCAGGTCTCCCTTGAGCGTCCTTTACTCCAGCCTAAACAACCCCATCTCCATCAGCTGCTTCTCAGAGGACTTGTGCTCCAGACCCTTCCCCAGCTCCACTGCCCTTCTCTGGACATGCTTCAGAACCTCAATGTCTGTCTTAAAGTGAGGGGCTCAAAACTGAACACAGGATTTGAGGTGTGACCTCACCAGCTCTGAGTACAATCCCTGCCCTGCTCCTGCTGGCCACATTATTGCTGGTACAGGCCAGGATGCCATTGGCCTTCTTGGCCACCTGGGCACTGCTGGCTCATGTTCACCTGCTGTCTTCAGCACCCCCAAGTCAATTTCCTGTGAGCAGCTTTGCAGCCACTCTACCCCAGCCTTTGGCACTGCCTGGGGTGGTTGTGACACAAGAGCAGGACCTGGAAACCTTGGCCCATGATCCAGCCTGTCCAGATCCCTCTGAAAAATCTTCCCACTCTCCAGCAGATCAACACTCCCACCCAACTTGGTGTTGTCCACAAGCTTCGCAAGGGTACCAAGGGTACACTTGACGCTCTCGTGCTGGTCACTGATGAAGATATAAAACAGGACTGGATCTAGTACTGAGCCCTGGGGAACACCACTTGTGACTGGCCACCGGCTGGATGTAATTCCTTGCACCACCATGCTCTGGGCCTGGCCACCCAGCCAGATTTTAACCCAGTAAACAGGGTACTAGTCCAAGACACAGGCTGCCAGCTTTTACAGAAAAATGCCATGGGTGACAATATTGAAAGCTTTGCTGAAGTTCAGGTGGACAATATCCACAGCTCTTCTGTCATCCATTAGGCGGGTCACCTGGTCATAAAAGGGGATTGCGTTGATCAAGTAGGACACGCCTTTACTAAATCCCTGTGGGCTGGGCCTGATCCCCTGGTTGTCCTGTATGTGCTGAGTGATCACAATCAAGATAATCTGTTTCATAACCCTCCCCAGCAGTGAGGTCAGACTCATCAGCCTGTAGTTCCCCAGATCCTCCTTCCAACCTTTTTTGTGGATTGACCCACCTCCAGGTATGAGACCTTCCCAGTTAGCCAGAACTAATGGTGGAGATTTTCTTGTTGAGTGCTTCTGCCAGTTCCCTCAGTACCCTTGAATGAATTCCATCCAACCCCATAGACTTCTGAGTGTCTAAATGGCTCAGTACTTCATCGTGTATTGCAGAAGATCTATTCTGCTCCCTGTACCCCAGCTAGGGGGCTGGTTGTCCTGAGGACAAGTCTTACTGTTAAAGACTGAGGCAAAGAAGACATTGAGGACCTAAGCCTTTTCCTTGGTGATGTTTCCCATGCCCAATAAAGGATGGAGATTTTCCTTGGCCTTCCTTTTTATTATCTTTCACAGCAGTGGCCAGACTGAGTTCTAATTGAGTTTTTGCCTTTCTAATTTTCTCTCTACATGTGCTAATGACATCTTTGTACTCTCCCTGAGTTACCTACTTCTTCTTCCAAAGGTCATAAACCTTCCCTTTTTATCTCTAAGTTACTAATTATACTGAAAATACTGATTAACATGTCAAGCTTCTGAATTATCCATGGATGTGGTACTATACCATTTTAGTTCATACTAAAGCTCATACACTTTCAAGGCGAATCTAGTACACTCAGTTATCGTGCTTTGATTCTTGTACATACAAACTTCATACAGCTTTTTAGAACACTTTCCAATGCAACCCATGGAAGGTGCATTCCATGAGTTCACATAACATGTTTCATTTGCTAGTGCAGATGCAAGAGCCTCAACTCAGTGATTAGCCTGCACCCACTTAAGTCCACCAGTGTATAGCAAGCACAGAGGGAGGAGCAGAAAGTTCTCAGTATGTACAGCTTATACCATACCCTGCAATGCTTTTCATGCACATAAAAGGCTAGATGTCACCAGTTTTACACATGCTCTTTATGAAAAGCCTTTATGATCAGTTCTTGCAATCTTGCCCCTTCCTCATTCCGGCAAATGATGGTATTGCCCATGACTTTTGTATCGGAATTATCAACAGTGGGCCACACAGAAACCTAGAGAATCCAGGAAAGTGCACTTCTTGTAAAACTGTGTGGACAGAGAGTTCATAGTACAAGGAAGACACCAAACTGATGGTATAATAGTGATGTCTCATCAGCCACTGATGAGAGGACCAGAAGCAAGGACAACATATAATTTAAGAAAATCAAGTATTTTCTATGTGGAAGACATATCAATTTATCTCATCAAAACCCAGGACTTGCAGAGCAGCACAGCACTATAAGAGAGTGCGTAGGCAACCCTTAAGTGTACTGAGTCTCCTGCCCAGCAAAGCCATGAGGCCATCTGTTCCCATCCCCAAAGTCAAACATGCAGACTGCACAGGCATTTGAGTCAGCAAAGGAAAAGGAGTCTAAGCTCCTCAACTATCTGGTACAGATAGAGAAATGGACATGTACCTGAATGATTAACAAGGGAGGTGACTGTCCCCTTTACTCTGCTTTAGTGAGACTCCACCTGAAGCACTGCATCCAACTCTGGAATCCTTGGTACAGGAGCAGGTGCAGAGAGGAGGGCCACGAGACTTAGGCCTGGAGCACCTCTGCTGTAATGAAAGGCTGAGAGATTTGGAGTTGAACAGCCTGGAGAAGAGATGAGTCTTGGGAAATCTTATTGTGCCCTTACAAGAAAGATGAACACAGACCTTTTAGTAGCGACTCTAGTGATAGGACAGGGGTAATGGTTTTAAGCTTAAGAAGGGTACACAGACTAGATATTTGGAATAAATATTTTACAATGAGGGTGCTAAACACTGCCGAAGGTTTCCCAGAGAGCTGGTGGATGCCCCTGCAAGCATTCAAGGTCATGTTGGATACAGATCCAAGCAACTTGATCTAACAGGAGATGTCCCTGCTCACTGCAGGGGCATTGGACTGGATGACCTTTATGAAAGTCCATTCCAACCCAAAATATTCTAGGACCATGATTCTGTGACATTCCAGGATGCTAACTGAAGAAAAGTCAACATAAAAAATCCCATATACTATTCCTGCAAACTCCAAGGGACTGACCCTATGGACCAAAACATCTTCACCTAACCCTATACAAATCCCAAAATATTAGTAGGCATTTGGAGAACATGCACCACATATAGCTGGAGTAAAGGTAAGCAGATCACCAAGTAAGAGCGAATATTCACTCCATAAAGGGGATAAGCGGAAAATAACTCAAGAAACAAGTGAATGACTTGTTATGGCTATAAGATACTAGAAGAGTAAGATTGTTATATGTCTATTTACCCAAAAGGTAAGTAATAACTACGTAACTAATTTACTTAGGTAGAATTGTTTAGTCTTCTGTATATTTAGGACAGTATCCAAAAGAATCATGCCTGGCAAGCAATTGGACATTGCAGTGTCTAGATCTGCGTAAGTTGCCTATTCTTTAACATCAACTTCTATACATACCTCCTTTGCCTTTTTCCCCCACATCATGAGCAGTCTTGAGAATTAAAATCACAAAAATCAATGGGACTAGACTTCTGAGAAAGCAAAAGGGCTTTCTCCTATAACAGCTTCCAGACAGTTGGCTTTTCTTGATGAAAGATTTTGCAAATGCAAAGTTTATATGTAAGTTTAAGGGGTGACTAGCAAAGTTCTTGGAAAAGATTGTCTGAGGTAAATAAAAAAAGATTAGTCATGCAGAGTTCAGAAAATCACTGAAAATGGCCATAGGTTGGCAAACTTAAACAAGTAAAATGTGCTTATGCTTCTTATTGCACTTGTCGAGGCATTAACTTACACTATCTGGACCAGTAAGTATACCCATTGTCTGAATCAGTTTGATTGCTCTTACACACTTTACTTTAGTATTTTGGATTGTCTTCGTAGTGCTTCATAAGATAGATAGCTACTGTGTTCTGCACAACATGGCTGACAGGAATGACTTATGGAACGTTTCAGATATGCAACAAATGGCAGAATGTATCTGAAAACCATTTGGAAATGCAAACAACGTATGAAATAGACTTAAATAAAAAATGGGCAATGTTATATGAAATTACTAGACAGGCTAATTACAACTTTATAAGAAATATCCAAACTGTGTAAGATTCTGTATTTTGGAAAAGTTCTGAGGGATAACAATGTAACTCTGTTGAAAATAAAAAACTTAAAGTATTATAAATCTAGTATAAAAAAAAGAAAAGCAATGCATAGGAATAGTCTCCCATTACCATTCTCAACATACAAAATTTCAGTAGAAATTACTGCATATGACACCAGTTATTTTTTCAAAGGTGTTGAAGTTTTGAATCTGGCCACAAAAAGTGATAATTTTCAAGGTACATAAGCAATTTCTGTCCAACCATCTATTAGTAAAAAACATTGATTATATTCTGATTATTCCTTATCCACATAGTAAGGTATAAAATTACTTTGAAATATGCAGCATATTCTGCATCTAAACACAAAACACAAGGCTTTTAGCAACACAACCACTTTTAATCAACACTGCTTTCATATTTAAATTTGGCAGATTGTTTAATACTGTCATTAGTTACAAAAATTCTATGAAGGGACTGAATGTTTTAGTGATTGTCTTGCAGGGAATAACTGCTGAATAAGTTAAAAAAAACTTCATCGAAAATAAAGGTGCATTCTTTGATAAAGATCAAATTGATAAAATGTTGGGATACAAATTTGCAGAAATTTATCTGAAATTATTTGAAACAGATTCCATTAGGTCCTGACTGATCTAAGTGGTCACCTCTGCGAATTAACTTCATAGACAGAAGTATAAAAATATTGAAGCGATTAAATAATCTTCCTGTAACAAAAGCAGCTACTTCCCTTTAACAAAGAAATGGATAATTTTCTTATAGATTGAAATGTTGCTATAGATTGAAACATTTGCAAATATATTGGCTCAGGGAAGATGTATAGTGATATTTATAAGTATATTTCAAATTCCTGCTAAGGCCTCAATTTGTTCTTTTCAATTTGTTCCATGATTTCAGGAAAATCAACATACAATTGCTTTCATCCTCCAACTTTACTGCATTCACCACAGCCCACCCCACTAAGGCTGCGAAGCACATAATAATGCAAGTGACAATTGACACAACTGAAAATATCCAGAATTAAAATCATTAAGATTTAGCAACATAGATGACACAAATGTTGCTAAAGCTTTACCATGGATTTACGTCACATCACTCTGGCAACAATTTTCTGGTAAAACTACTCAGTATCTTACACCTCTATTTGGTTTTCACCTTGTTCATATGAAATTTAAAATTGTATGAAACACAAATCATAAAACCTTTCCATGTACAAGCTAAATTAATGTATATGTATTTGCTAGATAGAATGAAAGACACTTATCAAAAAATCTTTTAACTTTAATTGAATGCATTGTTATATATTTTTATTAAATTAGATTGCTTACAGTTGTGTTTCATTTTCATGTTTTTGAAAAGGTTAGTCGTGTGAGTGTGAGCTCTTAAAACACCCAGACATCCAATGAGGTTAAAGATCTCAGCTGAAGTAACTAGTTTAGCATCTCACAAAAATTAGGTTCCACAGCAGTAATACCAAGACATAGCCTCAGCTGTAGAACGACTTTAAATAGTTTTATTAATTCAAGATTGTTCTGTTATAGACTTAAATCTCTGTCAATTAAGATCTTGTTTGTATATACTTACCCCTATTTCCCAGTATTTTTTAGTAAATAGTTGCTACAGCTTAAGATGGTTACACAGGGCCCTGAAAATCAAAGTAAACCTACTAATGTAAGAGCAATTTCAATTTTTTTCTGTAGGGATAGGTGGAGTAGAATTGGTTGTAGAGCATTCCACACAAATGTCACGTGATTTTAGCAGAAGGTATGAGAAAGATGTGACTGGTAAACCATGGGCTGGTACACCATGTGAGGACACAGAACAGTACAAAGGTCAAGAGGGAATGCCACGGTTTACAGGTATTATAGGCAAGCCTTACTGGCTACACAGACTGCTGCAATTGTGTATAAAGTTTCAGAGATACTTTTCCGGTTAGTAAACGGCTGCAGATGGGGATGCACGGGGACTACCGAGAGACATAGCAGCCAGTAGATGCAGGGGCACTATACATAGCCTCAACATATACGTACCCACATAAGGAACTTCTTGAGGTTGGCAGAGCAGTGGGATAGGCTGCCCATCGAGGTCCTGGATTTTCCCTCTCTGAAGACATTCAAAACCCACCTGGACACGTTCCTGTGTAACCTGCTCTGGGTGACCCTGCCTTGGCACGGGGGGCTGGACTAGATGATCTCCAGAGGTCCCTTCCAACCCTATGACTCTGTATACACCTGGAAGGAGCAGACACAGCCTGACAGGAGAGCACCCGGTTATTACACTTTGTGGTAACCTCCCTTGAAGTGTTTACGGAAAGACTGGACGTGGCACTCAGTGCCATGTCTAGATGACATAGTGGTGTTTGGTCACCGATTAGAATCGGCGATCTCAGAGGTCTTCTCTAACCCAATGGATTCAGTGAGTCGGTGTGCCAGCTGGGACAACGGCCCAACGCACGCACTCGCGCGGGAAGCCCACGTGGGCTGAGAGCAGCCACCAGGCACTCCGGGGCCTTGGCTCGGCCCCCCGCAGAAGTCCAGGGTCGGCAGGGCTGACGCGGGGCCACCGGCGAGTCGGCGGGACAGGAAAGACGACAGGCACGGTGGCGGCAGCGCTTCCCCTTCCATCGCCGCTAGTCGCCGGCGATCCACTCCTCCTCCCCCTCTTCCTCCCCGCCTCGAAAATGGCAGCGCGGGCCACGGGCGGTGGGGGAGCGGCCCGTCCGCCGCCATCTTGAGGCGAGAGGGACGGCGGCCGCCGAGCCCCTCCTGCCCGGCCTCCTGCCGGAAGTGGCGTCAGGCGGCCGCCGCGCGGCCACACCCCCCCCGCCGGGACTCACGCGGCCGCCGCGCGCCCCGCACCGCGCCGGGCCGGGCCCGCCGTGTGCGCCCCCCGCGCGGGCGGAGAACCGGGCGGGCGCGCGCCCTAGGCCGGGGGGCCGGGGAAACCGCCGCGCGCCAGCCGTTACCGCAGGCCCCGCCCCTTCCGGGGCGCTCGGCCGCGCCGCCGCCCCCGCCTCCCTCCGTCCGCCCGTCGGTCCCTCCCTCCCGCTCCCGCTCTCCTTTTGTGAGTTATAGCAACCGTTGCCTTGTGAGTCGAGCGCCATAGTCACCGTAGTCCTGGCGACTGTTACCCATCAACAACAGCCGCTCCGCTCCCGCTCCTGCTCCTCCTCCTCCTGCCGCTGCTCCGC
Organism: Vidua macroura; assembly: GCF_024509145.1. Lineage (NCBI taxonomy): Eukaryota > Metazoa > Chordata > Aves > Passeriformes > Viduidae > Vidua > Vidua macroura. The sequence continues at coordinate 23,307,008 of NC_071611.1, forward strand.
ACCCCCTGCTTCACCGTCACCCACCACAACAACAACAACAACAACAACCGCAGCCGCCGCCAGCAGCAGCAGCGACAGCGGGAGCGCCGCCGCAGCCCGCCCCGGCACAGGTGAATGCGCTCGGCGGGCGCACCCCGGCCCTCCCTCCTCTTTCTCCGCGAGGCATCCGGGCCCGGGCTGCGCCCGTGCTCGCAAGGCGGCGAGGGGACGCGGGGCTCCCCGCCGGCCCCCCGCGGCCCTCCCGGGAGCGCTGTGCGGTTGGGGGGAGAGGGGCGGCAGGCATAGATGGGGGTGTCGGGCGGGGAGCGGGGCCGGCCGCCGTGCGGGCCGAGGAGGAGGAAAGGCTGGGCGATGCCGGGGACGCAGGCACGCTGCGGGACCTCCAGGACAATCGCTGGGATGCGGTGGGTGTGCGTCTGAGTTGGATCTCGTTTGTACGGGTCGGGAGATGGAGAAATCGGGGAACGCGCTGCGGCCTCAGTCAAAGGTTAATGGCTTTAAACCTGAAAAAAGCCGTAGGGTTGGGAGGAAAGATGCAGCCGGAGACGGATCCTGTAGGACGGCAAGAGTAGGGGTTGGTTTCCCCCTTTCACTTACAGGCGCCTTGTTCTGATTTGATTTGACTACTAAATGACTAAATGTTGCAGGTTTTCTTGAACTTGCTATATCTTTTAATGATACTCTCGTGCTGTCGGTCATATCAACCCCCTTTTTTTTGTGTGCTTTCTCTGTGTAATTTTTTCTTTTATTCATAATTAATGTTGCAGTTTGTTTTTGTGCAAGCTATATTTTCTTTGTATTGTGAAGTGGGGTTTTGTTTATTCAATACCTCCACCAATACATAGAGTAGCAGTTGTTTTTTTTTTTTTCTTATTGCACTCCTTCTGCAGGGAATTGTTTTTAAATTATGCTTTCCTACTGACAGTGTAGCATGTAATCATGCATGTGTAAGTCTAGTTTATTGCCCAGTGAGTTACGTGCATGTGGAGAGAATCCATTTGTTTCCTTAAACTCTCCACGATGAAGGAAATTCAAGATACTGACTGTGGGTTTCAGCACTAAGCAGCAAAGAAAGGAGAAAAAAAAACAGTATGAAAAATAAGTCTGTGTGATTTTGTTAGTGGTTCTGCTTTCCAAGAGTGCTTTTGTGAAAGAGGGAAGGGACAGCTATTTACCCCTCAAAGAGATGTAGTAGGACTCATGTTATTAATGATTATCGTTTCCTTCTCATTTTTAATCCAAAATGCTTGCTTTCTTCATCCATTTTGTGATTGCTTATTAAGATCTAAAGATTTGTGTTGTCATTGATGTCAAATCATACTTCATATACTTTTTGAATTCTTTGGATGAAGTCAATTTTTGGTATCTTTTATGGCAATGAAAAATTTAACATCTTAACATATCAATACCCACTTGCACTCTCCCCTTTGACTTGTCAAATCATGTGTTGTTTTGGTAGATTTTATTCTTTCTAAAGTGGTGACTTATTTATTTTCTTATTTATTTAGTAATATAATTAGGAAAAAATAATGCTCTTGTTTTTAATCTAATCCCTACATTTAATTGTACGTACACCTTTTCCATTTTTGTATCCCTAGATATCCAGTGTAAGATACGGGATTTGTCTCACATTGGAACTACCAATGAGTGTGCCTGGGGCAATTTTTTCAAGCAGGTATTAACTACAAAATCTGCTAAGTGGTTAGTGCATTGTTTGATACTGATACTCCTTGAGGCAAGGCATATTGGATCTTTTTTTTAGAGTATTTTAATATTTCATAATTCACAAGAACTTGGAAAAGAAATTATTTTAAATAATGACCAAAAGCCTCTACATCATCATCTTTTAATTTTTTAACTCCATGATTAAACCACTGCATACTAATTTTGTAGGCCCTGGTATAAATAAGTTCTAAATACATTAAGAATTTTCAGTGTGAGTACTAGTAGGGTATCAGTTATATGGCACATCTAAGTCTTTATGAATTCGTTGCTAGATTCTGTAATTCATTGGTTTCAAAATAATTCCTGGCATCTACTGTTGTTGAAAAGACCGAGAGAGTTCTGCAGCATACCTTTCTTAAGTAGTTCTCTTAGAGCAGGACAGAATACTACTCAGGATGTCTTTGCAGAACATGTATCCAGGCTGTTGGGTACCAAAGGAAAGTGTGTGCCTGTGTGTGAGACAAAGTTTCTGTTCTAATTCTGTGGGGTGATGTATACAGGTGTTTTTGAAAAATCATATTAAAAGCACATGGTTTTGTCTAAAACCAAAGACCTTTATAGTACTATTCATCTGCATTTTCCTTAGCCAGTGACTACAATTTGGAAAATAATAAAGCAGGTGTAATCACTGCTTTTAATATTATGGACTTCTCTGAGAAAAGTATTTACTCTTTATTCTTTCCAAGATACTGCAGTGACCACAGACGAGATCTGCATTGTGCATTCTGATTCCCTAATGCCCACAGCTAACAAAATAGTTGGTGTTTGTGATGCTGACCAGTGTTTAAAAATGACATAGCTTGTGATATTTATTTATTTATTTAAAATGCATAGGCTTTCATGACTTACAGAGTGTGACTATCTAATTTTGTTTCAACGTATCCGAACAAAACGGTAAGGATCAGGTGCTCTATTGTGTTACTAGTAAGCTAACCTACATTATGCTACTTTGGAGAAATCCTTTCACTAGGGTAGTGTAGGTAAAAGACAGCGGCATCAAAGATACTGTTAAAAGCTATTAAAGATTTTAAAGTCATGGTGCTTTATTAGATATTAGGTTTGGCTTTGTTAGCACTATCCCATTTTTTTTCCTTTTTGACAGGGTATTGTTAATCAAAAACTGCCTAGAGAAAGAAATGTTGCACTTTGTTTCCATTTACTAAACTTTTGAGAAGTCCAGCTTTTGTTTGCTTCTCCTACTTGAACGTAAGCCAGTGTCTAAAATGCAATAGTACTTTATCATTGTAGTTCCTATTACTGTTGTAGCTAGTGTTTCTCATTTTCATGTTCTACTTTGAAAGGCTTTCTTCTCTCTGAAAATATTCTAGATTAGTTGTATTTTTTACCTGCAGTCTTCAACAGCTTACCATCTGCAGGTATGTGTCATGCAAAATGCTTAAAAAATGAATAAGCTTTAAAAAATATATATGACTATTAAAATGGTTTTTAAAAATAATTGTCAGTTGGAAATACATATGAATGCTCTACAATACAGAATAAAAAATAAACTTTCAGTGACAATGTAGTGTCCTTGTAGTTGGAGTTCCATTTCAAAATTGAGCTCCTTGTCAAATTTATGTTCTAGAGTACAAAAAGAAGAATGTTTTGAAATTATCAATGAAAATGCTTTTTTTTTTTTTTTTTTTTTTTTTTTGGCCAAGAATTAGGGCTGAAAACTTACTGACACTTTTAAAATGAATAACTAAAATTTAAGACCTTTTATTTTAATTAGCCACAAGTTTATTGTCAATGTATATTGCCTACAGTTGGTTGTCAATCAAAACAATACTTCTCTTTTCTCACAGCTAAGATTTTGATTTTTAGATTTGGCTAAATCTAGTTTGTTAGAGACAGATGGCTGATTTAAACAGGTGTCACTTTCATTTCTTGTGCCTTGTGTTGAAACTTCCAGAGGTTTACAAAAGAGCTTCCTAAAGCAGATGGTGATCTCCACTTCTGTGATTAGAAAAATGTACTTTTGTAGGAAATTATTTTCCTAATGACTAGGTGTATTTTAATAGTTTGATGTGTCATATTAGAGTTTATGCTTTAACAGTTAAAATATCATAGCAGAGTTTGAAATGTTTCATATAATGCAATAATTTTAAAATTTCTTTTCTTGTTGGACTTTTAAAGGAGATCTGAGATCTGAGATCTGATTTTGGTGTGAAATTCATCAGTTTGAGTGTGTGGATAGCTGTAGACCTAATAATTGTTATTCTTGCAAGACCAAGAGCAGATATATTGCTTGGTGTAACAATTTGTTTCACTACCTTTTCTTTTCTACTTAAAGATTATTTCTTTTTGGAATATTTTTTAATAAAAATGAATTACTATTAAGAACACAGGATTAGTGTCAAACTAATGTATGTTTAATTTTTTTCTGGCACCTTGCTGTATTAGCATATCTGCAGGTTTCTTTTCTTTTAAAATTTTTTATTCAATATTTATAATTTTCTCAATTACAAAAGATTTTAATTGGGAAGATTGAAATTGAAGTTAGTTTTCTAATAATTTTTTGTTATTTTTGTTTCTATGGACTCATTTCTCATTTTTTCTTGTTTTTATGTTGACTTTTTTTATCGCAATGACTGGTGTTTATTGTTAGTTGTTTTCTTTTTCTAGCAGATGCACCAGAGGGTGCTGTGCTATTTGAAATACAAAAAGGAAAGAAAATCCTGAAAGTTTGTTAATTGAAATGCTTTGATAATGCATATGATACTTGAATAAACATTACTGAAATTTTCACACTTTTCTTTTCTGTGCAGTGCAATATAGCAAACTTACTGTTTTGACAATATTATGTTAAAAATCGTAGAGGAAATTGGCTGTTCTGGATCGGATTATGTCTGTGTATGTTAATTCACACACTTAAAATGCAATTTCTGTTCATCAAAAGAAAACAAATATTTATATGTAAATTATGTCTGTTTCACTTGTAGCTAAAACTATATGAGCTGTATACTTACTGAAGTACTACATGAACTCATGTGAGACACACATACATTTTGGAGTGACCTTTACTGTATATTTTTCATTTATAAGTCTGTGTTCACATTTTATGTAGCTAATTTGCTCATATGAACCCTTTTTAAAAAATGTATTGCTGTATATAGAATTATTTTCCTTTCTCACTGAAGCTCTTCCTAGATGAAACTGAGGTTGGCATGGAGAGTATGTACTTATGAATTGCAAAAAGAACAGGATATTTTTCTCCATCAATCAATCAGTAGTTCTGGGAAAGAAAGCCACCAACCCACCTCCCCCTCACACCTTCCCCCCAACAAAATACAAAAAAACCTCAAACCAAACCAAACAACCCCCCCAAAATAAACCCCAACCAAAAAACCCACAAAAAACAAACAAAAAACCTCCCAAAACAAACAAACAAACAAAAACCAACAAAAAACCCCCAAACCAGCCCTTGCCTCTACATATTTAAAATTACCAGTAAGTTTCATTTTAAAAGAATTCCCTATGGATGTATGAACCTGTCAGATTAGAAATTAATTGTAGTAACTTCTGTAGTTTAGTAATACCTATTTTTTTATCATACCCCATAAGATTAATAAGGCAATATTTTTTTCCTGTGTGCAGGTGGTTAATAGTGTCGAGTTTAGAGTAATTTTCCTTTGGAAACACATGAAAAGACATAGAGTGTATCTAGGGTAGTACACCTCAAATTGCTTAGTTTTGGACACTATTGCAAACAATTTAGTTGTTCTACCTGCTCACTATTGTGAGTTGTTCAGTTAGTTAGGAACTTCAGTTTTGGTGTCCTAAAATCAAGAGGTAGTGGATATATTGTCAATTCTATTTGATAAAGAAATTTCCTGTTTTACAATATAAATTTTAGTGAGACTTGGAAGGTTAATTTCTAGCAATTTAGAATATCTGTCTTCTTTAAATTCTTGCATGACATTCATAGCAATGCTATGAGAATGCCAAATATTGTATATTAATAACTGAATTGGAGTGTACTTGTAGCATTTATAACTATTCATTCATCAAAGAGAGGAAAGAGGAATTTAGTACTATTTTTAAAGGTCATTTCATTCACCCATAGACTAAGTATGTTGAGTACATCTCAGCTTCTTAGACCATCTCTGAGTAAACAATATATTTATTTCTTTCATTTCTTCTTATTGAAGACAGATTTCAAGTAAGTTTATAAGGCCTTTAAGGCAGGAACCATGTATTTAGATTTTGTTGAGGCTTTGGATGCTGCTACTACAACTAATGACTCAAAGCCATGTTTGCTGTTTATGTACCAAGTAAGTGGATTCTCTCTTCTCTTTTACTTCGTCATTTAATCTAACTATGCTTTCTCTTACATACCACCTCAGGGATTTTTTCTAAACTCTGAAACTCAGTGTAGTTAAATCATGCAACATTACAAAGTAGAAATAGTAAGAGGCATCTCTGTTAAAGGATGAAGTATGTCAGTTTGCAGGTGCCATTGACTCATATTATTCTACCTCAGTTAAGGTGTTCTGGGGTTTTGGTATTTTTTTGTCTGATTACTTTTTTGTGTGCTGCTAACTATACATCCTTTACAAGGAATTTTAAAAGTATAATAGGATTCCATGACAGAACTACTTACAAGACAGTTATTAACGTTATAGCTATTTATTTATTCAAAAATACATTTTTGGCTCCAGTGAACCAGTTCATGTCTGCTGAATTTTCAAGTGATTCTCTAATATCTTTGGTTTGATTTTCTTCCCCCTTCCCCAAAAGTTCCAAAATCTGGGGCGGGAAGAAGGGAGAGCAGTCTTGCTTATGTATCTCTCTTATCTCACAATGATATTGGATGTTTATTGAATTTCTGAAGTTTCCTTAGTTTCCTTTCTAGTGGATTAGATTACTAGGACTATGAATTTATACTATTGTCTTTGGTGTGATCTGTTGCAGATTATCCACAGAGCATTTTGATATGTTGCTGTTGTACTGGGTGGCATCATCTTAACAAAATTAGTCTTATCACCTGAGCTTTTTCTTCCTTGCATTGTGGTAGAATTCTGCACTGTAGAGACCTAGGAGTGAAATTAGCAGTGAAACTAATGAGTTGAATGGTAAAAAGTAGTCAGCATTATCTAAGGAGAACTTCATCTATTCATTATTGGTAGAGGAAAGAAAAAACAAACAAACAAAAAAAAAAAAAAACCAAAAAAAAAAAAAACCAAAAAAAAAAAAACCAAACAAAACAAAAAAAAAAAAAAACCAAACAAACAAAAAAAAAACCCACAAAAAAAACCAACCAACCAACCAAAAAACCAAAACTAAAATAGCTGTAGTTCTCAAGTTCTCATGCCATTGGAAGCAGTGGTCAATATCAGGATTTCTGTCTTACATTAAATGTCTCATAAATTTGAAGACTTATTTCCTATTTAACTGCTGCAAAAAGTACTCAAAATTCTCCATTTAGAGTCCTAACTGTTTTGTATTCCCAGTAAGATGTCTGCTGTATTCTTACCTCTTTATTGTTCTCTGGCTTGAGAGTAGATACAATAGAGTTAAAGATTTAATGAAGGAAGAATGTTGCCTACCTCCCGTTTTTTGCTGATGAGATGTACATTGTAGTTCTTCCATTAGGAAGGACATGTGGCTACACACAAAGGATTGTTACTTTGTCTTTCTAGTTAATATTTAATATAGTGTTTATTATTGGATGTCAGTGTTAATTACTTTGTATCTCAGAGAATTTAGAAAATGCAATAAAGAATTAACCTTGCTTTAGAACTACTTTCTTTAATTAAAATCCTGTTTTTCCTTTTCAGTGTTTTTAAGAAAAATAGTTGTTCTATAATTGCCATGTAAAAACTAATTTTCTCAAAATTTATGACTGAAAAATCTGGAATAATTAAATGATCATCTGATATGCATTTTATGGTTAAGTTATAGAAAGGTGTTGTTTAAATATATATAGTTCAAGAGACTTTTACAGTAACTTATAAAATACATGACTTATGAAAACTATTTAGATTTCTTCTGTAGGAAGGTCCAGCTGTTTTCAAAGTTACATTAGCTTTAGATGGTAAGGAGCAGTTGAGCTACTTGTATAGTAGCTGATTTATCAAACTGACTGTTAGCCATGATGTGAGTTGACACACTGTGGTAGCTAAGATCATATAAACATTTGTATTTGTCTTTAGCATTTAGTTCACTCCTATTGTGTTTTGTCCACTTTGTGTTAAATCAATTCAACTGAATTGCAATTTGTAGAGGAGTTGATAAATAACTCTTCCATATTCATTGTATTGTTTTCCTGTCAGATTTAGTAAATGGAAAAATGTAGAATCCAATGTGTTTCTAATTCCTCAGAGTTGAAACTGGGTAATATTAATAGCAATTCCATGTAACTTCTAGGAAGTTTATTCGTTGGAATTTCTGAAAAGCATGGAAGCTCTTCTGTGAGCTATATCATCCTTACAGTTGTTTAGAGAGTAGAACATATTTAGAACATTAAATCATAGATTTAATGTAATTTAATATAATTATTATTTAATAATAAGTGGAGGTAAGTAGAACAGAAATATAGCTTTATTCCCTTATTTTGTGGAAATACTTTTGAGCTGCAAGTCTGCATTCTGAAGTGAGGCAAGAGTGAAGTGAGGCAGCTAAGATGAAAATGCAGCTCTTCATTGTCTCTTTCCAGGTGCTTTCTGATGGAAGGTTGTCCTGAGTTGCTCTGGCTTTCTCCAACTTTGAAACTCCTTTCTAGTGTAAGAAGCCCAGTCCTGAGAGGGTATTGCATGGAACAGTAGTGAGCAAGTAAATGTGTAGAGATTTCAGTATGCTGAGTCTGTAGTGGTGTGGAGATGAGAAAGGCTTAGGGTCTTGCAAACCTCTGGCTAGTTCACAAAATTTAGGTTTTGTGTCTGAAGTACCTTTTGCTAGCAAATTTATGTCATGTTGAGGAAAGGTTCATTAGCAGTAAACTCAGAATTAGAGATGGTCCTACAAAGCAATAACATAATTTATCATGTAAGTTATGATTCTGTCTTATGAAACAGATCTTACAGTGTTCTAAAAGTTGTGGGTTTACACTGATTCAGTTGTATCTGTTTGGTGTAGTAGTTTTTTACTGCTGTTGTTTCAGGTCATTCAGATGGTCAGTTGTTAAACACTATAACCTTATGAACTTACGTGGTCTGGGATATCCAGATTTTATGTTACTATTTTATATCCATACTTCCTGTGGAGGCAGATTTAAAATTCAGATATTAAAATTTCCTGCCGTCATCTTGGTATGTGCCACTGAGTCAAATTTCCTGTCCTTAATAGGGCTTGAAGGTCTTTAGTATCTTCACTCCTTGGCCTACTTTAGTATTTATTTCTCCATACTGAATTCTGAAGAAACTGACATTTCTTGAATTCAGGGAAGAGCTGGACACAGGATCATGATTTCAGTGCAGTGACCAACTATCATGACCTGATGAAGATGGATTCTTCATGCAGTCTCAAATCACTGGTTACAAGTTCGTTTGTCACAAACATATTTCAGACAACTGAGATGAAGAGAAGTTATAGGATTACTTTCCATGTGAAAGATTGCCATATAAGGACACCCACTGCTTAATTTCAGGATGAAATACTAGATTATTTGGCTAAGACTTGTAACAATTCAGTGCTGTAAATCTCAGAAACTTTTAATGGCTTATGTCCTCAACACAGATGTAAGTTCGAGATACTCAGAAGTTTTTGTGTCAGCATAGTTCTATTTTCTGTTACATACTATGATCCAAGCGTGGTAACTCTTCAGACACAGCTGAATTTCCTGAAAGCTCAACATCAACAGACTGATCATCTGTACTCTACTGAAGAAAGGGTTAAACTGGAGCCAGTAATTTTTTTCCTGTACTTGAAAATAATGAATATTTTGAAAAACTACAAACATTTTCTTCCCATATTTTTTAAAATGGGGAAAAAAAATAATGTCCAAGTCAGAAAAACAGGTGGATCTGGCTGATAGAAATTATGGTTTTGTCATCTGTAGTAAAGAAAGCTCTCTGTGTGTGTAAGTTTTGGTCAGAAATGCTTTAGTACTTGTCCCAGAGTTTGTAGTGTAAGAATGGGAAAGTAACAGGTTTTGACCATTAAAAACAGCTTGAAGATGTAATTGTGTATTAATAGTGGGAATTGAGATGTTGATTCATAATGTGTTACATCCTCTAATAAAATTACATGTGTCATCTCCATAAAGCAAACTGCATGGTCACAAGTATAACTTTGTTTTATAGCTATGCTTCTGATGTCCCAATGATCTGTTCTCTTTGACTAATATTTAGATTTAATTTTTAAAAATATATTCATTCCACATGAAGTACTTCTGTCTTCCACAGAGTGATTCAAAAGCATTTTATGTGCTTAGTTACAGGATTTAACTTGCTAGTATGGAAATGGTTAAGTTTACTGTAGTGTTGCCAGAATGATTTTTGCTTTCTTGTTTCCTCCTTATATATTTTTTTTGAATATATTTAGACTATTGTTGTATAATTACATAGTTCCTAGCTAGCTCCAGTATTTTTCTCTACCCTGATAGGCAGAAAGACAAAACACATTCCAGAAGCTCCAAGGCCCCTATCTTGTCTTGGTTTTCTTTGAGAGCCAAGGTTCAAACCAGCTCTTGGAGACATATTTTCATACATAAAGTTTAGTTCCTATCTAAGCTGGGGTGGAATTCAGGAAAGGGTAGAACCAGGGGGAATTACCTCATCGACTGTGCTCCTAATTGGGAATTCTTTTCAATTATGCTAATTTGCTAAACTTATAAAACTCTATTCACGCTGTGTGGGATGGGCTTTTTTACATACCTGTCCCTTCCAGGCCTCCAATAAAGACTAGCCTTTATATTACCTCCTATACTACTATTGTCTTGAAAGTGTATTGCTCATTTCTAGATCTTTAAGGCATCAATAAAACCAAAGGAACAGGAGATGCTGAGGGTACTCAGTACAGGATGGTGTGCAGTTTACGGTTGATTGTTTGGGGTTTTGTATTTGTTTGTTAGTTTGGGGTTTTTTTCCTTGAAGAGTGAAAGAAATGTGGAAGATATTTTCATAGGAATAAGAATCATCTACCAAGGCATTTTATTTTAGTCTAGGTTGTTCAGCTTGTCAAGTGGAGTTACTTGTGTTAGGGCAAAGGGTAAAACTGGTGGTTTTACTGGTGATAAAACATGGTTGCGTACCATATCACTGACTGGTATGTCATTTCTGTATTGAGCATATTTTCTCAAATAATCTGCTAGCCATTCTTCACAGGGTGTTAGAAAGCTTATATTTTCTTACAGCAAACATACAGATTACCTATTATAAACACAGTTGTCTTAGTGAAATCTAGAACAAAAGCGGTCACTGAAAAAAATACTCTTTTAACCTACTTCTACAAGAATCTTCTGGCCAAAAGAGAGAGAAATGCCAGTCCTGTGAAGCTCTCTAGGGCTTCACAGACCTGTAGCTGCAGACTGCAGGGTGGGGACAGAGTGGCTGAGACTATAGGTTGGATGAGACCCCGAGGTCCATGGTTGTCAGGTAGCTGAACGTGTGCAAGCAGTGTGCCTTCAGTGCAGAGAAGATCAAAAAATATTGGGCTGTATGGACACAGGTATAGGCGGGAAATTTAGACAAATGTTTATTCATGTCTCTTCTGTATTTATTATACAAAATTCACATGCATTTCTGCTTTTACTGTTACTGTTCTGCCGCTGTGGGAAGGATGTTGGTTGGAGTAAGTTCAGCAAAGGGCCACTAAGACAGTCAGGAACTAAAGTGCATGTCTATGAATAGGCACTGAAGGACATGGACTTGTTTAGTCTGGAGAAGAGAGAGTTACAGAGGTCTCAATGGCAGCCTTCCCTGGAAGTGCACTTCCTATGGAAGTGTGTGGTGAAAGGATGAGAGAAAATCATGAGAGGTTTAGATTGGACACAAGAAGACCCTTTTTCTCCATGAGGATGGCCCAACAATGCACCTTGGACCAAGTGAGGTTTTGCCGTCTCCATCTTTGGAGATTTTCAGCCTCTGAATGGATAAAGCCCTGGGGAGCTGGTCTAATGCCAAGTCTGAACCTGCTTTGGGAGGGAAGTTGGGCTTGGCAGCTCCTGAAATCCATGGCAGCCCAAGCTATACTATAATTTTACTTGGGATTCTTGCTCTACAGCAGAAGTTCCTAGATGTGATCTAGTTTGCCTTCTAGTCTTGTTGGCCAGTTCAGTTTCCTAGGACTGCATTTAAATCCTCACATCTGGAAGTAAAAGTGGAGGGATAGAGCTAGAGTCACAAAGTAGTCCTCTTGACATACATCACAAATACCTGGATTGGGTGGGTGCCCAGGAGATGATCTCCCTAACCACACAACTCTTGGGTTCCTTTTTTCTTTGGTGTGTTACTTCTGTTATTTTGGTCCAACACTTCATTCTATGGATTTTGCAAACTTAGGTCTGGACATAGACTGGATTCCTCGCATTTATTTATACAATATTTTAGAATGAAACCTTGAGACTTTTTCACTGGAGTACTGCAGAGGCAAAAAAATAAAAGCAGTAGCAGGAAAACAAAATTTTTTAGATCTCTTGAGGAAAAGACAATGATGAACAAAGGGTTTTATGAAAGAAGGAGGGACCTTGGTTGAATACCTGGCAAAACCAAACCCCAGTTGCTGATTTCTGTGGGCATTTTTTTGTGTGTATTTATCAAAGTCTTAATTAGGAGTTTTTAATTCCTTTGTTATAGCAAAAGAAAAAAATAAAAGAGGAAGAACTACAAATTACATTTTTATTGGAAATTATTCAGAATTTTAAAATAAACTGGATAATGTCCTTTCTTTGTTGAAACAAGTTCAGGGATGTTGATGAAGCATTCTATATTTGGCTTACTGCCTGGTGATTTGTAAATGGTGTTCAATGTACATAACAGCCAACAATCTGAAGAGGGTATCAATTTTTTTTGTAATGAGGGTATCTAAAACATTTTCCTGTAACTTGACTCTGTTCACTTTGATAAGAACTGGACTGTGTCCAAAGAAAAAGGATTTCAGAAGCAAGGGCAATCATTTTTGAGTGTATGTAAAGAGATGTTTGTTTTAAAAAAGTGTTTGCTTTATCATATAGCTACAGATATAAAATTAATAGCAATGATAGAGATCGAGAGCAAGGATCTAAGGAAGTATGTATTGCAGTAACTGTTATTGGTGAAATCAGAAAAAATAGGTTGATAATCAATGCTTCTGTTGACTGAAGTGATTCTCTTTGAGGGTCTTTTAGTTGTTTTGGCTGGAGTTTATAATGATGGGACATTCAGATCCATAGCAAAATTAATGTACTTTGATTTCTCTTACTCTTATTTAGCACTGCTTGAGAGATAAGCAAAAACATATGTATACATTACTAATTATGATAAATGTAGTCTTGATAATCATGGCAGTATTAGAAAGTAATCCCTTTATTTAAATAGAGATGTTTCATATCAGCTAATAAGCTGAGTTGAATTGAATGATTAAGGCCTGGATAAGCAAATAAATTATTTACTACATGTTTTTATTTTATTCATAATTTGTTAAACATACCTCTGTCAAATTTGAGAGTGTAAGTTAAAGAGAGATGTAGGATTTCCATAAAGTGTTTCTAGTGATTTTTTTCCAAGGAAAAATCCTTTTTTTTGATTGAATAGAGTATGTGAATGCACAGTGAAACTCAAAGTGCCCTAAAAGATCTAACACCATGACATAGTCAGTACCTTTTTCAAGTATCTCTATTCTAATATGCTAATATTTTAGAATATTCCTGTCAAGTCCTGCCTGACTTTTTAAAGTCAGTGATTAAAATGAGTATCAAGAAATTCAACTAGTAGAAATCCTGGTGGGCAAAACAAAGAGCTGCAATAAGGAAAACAAATGAAATAAACTTAAACATATCTCAAAATGTATATAATTAGTGTTCAATGTTGGTGTTGTACTTGTTGTAGTTTAGATTTCTATATTTCCGCATTATAAATGAGATAGCTAATGATACCTGTTTGATATTATTTTTACAGTTACTTGGTAATTATGGAAGAACAATGCAATGATATGTTATATAGTCATATGTCTTTATCTTAAGACTTAGAAATCAAATTCAGTTTCTACTGTTGATTATATAAATATTGTATAAATACTGTTGCTGAATGTTCTTTATATTTGAATTGTTTTTTTATTTTCTATAGGTACTGTAGGCTGGAGCCAAATAAAAAAAAGTTACCAAATAATTATAAAAATCAGTTACCATTACTTTTTGTCAAATAATCTTTCGGAAGTAATATTACTTAAACTTCCTGAACATCACGCTTTTTGTCTGATTATATGAACATTTCTATTAGGAATGTTTTTTAACATTAGAAGCCAGAAATCAAATAAACAAATAAATATGCTTTGGATCCAGTTGTGCAATTCTCAATATTCAATTTGTATTATAATTTCTTGCTATAAATTTGTATAATAACTTCTTGCTAATTATAAGTACAATTACTGTAAATATAGAGATTAGTTAAATACTCACTGTCGTACAGTACCAGTCATTGTCATTGGTTAATGACATTCTGTTCTCCTTTTTTATGATTAATTAATTTACCTTATATTTTTTTATTATTTTTATTTGCATTTATGTGTGCTGGTATGCTTTTCATTATTCTTTACTTCACTTGGGTTTTACATTGTACTTAATTTTTATTTTTAAACTCAGTATTTTTGATTTGAGGGCAAAAAAGCCATGCTAGATAAACTTAACTAATAATAATCCTTGTGCTTGTTTTAATTTTACAATTTCATGTTTTCAAATGATTTCTGCAGTCAATCATAGCTAAGAGCTTAGAGAACTGTTTCTTTGATAGAAAGGTAGTGGTGAGTAAAGATGATTTAATGCTTTTAGGATATTGTTTATAAATAAATGCCTGTAAGCTGAAAATATAAGTTGAAATGGTTTGTTCTAAGTCACAGATGGAATAAAAATAAAATATTGGTATCTATCCAGGAAATACAAGCTGTGGTGTGTTAAATCACTATCTTTTCAGGTGCTCAGTACTGTTAGGTTGGAAAAGCAGAACAGAATGTGCTGTGGAACTGAGTGTCTTTTACAGTGAGGTCAAAAAAAAGCCATGTGGGAGGGTTTTTTATATGTTTGGCTTACAGGATTTTTTGGTTTATTTTTTTGTGTATGATTTGTATGTATTTTAAATGTTAAAATAGATTTCATTTTGTGTGACATCAAAATGTAGTAACAGTGTCCTGTGAATAAATATCTGCTTGTGAAAGCTAACGTGTTGGGAAAGGTCACGCAGGAAGGCAAACAAAGTTATAATTAGTATCTTCATTAATGTTGTCAAGTGTGATAATAAATTTCAAGCATGTTTGGTAAAATAGTATTTTTGTAGTGAGAGGATTTTTTGTCATTGCTTTCAATGTAATGCATTTCTTGTATATTTCCTGTATAATTGCTGCTGCTGAATTTGCTCTTAAATTGAATATACATTTCTTAAATAAAAAAAGAAAGAACATGGTAAACATCGTGAAATATTGGTTGCCTTGTTACAGTTACAGTACTTCAAATACATGGTTGCAAAGCTAAGTAGTAGATTTCTAAAGAGATTCTTAAGATTCAGATGGTAGGGCAAGGTTGAGGATATCTTTAGGACATAAAGGAGTATTTTATAATGAGACAGCCTTCTGTAAATGGGTTTCTAAATTTCTAAGTTTGTAAATGTTCCTTTCTCTCTCTTTCTTTCAAATTAAAGTACATGCCAGTCTTGAGGTTTTTTTACGTCAGCATTTTTTCTTTCCTTTGCATTTATAATGTAGTTCTTTTTTTGCTGCTTTATTATATCATCATTGGTGATAGTGATATCTGCTTACTTATATTTTGCAATTACAATTATTTTTTCAGTACTTTTGTGGCATTCACCTTTTGTTACTAAGCTCAGTTGTTCAGTATCCACAGTTTGGCTGTTAGGCTTTTTTTCCCTGTTCTTGTTGGATGCCTGGCTTGGATGTGGTTTAATATTTAACAATTTACCTAAGATAGTGGTGTGTGACTAGTCTGCTAAGCATCACACAGTGCTGACATAGTTGATTGTAGGGATTGCCTACAGGTGCCGAGATTGGCTTTCAGGGACTGCCTGATTTTTTATTTGCCAGTAGCCACTTTGCTTTCATGTTTGCTAATCTCTAGCTTTCTCTCGGGGTGCTTTAGCCTGCTTCATGGCAGTGTATACAGAATTGGTACTTAAAATATATTTGGAAGAACATTCTTTTATTCAGTTTGATGTAGTTGGGAATAATTTGAATTGAGAAATTCAGAATCTGTTTCTTTTAACAGCTACATGAGAACAGGTAAATCTCCAGACTCTGTAGAAAATAACCCCAGTTACTGAGGAGTGGAATGCTTGAAGAATATCTTAAAATAAGATCTTGAGTCATTTGGGGGTTTTGGTGGAGGGGGTATATTTGTTGTTGTTGTTGTTTCAGGAAACTCAGGGGAGCAGTTGTACATGCATTTGGTCTAATTGTGGTGGTAGTGAATTCTATCCTAAGAATAGGATTCTAGAATTATGGGAGAAACATTACCTTCATAAGTAATCTTACTAATGTGTAATTGTCTCCTAGAGCCAGGGGAACGTTCAGCTTGTACAATTTATTTGAATGGCCAGTTTACAAGTGAATTATCTTCTGCAATAAAGGATGAAGGATTCTTAGGCTCATCCTTGAGCTAATTATAGTGAGATTCTGGTCAAATTTCTTTTACTAAACTGTCAGTGAAGGCAACCAGAGTGTCTCACCAGACTGAAGGCATCAAGGCCCTATTCTGTTTTGTGTAAAAAAACCACTGATGTCTACAATTTCATTTCCTTCAGTAACATTAAAGCAAATATACTTACAGAAGAACATTTAAGGAAAAATGGTGGATGGACGTACTTTGTCAAAGTCCTCCTTTCCCTAATAAATTCTTGGGCAGCACAGAAGTATGTAACAAGCTCTAACAGAATGTTGACTGCAGAACTTAATTCAGATAATCAGTACCTACTTTTTAATTATAAACCTTAGGTAGTTTTACAGCATGACATGCTTCTATTATTCCTCTAGCAGTATCTAGTTATTGGTGTTGTCCAAGCAGTCTGTCATCTTTGAGGTCATGATGTCTAGGGTAACATATTACAGTGATCCTTTTTGTATAAAATCATAAAAAGCAAACTAGTAATGGTGGTTATACACAGCAACTCTTTAGATTTATGGATTTGGCTAGAATGTGTTTCATTTTGGCATTTTGTTGTAGACCCTACTAGATTTGTGGCTGTCAACTGTTCCAGGCTAAATCCCTCAAGTACAGGGGCTAATGCAGTTTTTTGTTGTTTGAGTGTTACCCTGACACAGGTGAAAAGTTCAGTTTTACCTTTGAAAATGATTTTGCAAACTTAAAAATTCTGGAAAAGCAACAAAGTTGTAGTTGGAAGAGTTTGAATTCATGAGTGCATTCTGCTGATATTTGCTGTTTTACCCCCAGTCATCTGAGATTTTTGTCTTCAGAACAGGCTTCATATTTGTTATTGTTTTCATGGTTCCCTTAAAAAACATCAGCCACTAAGTAATAAAGCATTTTGGAAAGGATAAACCATAGCATTTCCTTATATGACTACTGGAATCTATTTTGTGGCACTGTCTTTTACATCTGTTGTCTAGATAACTGATCTTAACATTTCCAATAACTACTAGGGAAGTGCATTAATTTCTTAAATTTGTACTCTTAAGAAAATAAGTTTGGTTTGTTGTTTCTTGGTTTGTTTTTTTTCTGTCTTATTCAAAAGATGATTAGAAGTTTCAGAAAAACATACTAACAAAATAATTAGCTTGAAAAGGTAAGAAGCATTGCTACCATTGAAGAAGAGGCATTTGCAACTTACTTTTCACTCCCAGCATTCTGGATACTCAGGCAGCAAATACTCAGAATCCATCCTACAGTGTTGTATGGATCCATTTAAAGAACCAAGCTAGAGGAAATGCTGCTTTCTTAGTTCTGGTGCCATGGAACAACTTGTTCTTTGATGCTGACTGGAACTGCCTCAGATTATTATAAAGAAAAGCCATAATAATCAGCTCTTTTGCATGTCATTTCTTAGCCATTCTTCAGCAGATTTACAAAAATATTTCTGAAATAAATTAATCTGTAGAGACTTACATAGATGTCTAATATGTAGAATGTGTACAGGTGACAAAGACATACAAAACTAGAACTCACCTGAAATCTGCTTAGAGGTTTTTGGACATATTTTGATATAGATTATAAATAAGAAATATTCTGCCATTTCAGAGTTAATTAAGTTCTTTTTTTTTCTCTAAGTTTCACTTTTATGATCTAGAGTATGAAAATTGTATGAAAATGTATTATGCTGTGAAAAGTTTATTATAAAATATCTTTGCAGAGGATGTTTAGCAGCTCCATTATACTAGCTGGTTAGTATGTGAAGGTTAGACTTTGATGGAGTTTGGAGTTAACAGATTTTAGCTTTGCTAATTTAAGTGATGGATTAGAGGAAATACTGCTGTCTGCTTTGTTGTAATGTGCAGTGTAGTCAGATATATTGCTTCTGTGTAATTTTTTGGAGTTTGTTTTTGTATACCATATTCAAATCTGTAATTATAACTTTTTTTAAGGGTATGCATGGATTGGGGTTGACTAAGGAGAGTGTTAATCTATTTAAATAAAGTGGTTAGAGCCATAGGAGAGGGCCTGTGGTGTTTTCAAGGCTTCTCAGACTGAAAGTGCTGCATAACCCTTTTAGGTTGCGTAGCAACAGGCTCCTAGCAACAATAATAGATTGAATTTCCAATAGTGACCAGGCCGGATGTAATAATAAAGCAAGAGTACAAACAGTTGTCATGGTTTTCTTTTCACAGTAAACTAGTGTTGAATTTAGGGAGATTTTGTTTCTCAAAGTGGTGAACCTCTTTGCAAAATGAAAGTAATTTTGAAAATTGAGGTACCAAAACCCTGACAAGGTGCTTAAAATGAATGACTTTGATGTCTAGTAGTTTGGAACATTGGGAAAAACAAAGACACATTGAACTGGTTGTTAACAAAAAAGAGTATTTAATAACCACTTTACATTGCTTTTAAATCCCAACTTCTTTTATAAATTGACCTGTACTGGATCTTCATAAAAACCCCTAGCTGTACTGATATACATATTGTTTAGAAAAGTTAGGAAATACCATGTCAGTATACTGTTAAAAGGTAATGAATAAAACTGAGTAACAGATTTGTTTCATGACATTAATCTGTCAGTATTTCATATTTTCAGGACCTGTTATGTGTGAAAGGTAGAAATATATGGATAAGCAAGTGACTTCAAATGAGACAGAAATCATCTCATTAAATAGTAATAGTTGTAATTCTGGATGATTACATTTCAGTTTTAAATGTTTTGACTTGGCTAACAGTTGAAAATTTTAACACTGGTTGTTAAATAAAGATGTGGATTGACGCTAGATTAACACCTCTTTTCAGTTCTTATATCTGGTTTTGGGATGATGTTGAAGTGTCACTGTAGTAAAAGCCAGTTACCTTAACAAAAAGGACAAATTAATTATTTGTAATCTGCTATATTCCATTAATACGGCACTCTTTGTTTCCTGAATGAAAACTGCTTTAAGAGTATAAAACATTCATCTTTAGTTAGTGATAACAGGGGCGACTCTGGGGGCTATACAGTATTGAAGTAAAAATATAAAATTACACATTTGGAAGTTAGAGACTTGAGATGTTTCACAGTGTGTTCAGATGTTTATCAGTTGTGTTTTATCTCAAATTTTTAAAACTGAATTCTGAAAAAAGCTTTTCTTTTTAGGGAACCTAATAGGTCTGACTACAGATAGTATTTTCCATTTTAACTGTTAATCTCAGTGTTTTGATAGAATTATGGAATGTTAAGGGATTTGAAGGGATCTTAATGACTGTTTAGTTCCAACTCCCCTGCTATGGGCAGGGACACCTCCCACTTGACCAGGTTGCTTAAGGCCTTATTCAACCTGGCCTTGAACATTGCCAGGGTTGGGGCAACCACAACTTCTCTGGGCAACCTGTTCCAGTGTCTCATCAACCTCAAGTAAAGTGCGGCGTTCAACAGTAAAGAATTTCTTATTAAGTTTTTCCTCATTTGGCACTAAAATTCGCATGGTGGAGGGTATTAGCATGGTGACAGAGACATATTTTGGATATAATCAATGAAACAAGATGCTTTTATGTGATCATATTCAAAAATTTAGTTCTGTTATTTGAATTGTGAGTTAAGCAGTAGTCTGAACAACATTCTGAATTTGTATTATGTTTATAATTTAGACTATCCACTCATTTAAACTCTTGAATTTTAAAGCTTAAAAATTATTTAGGAGTGTAATCTATTCTGAGTCTGACATCTAAGCAAAAGCATTTGACTAGCATTTGTGGATTGCTAAATAATTTTGTGCTCTACAGAGGTATGTATGTGGTAATGTAATTACTGCCACAGCTGGAGAGCTAGGAGAATTTGAAGGGTTTAACAGAATTAGAGGTTTGTAACTTAGAATAAAATTAAAATCTGATAATGAAATTATAGCTAGGATATAGAAAGAAGAAATTTAAAATACTGGAACATAACTTTTACAGCATTCATAGATTATAACTGTTAAAGGTATCTTTACTGAGAATTGTTTTGTATAGTATAGTTGTGATATTTTCAGAGAAGTCTCAAGCATTTTAACCTTACATTGTAACTATAGTATTTATTATGGCAAATACATATTCTTAAGTCATGTACATTACAATCAGAATTTTTGTAAGAATTTCCTTTCCAGAAGTGCAGTCATTAACTTTGTTCAGCTCTGTGTCCTTTCTCCTACATAGCTGGATTTCTATATGTTTTATTAGTACTTGTTTTTACTTTTGGACCAGAGATGTTGCTTAGAATAGTTAGTTACTGATATTGTTCTTGTTGGGCAAACATAAATAACTGGATTTGCTTGTTAAGGCTTTTACTTCATCTAGACCTGACCTATCAGGCAGCTTGCCTCAGAATTTAAAAAACCCATAAAAAACCTTTTCCATTCAAATCAAAAGAGCAGAGGTCAGATATTGGACTCTGTGCCAGATATGATGGTAATGAGTGGGTTTTTTTTTTATTCCTGTGCTTTTAGGGGAGTTTAAGTGAAACTTACATCTGGAGATGATACTTTGCATTTCTTTGAGCTTACAATTTTTATGAAAGAGAAAACAAAATACTTAATGTAATAATGAAAAACTAGGAGGACAGAAAATCGATTGTAGGGTCTTGTAGCATATAACAATGGAAAATCTTGAGGAACAAAATGGAAGGTGAGCTAAAGAGAAAATACTCAGCCCCAATTTTATTTATTTATTTTTAACTGTAAGAATATGTAATTTTAGGAAATTCATTCAAGTGTTTGGAAATGTAAAAAGAAAGACTGGGAGGAAGTAGGTCTTTGAAGGACAACAGAGAACAAGAAGTTTGGCAAAAAATCTGTATGGTCCATTAGGTTGTACATTAATCCTCCTACTGAATTACCATGAAACGTAATGCGTTGTGGCGTGGCATGGCATTGAGTGTTTAATCCTATGTTTTTAAATTAGTGTTGTTGATATGCAAATTTATTTTCTGAATTTTCCCTTTCATGTAAACATATTCTATTCTCATATTGATTTATTGTAAGAACAATTACACTACAATTTAGTGTAAGAAGTCAAAACAATTATTTTTTTGTTTAAAGGCTATAAGTTGAAAACTGTAGTTTGGAATAATTGACCAGATACCAATTCTGAAACAAACATCTCGTATGCTTTCTATTGATTTTTTTGTAGTAATATCTTTATTTTCTCAATACACTAACTATGAATAAAATAACAAATAGAAGCAATAATGTTGGTTTATGTAATATTAATGAAATGCTGTGTAAAATTACAAGATGTTTAAAAATGCAGTTTTTTAAATGGGTAAAGAAACAGGCTGAAGTAGCAGGCTGAATGCTTCCAAGCAAAAAGCTATAGTAGCATTAAATGTAATTGTTGTGTGGAGGACGACAAGATCTAACTAACTTTTTGGACGTAACTGCTATTTATATGTTCCTGGAGCATGTATGATATTCTTCTTTCATAAATTTACCCATGTACAATATTCACTCTTTGATCGTATACTGTTATTTATGCCACATTTATCTGCCAAGAAGAGTGAAGAATGTCAATGAGATGTTCTTCTGCTTAATTAAATAATTAACACCCAACTTAATAGGTCTACATTACATAAACATAGCTGTTAATCAGATATAAGTACAGAATGCTGTTTGTGCATTGGACCTGAACTTGTGTGTTCAGCATCTCTCTTTTTGATACACCCTTGAAGATTTTAAAGTTACTTGTATTGAAAAGATAGGTATAGGAAGCTACTGTGCAGAATTCCTGGGAATCAGACCTGCTTTTATCTAGAGAGGACAAAGGTGGACAAAAATAATCTTTGATGGTGACCTTTTGAAGAGAGAGATAGAATTTTCAGATGATAAGATTTATGTCTGCATAGATGAGATTTATGTATTTTTATATTTCTGGAAAGTAATTCTTCAGAATGCTCATGTTTTAGTTCTTTTTTGCAAGGGTATCATTATTGGAAAATTCCGAGCTGCCTAAAATTTACAGATTTTCTTAGGTATTTTCCTATGTTTCTGACAATTGAGAATTTAAGATTTCTGTGGTATTCTGAGAAAAAATATTCTTTTGCCATTTTTCTTCCAAATGCATTTTATGTTGTAATAAATAGGAGAGCATCTAAATAGTATTGCTAAATATTACATACAGCTTTACATTTATACTTTCATGCACTAGTTTTTTGTGTTTAATTTGTGTCATGTTTTTAATAGAATTGTTGACTATTCTGAAAGAGCTGACTATGATCATACAATCTTAAATGTAGCCCTTGGGGCTACCTATTTCATATTAGTTATTGATGAGAAAGCTGTCATTAAGGACTTCTCTTTTAAGAATTTTACAGATACAGTGTGTGAATTGCTGTCTCTCATGATTTAATTTTTGAAGCATACTAGAACAAAAAGCCCTGTGTTTGGAACTTAGGTAATTTCTAGGTCTTTCTAGAAGCAAAGAAATGTTCTATTACAGTCATTGAAGGTGCTGACCTATAAAGCAAATCTTATTTTAATTTTCTCTTACTTGATCATGGAATATAGCTACCTAGCCAAAATCAGTCAGTAACATTAAGTTATTCATGCCTTGAGATAATATGCCATTCAGTTTTTAAATGAATATGAGAATAGTGGTGATACCACCTTACAATCATTTACCTCATTGAAATAAAATATATTAAGCCTCTAATCATTAGATAAATAATACTGTAATTACTTGAAGTCTCAGTAGCTAGGCCTGTTTTTTCCTTTCCTGTATTGTAGAAGACAGTCTCTTTTGAGCTTGAAGGTGTTTTGACATGACAAATGTGACATTAAAATCAGTGTAGTTCCTTTGAATAATTAATTGGCCTGCCAGTGCTCTTATAAAAGTGGCAAATGTAGGATGTATATGGTGTTGTTATTTCAAAATAATATTAATTTATAACTGCAGTAATGCTCACTGTATAAACATAGTGTTATAAGTTCAGACATACATCAGTTCTTTAAAAAAGTTTTAGTTCCTTAATGTGTTTGACTAGGTAATTATATCAAAATGTATCAGTTGTGCCATGTATTTGAGTTTGGGGGAAGGGGAGAAGGGGGGAAGGGGATGTTCACAAATGAATTCTAGTACTATTTCAGCTTTCTTTGATATTGTTGTTTTTAATATCCGAAACAAAACCATTGTAGTGTTGAAAAAGTATCTTTTACCAGGTAATGATGCCTTAAATGTGGAGAGTTTGACTCCCAGCTTGTACTGTTAGTCACTTCTGGCTGCACACTACAGTTCTTTCCTGCACTTTCCACTTCCATTCTGTATTTCTTCTTCAGTATGTGAGACAAATGGGTAATGAGAAAAGCAAGTAGTTTAATTTTGAGATGAATCAACAAAATATCAAACTGTAGCTATGTGACTAAAACCATTGTGATGTCACAGTCTTGCATAACCTGCAGTGAGTTTGATCACAAGGAAGCATCTGATCATTGTGAAAAATAAGTTGCTGTCAATGCTCTCTTTGGGGATTATTTAAAAATAGAAATGTGTGGAAGGGAGAATAGGGAATTGAAATGTCCAGACAGTAATTGAAGATACATTCTTTAGATACAATTTGGGGCAGATTTGGTAGAAAAGGACAATGGTAAAAGGCAAGGTACCCAAGGTACATTCTTCACCTTGGTCTTTATTGGTAAGATCTGCCTTCAGGTGTTGCAGGATCATGGATCATGGGACGTTTGCCCTCTGTGGAGGAGTGTTAGGTTTTGATTATTTAAACAAACAGGACATACAAAAACAGAATGTTCAAAATTTCCGTTGATTCGGGGAAAATGCACACAGGGATGGTGAGGGAGCTGACCAATGCCACCAGGAGATCACTCTTGATTGTTCGAAAGGTCATGGTGGTCAGGGGATGTTCCAGATGTGGGGCTGGGGATATGTGTTTTTGCTACATTTTTGATCCATGCTTCTGTCTGTAGACAATTACCACAGAAATGCAGTTGTTTTATATATATTCTTACTAAAAATGACTACACATTCTTCCACATGTCTTACTCCATTTTATTAAATCTTTTTTTGTTTTTCAAATTAATAGATATCTGTGTAGTGTTCACTTTTGCTTAGGATTGTATTTTCTTTTTTGGTATAATACTGACTGGTATAAAAACAGATACTAGCACTCAATAATTGAGCTATTTAGCTACCACTTTCAGAAAATATATTTTGAATGCAACTTGATATGATTTAGTTAAAATGCTTTCAATGCTGTTTTGCTATCTGGTTTATTAAAGATGCTTTAGGATAGTATAGACTCTGCTAGTAAAACATTAATGTAAGGAAGTAATTAAAGAATAGAATTGTTCATGGTGAGTTGGATTTCAATAATTTAGTCAGTTAAATGCCTTAATCAATTAAAAAAACTATTGAGCTAAATCTGAACTAAATGCCAGAGCATAGTGATAGTCTAGTTGCTAAAGTAAGTTGCATAGAACTATTCCTTGCTTTTCATTTATGTTGGTGTGATTAAAAAGATGCCATGTCAACATTCCTGTGGCTTTGTCACTGCATAACTTACTAGGTGACCCTCTGTTCGGCAGTGAGCTTATTCCTTATCATTTGCTTTTAAATGGGAAACCTAATTTTTGCAGATTATACAATTGCTGTCAGTGTCTATTGTTCATCTGGGAATATTTGAATTAAAATTATTAGGTATTTGGGAATGGATTTATTGGTCATAAACATTAATCTGATCTTATTTCCGTAGGAAATATCTGTCAGGACTCAATTGTTACAGTCAATAGCTTCAGTCCTATAAATGTGTGAAAAATTCATTTTGTGCTGTATATTGCCATTTCTTTACTACTGGATGTTACTGCTTCAGAGATAGGAAGGCTGATGAAGAAGATTGAATGGTTGAAAAGGCAAAGAGACATAGCAAAGATCATGAAAAGGAGTGTGGGAAAACAGTATTGAATTTAAAGATTCTCAGCTCTTAGACAAGGATCTTCACTGCATGGGCCAGGGTGCCTAAGAGTTGTTTTGGTTTTTCTAACCTAGAGGTTATATAGAAAATGAAACATCCATATTGAGAATTTTCTTTCTATGCTTAAGTCAGTGAAATACTTAAGACATGCAAATCAGTAAATGACTATATGGAGATAGATGCTCATTTTGTGTATATTATTATAGTCTAGAGCTGAAGAGACTCAGTTCTGCTGCTAGCTCTGAATTCAGCCCTCTAATACGATCAATATAATCACTCATTTATCACCTATTATAGGGTTGAATTCTAAACATTCTAAAAAGGGATTAAAAAAGCAAGAGGATTAGTACATTAGTTGCATTTTGAAGAAACTGGTTAACATCACCTGAGATTTATTTATCACATTATACTGTACACACCTTCTGTAATGATTTTGCAGTTTTCCAAATCAGCAGATCTACTCAAGCAGCATAATAAGCCACCACAATTTATACTAAAATGAAGAAGTTAGTAAGCAGCCAAAGTCGAGTTTCCATGGACTAGAACTTCTAGGATTAGGTGCAGCTTAGCAACATTCTTAGTGTGTTAAGGTCTGTGTGATTCACATGTTCGTAACTGTATTTCAGAAGCTAATGTAATTAAGGTAATTCTTGAAGTGTATGTTCATTCATGACTGTAACATAATAGAGCTACATTGGTTTATCAGTTTATCTTCAATTATACTATTGGGGTTTACCTAATAACATCTTCATGGATGTTACCTAATAACATCTTCATGAATTTTAAAAAGTTTCGTAAGCTCAGTCACTGTAGGGGAACTCTTAATATAGTACGTTAACTTGATGCTCAGATAAATATGATCTAGTATGAGAGAGATAACTACTCAAAGCATTTAAAATTACATGTGGGTAAGAAAGATCATGCCATTGATTATATTTTAATCTTCCATTGCGTTTCATTAATTTCAGATGTTTTATATTTTAAATAAATTCCTACATATTACAACAAGAAAGATAAAAAAAAAAACAAAATTAAATAAATATTTATCATATGGCTTCAAATTCTCCACAGGTATCAGTCAGTCTCTATCAGTAATCATGAGAAGGTGGGAAAAAATTAGGTAATGGATTTCTCACAGGTATGCATTTGGAGTTAAAAACTATCAGGTGTGTGCAGTATTTCTAGTAGGTGCACAAGGAGTGGTGTCTCAGCCTGCTTTCAAATATCTCTACAGTAGCTAATTTTATTTTTATGCACTTGGTGTTTAAGGTTTCAGGGAGTTTAAAGACTCCAACTGCCATGTTTATGGATGATTATTTAAATAACTGGTTTGCTTTCTTTGTACTGCTTCTGTAGTTTTATCATTTAGATACTATGGCAGTAGTGGTGATGGGCATTTTAGTTAGGAAATGTTAATTTCTTGTGTTTGGGGTTTTCTTTGACCTTGCTTGAAAACATGCAGACCCTTCTTCTGATTATTTTTTTAGGCTGAACTGGAATACCACTATACCAATGCTAAACTGGAACAAGAACTAGACAGCATTCACTGTAATAAAGATTTATCAGAAACCCTGAAGTACATGAACAAGTTTTTTTAACTTAAGGGTAAGAGAGAACACACTTTGGGAAAGAGATATGCTTACTAAACTGCATCTCTAGATACTTGTTCTTGTAGAAAATGTATAGGAAGTACTCTTAAAATGGTGCAGTTACAACATTATAAGATACTACTTACCTAGCTTTCCACACTAATGAATGTGTAAGAAAGTCATGTGAATAAAATGGTATCTTACCTCATTGTTAGATCTCGTTTGTGCGTGTGTGTGTGTCTTTTCTGCCACCCTGTGGGCCAAAACTTTTTTTTTTTCTAGAATGAATTCTTCCTTTGTTTCCTGGAGAGGAACAGTTATGTTTTTTCCTACATGGATTTTTATGCAGTTGTTTTCTGCTAATTTTTGTTTTCTGAGCTAAAGTTGAACAAAACTCCTCCTAGTGCTTTAAATTCAACATTAACTCTCCTAGGAACCTAATCACTTCAGTTTCTACTGTCAATGGCTGGAATTTCTTAAGATTCTAGCAACCTGTTTTTTCTTCAGCTCACTTTGTAGCACATGGTGTCAATTTCAGAACAAAGATGTCAAAAATGGCCAGGAGTTTCAATTTTCAGATTGACAATGTGGTCTCTTCATTTGTTGTCCTCTATTTGGACACTTTTCTCTATGGACAGCTGACTGTTACAGCAGTTTCTAAAGGGAAGATATTTTTGGAAAATCAAATTTTGTGCAAGGGGATCAATGTGTTTGTAATAGCAGACATGAAGGAAGGTGAAGCCAACTTTTGAGACCTTGACTGCAGCACAGAGGATTGAGAAAGCATGTTGTAATAAGCATGTGCTGTAGATGGAGACAGAAAAGGATCAAGACATTAACTACAAGAATGGGGAAGGAAAAATTTGGTAACTATTGTAGCACAGATAGGTTTCTATAAAGGATAGTAATTTTTAGGTTTTGAAAAATATGTAGTAAAAACTAAGTAAGATTTCATGAAAGCTCTAGAGACAGTGACTTCTGTACCTTAAACAGCTAGAAAAATGAGGACAGAAAGTACACTTTTCATCCTTTTCTTCCTGTCTGTCCACCACCCCTTCCTTTGCCCTTGCTTTCTCCCTTTTTCTGCTTTTTTCCCTTTCATTGCCACGCAAGAAACTGTGATAGAACACAGTGAAAGAAGAGAGTATTAAAGCTATCACTTTGTGTAAGTGTCCTTAAAACACATACTTTAGAAAGACTTTAGGTTTCTCTTTGAAATATGAAATTTTAAAAAAATGCAGTATTTTCCATTTTTTGTGAAATATCCAGCCTTTCTAATCTAAAGGTTGAATAATGCCACATAAATTTTAAATTTGCAACCACTATTCTTGCTGTGATTTTTAGATTAAATCTTTTATACAGAGTGATTCTTTACAACAAAATTTTAGATATAATAAAAAATGAATAGGTTTATTTTTTATAGCATATGCATATTTAAAATAATACAGG
Source organism: Vidua macroura (assembly GCF_024509145.1). Taxonomy (NCBI): domain Eukaryota; kingdom Metazoa; phylum Chordata; class Aves; order Passeriformes; family Viduidae; genus Vidua; species Vidua macroura. Next base: position 23,335,437 of record NC_071611.1, read on the forward strand.
GAATTGTTTATTAAAAATAAATTATTCTAGTTTTTATGCCTGATGTGTTCACTCTTTTGTAGATGCTTATTGTTTTGTTATAACATCCTGGATTCCAGAAAGGAGAGAGGGCAGGGGGGAATGAAATCTGAATGTAAAATATGTTTTAGCTTCTCCAAAGCTTTTATTGACATAAACAGGTCTAGGTCTTTATGGTTGGTGTTTGCAGTTAATAAGCTTTCTCTTCCTTAACAAACAAAGCAAATGGAGTCACAAGACACTTGTTACCTTTTCTGTCACTCTAATAATAATTTATATATTTAATTTATGCAGGTTTTCAGTTGGTTTTAGTGCTAACCTTCCTACATTACATGTAATGGAAGTGATAAGTAAAAGTTGCAAAACATACGTGTTGCAAGAGAAAGGAAAGACAGAAAGAAAGATTGACAGTTATGTTCCTCTCTACAGGAAAAAAAAGCATGTGGTGGAGCCTAAAGAATGTCCTAAATGTATAAACCTTAACACTTCAGGTTTCAGAAGTTAGCTTTGAAAAATGATTGCTACTTTGGATTGCTTGTAGTATGGAAACAATTTATTACTTTGAAAACAGTGTCTTGTTTTGTTGATTTTGGTTTTGTTTTTTTAAATTTTTGTCAGCAGTATCAGTAATGGAAATTACAGAGAAAAGAAAATTTTATCTTATACTCTGAAATAACATTTTACCCCATTTGAAATAAACCCATGTCAAAACTGTCAAATCCAAATAGACAAAGTGGAAGACACAGGAAAATAAACTAATATGCTGAAACCATACTGCTTTAGTGTGAAATAATGTAGACTTGTTATACTTTGTGAAATATTGTTATGAGCTACAAAATGTGTTTTTCTAAATTGAAGGCTTACCTCTAGTATCTGTCATGACTGTTGAAGAGGAAAGAAGATCCAGAAATAAGGGTGTTAATCTGGAAACTTGCAGTCTGTTCCTTGTGTTGCAAATTCTGTGTGTGTGGTCCAGAATTTAATTGTTTAGGCCTACATACCTGAAGATGTTCACAAATTTAATTCTTCTTAGCTGATCCTTAGTCAGTGTTTCTAAGTATTAGCAGTTTTTTTGGTTGTGGTATTTTTTTTTTCCTCAAAAGTGTGAGGTTTTTTAACATACTGAGGTTTAGCACCTTGAATTTTTTGTGGAATTTAGAAGGAAATGGCTAGGATTTAAGATACTTGAATTTAAGGGAGTCTTGACTTCTCTTTTTAATTTTTTTAGTACTTTTTATATGGAGTATTTTTCAATCAGATTGAAGAGCTTTCTGAGGGAAATAATATATTAGTATAAAATAAACATTATCCTAATAATCAGAGAAGAAATGAGGCTAAATTGAGGGCTAAAATTGTTTAGCATCTATCAGTCTCCAGAAAAATGTTTTGGAACTCAAGTAGTTTTTGCTTTATCTTGTCTATTTATTTCACAAAGATTGATCCATATCATTTGTCAATGCAAGAATGTAAATTGCTGAAGTAATTTAAAAGGAGAGTGATTTCTTGATAGCTTTTAGTCACTACTAACCACTATCTACAAACCAGTCCTTGCAGTTGTGTATCACCCACGAGCTTGCTGAGGTGCACTGTGTTCCATCCTCTAGGTCATTAATGAAGACATTAAACATTACTGTACTCAGTATTGATTCTTGTAACTGGACTGGCTACCTGCTGAACTTCATGCCACTGGTCATAACCCTCTCTTGTTAAATTCCATTCAGATCTCTTTTAAAATGTGGGTATTGACAAATACATATTTCAGAACTTCAAAGACTTTGGTATGCATGCTTTCTAGTCCTAAGAAATCACGAGTTGGGCGGGATCTCTCTTGGTCCTTAATGTTGCACTTGTATGCTTATATAAAAAGTCTCACAGGACATACTCATGGTTGTGTGGGTCCTAGTTCACTGACTAGGTCATAAGGTTACATTACAGGCATTGCTGTGAAATTTTTGCTACATATGTTAGGCTGATTATAATCTCAATTCCCGTTTTTTTTGCAAATCTCATATTTCAGCACTATTTTTTTATTTTCCTATAATGATGGTTATGTTCCGGATTACACTATAGTATCAGGTTTCAGGTGTATCCCAAAGAAACTGTATTGTGGTTTTGAGCAGGAGAGGGAGGGAGGATACTAAATCTTTGGGGGTTTTTGACACATAAGATTGTAATTATCCAAATCCATTTTTAAAACAGATTAGATACAATCCTTTCATTAACTTTCACTTTCCTTGCCTTGTGCTTTCATCAGTAGTAGTATTCTTCCCTTTGCTTTTTTATTGTATTAATAATTTATTAGCTAATTTTCTAGGTTACTTAAAATAATGAGTGAAATTACATAAATCCTGCTCAATTGCCCTTATTTCTTATTTTAAAGCTCTCTCTATAGCATGTGGCAATAAATTGCAAATCTGCATGGGTTTTAACTTTGAAAACAATTAGTCTCAGTAAACTGCTGGTAGTGATCAAATATCCTATAAACTGGATGATGGAATCAGCTCTTAAGCTATTATATTTTATGGAGGTTTTATTGTGCTTTTGTGAAGACCACTTCATGTTCTCTAGTCTGTGAAACATGTTGCAGATGGTACAGTTGCTATTTGTCTTGTTTCAGAGTCTGTGTTTGTTTCTAGTTATTACCTTCTTCCATTTTGTCAGTCTGGTTTCTGGCTCTAATAAAATAGGGCTTCAAATAATGTGCTGCTTATCCTAAATTAAGACACAACAGAATTTTCTAATAATTTGCTTATCATGAAGATACATCAAACTTCATGCAAAAGTTAGACAATAACTTTTAAGACTGGAATTATGAAGTGCTAATATATTGTGACTTTGATGTAATATATTAACTCCTGAATGTATTCTTATCTTTATTGCAGAGTATGCTAACGGTAACAGTTTAATTTACGACAGCTTGCTAAAGGAAGTATACCCTTATTTGCTTGAGGTCATATTCAGCTTCTGCACTTTGTATACTACTTGTGTACATACTTTCTGTTAAAATCATCCTTTTCTTCGGTGATATCTCTTGGGATTATCTTGTTGTTTGCTTGTTTGTTGTTGGGTTTTTTTCCTTTTACTTGCTTAGATATGTCTAGAAACTTGTTAGCATTTGTCGAAAACTTCATAAAAACAGAAAACCACAAAATCCATCTTCCTGTTAACCTATGCAGCTTATCTGCATAAGACAATCTAATACACGGCAAGAAACACTGATGTTTAAAAAAAAAAAAATTGTACTTTTGGAGTGCAATTCGTTTCAGTATCTGCAGCCCATAGGAAGTTCTCTTAAGAAGACAGACTGAAATTCTTGAAAATAGTACTGTACCCCTGAAAACTGTCACAGTTTTAGCTCACTCCTCCTTTTTATCCCTGGAAGCCACCATGACTCATTTTAAAAGGTGTAGAATATCATGGTTAGACTCCAGCTGGGAGCTAAGCACTATGAAGCCTCTCACTCACTCCCCTCTCCCAACTACTGCCTTCCCGCACCCACCCACTGTGGGGGAGAAAAGTTAAACTTCATCGGTTAAGAAAAAAACTCTTTATTAATTTAAACAAAATACAATTTACTACTACTAGTAAGAAAAAGAGCGTGCAGTATTCGAAGGTGCTGCGGGAGACGCGTGCTCCGCAAAGCCTCTGGATGCTCATTCCAAGCACATGAGGGCCGTAAGCCGCGCCCCCAGGCTGGCAGGTCCACCGGCAGGGCGGGTCGAGCGCTGCGCTGCAGCCTATCGGGCAGAGGTGTCAGAGGTTCTTGGAGCTCTCTCTCCGTCCCCTGGCGGCCGCCCCCTTCTCCTGGCAGCGGGACGGCGGTGGGGCCGCGGGCGCAGGTGGTAGCGCCAGCGCGGGGATGTGCCGAGCACGCTCTGCGCGGCCGCGGCGCTCTGCTGGCAGCCGGGCGGGCCGAGCACGTACTCCTGGTAGTCGTCGTCCGCCCTGACCGTGTGCAGGATGCGGCCGAAGCGCTGCCTGCAGAGCGGGCAGGCGGCGCGCACGGCAGCCCACTGCCGGATGCAGGCGAAGCAGAAGGTGTGCAGGCAGGTGTCCACGTGCGCCGCGTTGTCCACGGCGCCCAGGCAGATGGGGCACAGCCCGGCTGCCGCTGCCTCCCGCTGCCCCCCGCTCGTGGCGGCCGGCGCGGCGGAGCCGCTCTCCCGCAGAGCCTCCGCGGCACCGGGCGCCATGGGCTGCCAAGAGACGGGGCAAGTGCCGGAGCTTCTCTGGCGCCGGGAACCGGGCAGCAGAGAACCCAGAGCGTGAGCAGAGAGGGGGGACAGGGCCGGCAGAGACCCGAAAGGTCCCCGTGTGGGGCAGAGAGGGGAGACAGGGCCCTCCCGAAAGGTCCCCGTGTGGGGCAGAGAGGGGAGACAGGGCCCGCCCGAAGTGGGGCAGAGAGGGGAGACAGGGCCCGCCCGAAGGGTCTCCTTGCAGGAAAAGGAGACCTTACTGGAAAGTGACCGAGCCGCCCCTCAGCTGCCTTCGACACCTGCCTCCCGCTCCGTTCCCCCAGGCGTGCTGCTCCCCATTCCGGGAGAAATCTCCCTTCCACACTGCTCCGCCCAGCCAGTGGGACTCAGCTGGCACAGGGTACCTGCATGAGGCGGTCCGGGAAGGAGGAAGTGGCTGGGAGTCGTTAGTGATGCCGAGGGCCCTAGAGCACTCGCAGGAGCCAGGACCAAAAGCACTGGCTACTGAAGTGCTGTGAGTTTATGGCTGTTTGCCCCTCAGTGATAACACATAAGTCTCTGGTCCTGCACCACAACCAAGACTTAAGGAGGACAGCAAACAAAGGAAAGGTGAAAACCTTTGAATCACGGGATGCTTATCATATTATGGTGGCTTTTTGAGCTGAGATAAGCCTCAGTCTCCTCAGATCCTGTAATGACTGACTGTTTCCCCTTAGTGTGAGGACTCAGCAACAGGCAGTGCAGCAATGCAGGAACTGTTGGTGCCTATGAAGCACTCTGTCTTGGCACTTCAAAGATCTGTCAGGGGAGAAGGACCCTTTGTTTGTGGTAAGAAAACTTCAGCAGTGGAAAGTAAACTCTGGAGGCCATCTGTTCTAAACCTCTGCTCAAACAGGGTCACTTAAAAGTCAGTTGCTCAGGACCATATGCAGATGGCTTTTGAAAATCTTCAAGATGGAGATAGCGCAAGCTGTTCTAGTGGTTTTTCAGCCTCACAGAAAAAGAAAAGTTTTTCCTGATATTCAATAAGGACCCTCCAGTCACAGGCTGCAGAATGGATATCTGCTCCATTGTGGACCTCTGTGGGTTGCAGAGGTACAAACTGTGTCACCATGTTTTTTTCCACAGGGTTCAAGAATCTTTGTTCCAGCACCTGAATCACTTTTCCCCGCTCCTTCTTCTAACTTTGATATCTGCAGGGTTGCTTGTCTTTATCAGCTGCTGTTAGATGGCTTTTTTTTACCATCTCTTGGTTATGTTATTACAGGGTCATTGCCACCACTGGTGTTCAGCTCAGCTTTGGTTAGCAGTGAGTCTGTCTTGGAACCAAGTGGAAGTGGCTCTCTCTGACATGGGGGGAGTTTCTGAAAGCTTACCAAAGCCAACCCTGTAGCCTCCCTGCTACCCAACTGCTACAGGAGTCCAGAATTGGACACAGCACTCCCCGTGTGGCCTCACTAGTGCTGAGCAGAGGCCAGTTATGATCTCCCTTTTCTTGTCTTCAATACTTTGTGTAATGCAGCTGGGGATTTTTGTAGCAAAATACAATCTAGATTCTTTCAAGGGGGAAAATTCAGGATGGAACCTGTTGTGCATATATATGTGCATATCAATAGTTTAAACATGAAAGTGTTTCCTTGGCACATGAATTGCTCAGGTTACATGGCATTCAGCTGTAGCAAGCTTAAGTTTAAATATTTGGTGTTTTGAAGATGATTCTGTTGAACGTATCTGGACTATCTTAGAATTAGTTAGAGACAGCAACTTTAAAAATAACTTTATAAATCTTTTTGTGTTGTTTTTAGGTTAGGCAAGTATACATGTATACATGTATGTAAAGGTTGCTAGTTATTCCTTCTGTCCTGTAGGTCAGGAACTTACTTCTATTATGTCTGCACAGAACTTCCAGGGTTTTTCTTTTTAATATTTTAGCATTCTCTGTAAAAGCTCATTATATTCATGGCATGTAAAATACATGAAATTTATTTATATTTTAAATCAAATTTCTGGTCCTAGAACAAAGTCTTAATAGATTTTAACTTTGTCAAATTCACCTTCAACTGGGAACTTCAGACATCTTTCCTTTTATTGTGCTGTGTCTTGTTAGGTGGTAGTTGTATAACAGTTTTTTGTGTGCACTGTCTCTAAGTGAAAACCATGCAAATGCTGAATTGTTTCTGTTGATATAAAATATGGCACATTTCAAAGTGCAAAACTAATGCGTTTTTAAAGGTTTGTGTTAGGTAGGAGTAACATGCAGGTAGTCTCTGCAGTGTAGAGAACTTTTGTCCAGGAGCTTGAGGATCATGAGGAGCTTGAGGAGAGATAGGAAGGGAAAGAAGAGAAAAACAGAAATTCTTGTAAATATCACCAAACTCAGTTAAGGATACTGTTGTGGCTTCCTCTTATTCTAGGAGATACACCATCTCTCTTCTAGTAAACAAATTAAAAGAAGGGAAGAATATTTCATTAGTATTCAGTTAGGTGAGGTGTGTGGTAACTGTGCAGCTTGCCCTGGTGTTCTAGATTTGTGTAATTTGTACTTCATGAGGAAATTTCTGTCTTGCCTGAAGTGTTTAAACATTGTAGTTGAAAAAGTAGTCAATATGACTGGCTGCTTCATTGATTAGTAAGCAGCCTTGACATTTCAAATGTGAGTAGACCATTTAGATTGTGCTAAATATATTGTGAAAGTATAGTGGATACATCAGGAACCGGAACAAAATCTGTCAATTTTTCAACTTGTGTAAGTATTGCCACCGATCTTATTTTGTATTTGGTGTGAGTTGAACTACATTTCTTGTCCTGCCTTCTCAAAGCAAGTGAGGTAGTTGAGTCATTATCTCGATTCACCAAAAATGGAGAATCACTTGGGATGATACCAGATTTAGACATTTTAACTGAATATGTATTTTAATTATGGTTGTAGAGTTCTGTGGCTTTTTGTTTGTTTTTTTTTCCTTAGAATGAAGACAAAATAAATATTTGGTTAAGTGGGCAGTGTTGTTTACATAGAAATAACAAAATCTAACATTGCAAATCAATGCTGACTCACTTATAGTGAAAATAAATCTTGCAGTAGGTTGGCACATTTTCCTACTTGGTACCAGAAACTTGAACTACAATGTAGAGAATTAGAGGAAAGCTGCTCTTTACCAGAAGTAAAAAATAAGCACTTATCTAAGCATGATGTATACAGTGTGATACCTATCAATTAATCTCAAATATTAAATGTAAATATAATAGCTGCATTGGCATATGTGGCATATGTGAACAGTAGCACTTCAGCAAACTTGTTTAAAACATAACTAATTACATAGGGTCTGACAGGCAAGTTTTCTTTTGCAGTCAAGGAACTTGCCTTACAATGATTGATAGTTTTTTCTTGCTTCATTGAACTGTAGTAGAACTGCCAGTAATATTTGTCTCTCTATATGCTAAATGAGTGAATAGTTGAGAGTAGCTCAGGCTTTCAGCTCTTCATGCTACAGTTGTTCTACAAAAAAACCAGTACAATTTGTTTTGTGGGTAAGGTAAGAACTATTTGCTATGAAATTGTAGACAGACTTGGAATATTAGCTCTATAACAATAAAACTTTTCTCTACTTAAAGACAGTACACGTTTGTTTATACAGTGCAGGTTCCAAATGTTGGCATCAGGGATTGCACTTTCCATGTGAAAAGAAACCCGCTTAGTAGCACCAGTGTAATTTTTGCAAAGTGAGAAAAACTCATAGTATAGGATGAAGCCTTAAGGAAGAAAAGCTGCAAGAAAAGCTGCAGTAGGAATCAAACAGCTTTTTTCAGTAAGGATAACAAGCCTACTGCTGTAATGCTACAAGGATAGGAGCAGCGAACGAACAAATAATTTTTGTGTCTCTTAGCTGGAGACGGGGAGGTATCATGCTGTAATACAAGCCAGGCAAGTAATAATGTTGCGTATGGTGAAGTTCATTCTTAGTAAGGCAAAGTTATGTGAACTAGGAAGTTATTCCTTACATCTGACCAATCATTTGAATTAAATCTAAGTATTTCCACCTGTCAAATGGTGTAGAATTTTGTTTATTATTTCTATTTTTATCTGAGAGCTGTCTTTTCATCTCTTACTTGTAAAGATGATGTACAGATCCAAGCTCATTCTTAATAGGAAATCTTCTTATCTCAAAAACCTATGTCTTTTTTCTTATGTATAGTGTTTTAAACTTCATCTTCCAGTCTGCTTGCACTGTATTTGGCTTGTACTATTCTTTTGTGTACAACCACAGTGGATCAGATGCAGGCTGTTGAACCTGAAACCATACTGTCAATGACTTGTCTTAGTTTAATTTGAGTCCATTCTTTCTTGTAGTCAATTTGTCAGTTGCTGCAGCCACTCAGTTTGGTTTTTTTCACTTTTCTATATACAGACTTCTTAAATGTAAGTGATCCTATCTGAAAGAAACTAAAGCATTCCAGTTTTCTTATAAAAATCTCTGCTCTTTTGATGCCAGGAAGATACCAGTAGGTAAGCAAGAATGTCTAGTTAAGCTGAGTATAGGTTAATAATTTGGTAACTACTGATTTACTTGATTTTTTCCCTGAGATGTTAGATGTTATCTCTCTAAGAAGAGATAAATGAGTTATGGGAAGAAGGTTTTTAGTTTTTCTTTAGGTTGAATTAAGAAATCTAAGCACTCTGCTTGAGTCTCTGTTTTGGTTTTTTTTTTTTTTTTTTTTTTTTTTAATGAAGGTTTAGGTTGTCTTAGAAAATCTACTGGGTTACTGATTTACTTGAGAATTATAGTCACTGTGCTACAGTATAAGCATAATCTTTAGCATTTTGAAAACAAGTCATCTGGAAACTGGCTGCTTCTAGATTGACTGTGTGGGGAGGCTATCTCAGGGAAACATTGGTAATCATATTTACCACTAAAATCATTTGGATGTTTCTGAAGTTACAAAGGTATGTCGTGAAATTAAGGAGGAATTTTCCTGTGGGTCCTTCTTCAGGAAATTCTATGTATCTAAACTTCTTTTATTAAGGCTGAACAAATCCCTTCTGATCTTCTGGTCTGCCTTTCCTTCCACATCAAATATAATCACTTTTTTCTTTTTTCCTTTTTATTCTTTTTTTTTTTTTTTCTTTTCTTTCTTTTTTCTTTCTTTTTTTCTTTCTTTTTTCTTTCTTTTTTTCTTTTTCCTTTTTCCTTTTTTCTTTTTACCCCCTTCTGCGGAATCCAAAGATGGACAGATGGATAGAGCATTTCATTACCTCCAGTCTAAAGTCTGGAACTGAGGCACATGCCTGTTACAGTCAAATCTGCTTTTGGCTGTCTTTACTGCAAAGATATATTAACAGTTCCCATTTTCTTTACTCCAGTTGTGTCTAAATACTTAGTAATTTTTAACATTTTTAACATGTCAACACTTAATATGTGTTACAGTGTATTGTTGTCTAGGGGGATCAGAAAGACTCATCTGAAGCAAGTTAATAAAGTCATACATAATTAAAGCTATTAACACAAATAAAATATATGAGAATATTTTTTCTATTACTATTACTAAAATAGAAAGCACATAATATGCTAGGATTTTTACCTTTTAAAAACCACAGATATAAAATACAATACATTCCACTGTCTGTTGTTTAAACAATTTAGTCACTGCAGATTCTTTTTGCAATAGAAAATAAAGTTGTCAAAGTATCTTGAAAGATTAATGTTCTACTATAGCAAATGCTGTCAAAACAGGAACACTCTTAAGTACTCTTAGGAAGAGAGAGGAATGTTGTCCATTGATACACAAAATATATCAGGTTATGGTTTAAAAGCATACAAGCTTTCTGATAAGTCATAAATACTAAGCCACCAATTTGTGGTTGGTCTAGGACCTGAAGTTATTCAAAATATTACATTTTTAAAAAATTTTCCATTTTAAGTTCCATGTTTTCAGGTTCCACACTTTCATGTAAATTATTTGATCAGTTCCTAGGTCTGAAAGTTTAATTTCCTTGAAATAACTTCAGAATTTTTTTTTCAGTTTAGCGAGTTCAGAGGACACCAGGTTTGCCTGGTGCTGTGCAGACCATGATGAACAAGCTATGCCAGTGTTCAGGGCTGACTGAGGCTTCAAGGGAGAGTTAATTACTCTGATGCTAAGGAAAAGTTTGCATGTCCTCTCCAGAGCATTTTGCATAATTCATCAGTGATCAGTAATGAAGTTTTGCACTGAAGCGTTCACAAAACTTGGCTCTTTCTTCATGGCTTCATTGTCAGTGCTTCTGACAGAATGTAGAATCAATTCATTTTATTCTTTGGAATATTTTTAGGTTTTAATATGGTTAAATCCATCTGGCATGTAAATCTCATGCAGATGCTCAGTCACTTCCTCACCAGCAGGATGGGGGAGAGAATCAGAAGGGTTATCCCTCTCGTCAGTTGGGGTCAGCTGTCCTGAGTGTATCCCCTCCCAGCTTCTTCCACACTCCAGCCTATTTACTGGTGGGGTGGTACAAGAAGCATAAAAGGCCTTGTTCCGTGCAAGCACTGTTCAGCAATAAGAAAAATGTCTCTGTATCATTAACCCTGTGTTCAGTACAAATTCAAAACCCAACCCAATACCAATCACTGTGAAGAAAATTAACTCTACCCCAGCTAAACTTAGTACATTCCAGCCCTTATTTCCTCACATTTACGTCATGTTCAGGTGCCATACTACTTGGTATGACCTCATTAACTACAACCCAATTTCCATTTGATATAATAGTTTTCTGTTTGATATAATACACAGATAGCATTCCCTTAGTCTGAGAACCATGTCAGCAAAATGTTCATAAAATGTTTACAAAATGTCCATTGAGTCTATTTAGTCCATGCCTGGCTGGGCTCCATCTATTCTGGTGGTCCTTTGGGACAGGGGAGGTGGTGTATTGCATGGAGTAACTGGGCACCAAAGCCAGCCTAGGTCAGGTCCCTGCTGCACTGGAGCTGCTTCTTGTAAGTCTTCTCCTCCATTGGTTTGGGTTGTTAGTGTCATGGTGATTCCTGTAAGATGCAACTCAAATCATAGCTTACAGCAACAGTTTAAAGGTATATCCGTTACAAGCTCTGTTCCTCATCCTTTTGGGCCAGGTTTTATGGTTTAACATTGCAGTGAACACCTTCACTTGTTTCTGCCATGCCTAGGAGCAAGGGTTTCCTGCTGTGGTCCACCATTAACGTCCATGGCTGTAGAGAGATGGCATGCTTCACCATGGTCTTCAGCAAAACAGGCTGCTGGGGAATCTCTTGCTTCCCCTCTTCCATCAGGGGGTACCACCCACAGGAGACAGTTCTCTACAAACTTTTTCAGCATGGGTCCTTGTCACAGGCTGCAGCTCTTCATGACCTGCCCCAGCTTGAGTCCCTTCCACGTGCAGTCCTTCAGAAACAGCATGCTCCACCGTGGGTCCCTCACAGGGTCACAAGTCCTGCCAACAAACCTGCTTCAGGGTGGGCTCCTGACTCCATGTATTCACAGGTCCTGCCAGGAACCTGCACATCCTCCAGCATGAGCCTACTGCGAGGTCCCAAATGCTTTCAGTTATCCAGCTGCTTCACTGTGGGGACCTCCATGGACTGAAAGTGGATTCCTGCTCCTGCATGGACTCATCCTACTCAGGTTCACACGGGTGTTGCAGCCTGTCCAGTACAGCAGCACAGAAAACTGTCCCAATTCCCTGGCCACCTGCCAGTCCAGGCACTTTGCCATGGCTGTTTTCAAAATGCTCTCAGGCACAACACAGTGATCAGCACAGCACTGCAATGAGCAGCAAAGGCAACAAGTGGCCACTAGTGAGCCACATATTCAGTCAGGCAAGCAAACCCCATGGCAAGTACAGGAGCCTTCTCTTTACTAGCTAAATTGCATTAGCTATAAATTTCATCTAGTGCATCTGAGTCAAATCTGTTGTTGAACCCTTTGTGCTTCACATTGGCCACCAAAAAGGACTCCTAAGAATTAATCCCAGCTGCCAGCTAAGCCCCATGTAGCTATTCACTCACTTCCCTGCCACTGGGTTGGGGAAGAAAATTGGAAAAGTGAGAAAACTCATGGGTTGAGTAAAAACAGTTTGATAGGAAAAGCAAAAGCCACACACACAGGCAGAATAAAAACGAAGAAATTAATTCAGTGCATCCCATGGGCAGGCAGGTGTTCAGCCATCTCCAGGAGAACAGGGCCTCATTGCACATAATGGTGATGTGGGAAGGCAAATGCCACTGTTCCAAATGTCCCTCTCTTCCTCCTTTCCCCCAGTTTATATGCTGATGTTGCAGCCGTGTCTCCTCCCAACCTTTTGTGCACCCCCAGTCTCTTCACCAGCATGGTAGTGTCAAAAGCAAAAAAGGCCTTGGCTCTGTGTAAGCCCTGCTCAGCAATAACAAAAGCAGCTCTATTTTATCAGTCCTATGTTCAGCATAAATCCAACACATAGTCCCAACACCAACAACTGTGAAGAAAATTGACTCTATTTCAGCCAATACTGCATGATTACTATAGAGTTCTTTTTTTCCTTCTTTTTTCTTTCTTTTTTCTTTAATTAATCCTATTTCAGCAGGAACATAAGCATGAGTAAGAATAATTTAGGATAGGAGGGTAATTTGGGAGAAAGGTATAAGGATAAGCAAGGCTTGTTTGGCTACACAGCTGCTAGGTGCAGAGTGACAGATGTAAATGAGAATGATGAAGTTCATCTGGGCGCTCTGTGTTCTTATCATCTTCTACATTCCCTGCCTGTTAACATCTTAATTCTTTTCTAATTGCATTGTATTTCAGAATTATCTTGCATTCTCAGCACTTTGTTCTCCATTTTATGTGAGTTGACACCATACCAAGCAGAGTCCCAGTTGCAGCTAAGGTGTGAATTATTGCAGCTATTATTACTGGCTAATTGGGACTGTTGTAATGGTAATATTCTGAGATACACTGATCAAATCTCCAAATTTCAGGCACACATATTTTTATGCTCTATTACTAGCTGGTTAGTCTGTTACAAGCTAAGAAGCACTGATCAAATACACTGGTCTTTGGGTTTCTTCAGAGGGTTGATACCTATTTTCAGACATATTTCAATTCATCTGTTTCCTGCAAATAGTTGCAAACTGTGGCACACAATCCAATGTGATAAAATACTGTACTTCTGATTTCTAATAAATTCTTTTTGGGTATCTGGGTATAAGGTGAACAAGAATTTATTTCATTTTTCTGTTTTAAGCAAGCGACATAATGTCTCAGAGCAAGAATAAAACAGTACGTTTCACAAATAGACCTTCTTGGTACAGGGAAGGAAAGCTCCAAGGAAAGATATGCCTCAGATGATGTCTCAGTCATTAGCAAAGTAAAATAGTCACAAACTTGTCTCTTGACATGCATGATGTACATTCTTCTCTTACAAAATAAAATTGCAGGTCGAGGAAGACAGGAATGGGAGAAACTGGTGAGATTTTATCTGTTCCATTCATTTTTAAGTAGATTACATGTAGTTATCCCTGAAGTAATTCTGCAGATATACCAGCTGTAAGACTATTTGCATGTTTCCCTGGTCAATATAGAAAGTATTTGTCTTAGCTTGCTTCTTTGTTTTAAGGCAATCTAGTCCTTACTGGTGGCAGAGTTAAAATATTCTTGTTGAAGTCTTGTTCCTTGTACTTTCACAGATAAAAGACAGCTGTAGCTTCTGTATTCAGTGACCAAATGGATTTCACATTTCGCCAAGAAAGCCATCATGACTTGAATCAGCAGCAGTGTGGCCAGCAGGACCAGGGCAGGGATTGTCCCCCCATACTCGGAACTGATGAGGCCACACCTCAAATCCTGTGTTCAGTTTTGGGCCCCTCAATACAAGAACACTGAGGTGCTGGAGCATGTCCAGAGAAGGGCAATGGAGCTTGAGGAGGGTCTGGAGTACAAACCCTGTGAAGAGCAGCTGAGGGAGATGGGGGCATTCAGCCTGGAGAAAAGGAGGCTCAGGGGAACCTTACCACTGTATAACTGCCTGAAAGGAGACAATGCAAGATGGGGGTCAGCATCTTCTCCGAGGCAACAAGTGACTGGACAAGGGGAAATGGCCTCAAGCTGCCTAGAGAGGTTCAGGTTGGATATTAGGAAACATTTTTTGACTGTGGTTAAGTATTGGAATGGGCTGCGCAATGAACTGGTAGAGTCACTATCCCTGGGAGTGTTCAAACAATGAGCAGACATGGCACTTTGTGCCATGGTTTAGTGGCCATGGCCGTGTTTGGTCAAAGGTCAGACTTGATCTTGGAGGTATTTTCCAGTATTAATGATTCTACAATTCTGTGATAATTTATCATCATTTTTCAGAGCCTAAACCTGAGATGTTTAGAATATACGTCTCCAAATAACTTTCAGTGTGTCAACAGTATTTTTCACTAGGATTCTCAAATCTCAGAGCAGTATTCTGTATCTTAGTCAAGAGAAGAGTATCATGTAGTAGAAACAGGAGCTGCAGAGTGTAAATGTCCAAAACTTGGTATAATACTGCCAGACAATGTGATACCTTTTTTAATTTAAACATCTACTTAACATACACATATTAGTAAATTTTTCTAGCATAAACTTAGTTTTGTTGTGTGCTACTGTCAAAACACTTTCTGTTAAAGGAATATAAAATTTTAATCGTACTGTAATGCAATACTTCTAGAAAAAATACAGAATTTCACCTAACTCAAAGGTGTTGTATACACAGGGTTACTGTATTATGTATACTAGGCACTTCAGTTAAATATTGTGGGGATTAGGATTATATATTGGTATCAATCCTGTCTACGTGAAAATCATGTCAAGTATATGTGAGCCTGTAATACTGTTTCCAATGTTTTGAACTGCTTCAGCTTCTCAAAAACTGAAATATTAAGATTTATGCATTCTAACTAAAACAACCAAAAGCTTAGTGGTTTGGAATCCAATAATTTTGTGATATATGGATTTTGAAGTAAACTTTGCTGTAGTTCAGAATAAGGGAAAATATGTCTCTCTTAATTTTTTTTCCCTTAGATGCACAGTCTTGCATTAGAGCTGTTGTTCTCTAATACGATGTAGCAAGACAGGATCATGCTGTTTAACCTTTTATTCTGTACATTTTCCAAAATTTAAAGATACTTTAATATTGAGCCGCTTTTAGTTTCTAGAGAGCTCTAAATAGCCCTTTAAGAGCTTTCATCAGTTTTTATCCTAAGCCTCTTTCCTATCCAGTGAATGTAAATTCTAGTTTGGCAAATAATATTGATAATATGATAACCTGAATATAATGTTGTAGGCTGTTATTGGGTGAAACCTATGTCTCTCCCTCTATGTTCCCTTTTTTTTCCCCTCTCCTTTTTTTTTCTTTCTTTTTTTTCTTAATTGGCTTCCCTGTCCCCATTCATAGGGGAACTGTGGGTTGTCACTCGTCTCACCATCTTTTTTAACTACTGCTACAATGATGGGTGAAGGAAAAAAATTATCAACACAGCCATTGGGGCAATAATTCTGACATTAATTGTTTCCTTCTTCTTATACCTGGTGAGGAAATGGCTAACTGAGGCATTTGAAAGATGTCAGTGTATTAATAATATCATAACTTTTAAGTGTTAAGTTATGGCATGGGCTAAGGCAGATCTGACTCTTTTCAGTGGTGCCCAGTGTAGGTACAAGAGGTGGTCCTCTCTCAACCTGAACCAAAGCTTTTTCTGTGAGGCTGACCAAGTATGGGCACAGGTTGTCCATAGAGGCTTTGGAGTTCCTATTATTGGCTGTATTCAAAAATCAGCTGGACGTGGTCCTGGGCAGAAGGTAGGTAGGTAGCATTGCTTGAGCAGGTCCCTTCCAGTCTCTGAGACTGTATTATCATTTGGTGAATGTCCAACAGTAAGAATCACAAACAGAAAATTTATGACACAGAGGTGACACATGGAGAACATAAGCTATTTCTGCTCATTCTATTAATAAAGTAGATTTTTCCAGCTATAATCTTTTTACTTATTCATTTTATGTTTTGATCTACTGAGTGGTCAATATAAATATAGTCTCAATTTTGACATCACTTTTTCTCCCTTTATTTCATTATTACCAGGTACGTGCTCAGTCTTTTCATGAAAGGACTGCAGCACAATGTCATACTAGAAGAAAAAAACCCACCCAAACACCCATAACTCACTTCCGAAGCAACCTAGAGATCTCTTTTCATAACTGTATAAATTGTGCAGAAGCAAAAAAAAGCTGTTTTGTTCAGGTGGTTCTCCTGTTTTCATGTTCTTTCTCATAAAGTAATCAAAATACATTTTGTTGTCAATAATTTTGAAATGTGTGAAGAAGTAGCATTATACATGTTAGACTTTATAATTAATTCTGCTGTTATTATTAGTGCCCTAGAATAAGATCTTGGCTCAAGCTAGAAATTTCATTTGATATTGTAACTATCATTCTGCATAGAGATATTTTTGGGAGATTGTGAACGTGCTTATTCCAGCCCATGACAGTTATGCTAATATAATAAAGACAGATGCCTCAGTATCTGAAAAGTATCTAAGTACTATTAAAGATGGATAATGCTTGACTAGTGTGAATTAAAAGCCATAATGCACTAGAATTAGCAGTGTAAATAGCAACTTAGAAAGCACACTAAACTTGTAGAAATGTTCTGTAATAAAATTCTTTATCAAAACTTGTTTCTGGTTAAACACTACAAAATACCATCCTAACAAGGAAGTTCCTGTGAACTTCATCCTTGATTGTTGCCTGAAGACATTTTTACTTCTGAAAAAAACAAACTGTAAGGTTAGATAGCTTATGTCCCTCCATTGCTGCCATTCAGTCATGTTTGCTGTCCCAGCACATCACTGTCATCTCAACAAGGTGATAGCCTGCAAGTGCACAGAGGTCTCTATTCCTCATGCTTATTCACCATGCTGAGTGTGAGGCCATTGTATACCTCTTCGCGTATGAGCTCTTCAGAGAGGCACTTCATCATGTGGATTTCTAAAAGAAGATCTGTGTGGCTTCCTTATAAATCTTGCTCATATACACATGCTTGAGGTGACCCTCCTTAAGCCTAATTTTTTGACTATATGTTGCCTTTCATTCATGTCACCCAAGGCCTTTGCTTGTTGAACCTGTCCGCCATTCCTTCACTGGGCTGCTGGAAAATGCTTCCCTCCCCATAACACTCCTTTTCCAGTCCCTTCCAACCAGGTCAGCTGTCATGCTGACAGAAATATCTCTGCCCCAATTAATGAGGTGCATCCCAGCTCTCCTAAGTTGTTAACCTCAGAGAAGCTCCTATGGTCATAAAAACCATAGCCCTATTGCCAATGCCGGTTCAGTCAAATGTTGACATGCAATATCAGTGCCCTCTTCCTCACACCCTTTCACCCAGGATGAAGGAAGGCACCTCTTGGACTTTTCTACTCATAGACTCTCTAGTGGGCAAACTAATGCTTTAGAATAGCACAAATGTAATTGTTTGATGGTTTGCTAATTTTCTCACAACAAAAAATTTGAGAAGCTTTAACCTGTAAGTGAGCGTAATATTGGTGCTGGTGTGTACTAATGGGTAAGGCTGCTGTGTAATACTGATTCATTTTCCAGCAAGAGAAGATATAATTTTGACGGTTTTGAAGGTAAAATTAGTACGTAGATCAAAGTGAGAGTGTCATGAAGTAGTCATTCAATCTAAGCACTTGTGTGTTGTGATCTCCTGGCAATACGGGATTTCATTATGATTGCTGTTGACTATGACTAGTACCATTCTTAGGGACTTAGTAAACTGATCATCAAGACAATGCTTTTTTTATATTATGGACTTTCTTTGAAGGAGTTACCACGAGCTTCTACTTGCACAGGTCCCTTCCAATTTGTTACTCTTTTACAGTGTTTTACTACTCAGAAATATATATGTAAGTCCAGAGAGACAGCTTCTAAACTTCATTCTGTGCCATTCATTTAACTGTTACTCCTATATAAATCTGTGAAAAGCTGAAAGAAGAGTAAGGGAATTTGTATTACTAAGTGCAATATGTAGCAACTAGTACTAATACCAGGCAGAGTCCAGCTGCCTACTTTGGTATTCACAAGAACCTTGGGAGAAGACAAGTGATCAAATAGTGTTTAGTAAGACACTGGGGTTCTAACATGAAAATACATTAGTATCCAGAAACTATGGTAATATTCTATTCTTTCTCTGTGAATAGCTTGTGTAATCTGTCTTCTGCTCTAGGGTAACACAACACAGTTATGAAGTCAATTATTCATAAAATTTTTATTTATGCAAAAATTGAAAAGGAATGCTTATGTGAAACTAGTAGATTACTGAAAACTGTTTCCATTTATACTCTTGTTCAGGAACCAAGCATTCCGTATTAATTGTTGAAACAATGTTTTGAGTTTTCCTTTATTGTGAAACATATTATGTTGCTGCAAATTCTTAATTAGTATATTGGCTATTCATCATTATAAATAGATAAGATCTTAAGATTAGCCTTTTATTCTGACTATTAAAAGCCTGCCATTACTGCATGTGATTACGAGATCTAGGTCAGTTTATCTTCTGTGATATTTTGTTTAGGCTTCTAGAGGAGAAAAAAGAAATTTCCTGCTGCACTTGAAAGTAAATTACAGGCTTTCATTTTCTGCATTGAATTAAAGCCTGCTACATTATTTGATCTAACAATAAAGCATATGTAGCTGAACAAAACTTTGCAAACTCTGGTCGCTTAAAAAAGTAAATTAGTTCAGTGTGAAGTAGTCCAGGAACAAAACAAACCATAATCTGACACATTTTAACAATCTCTTTTGATTAGTGTTAGAGTAAGTTACACTCTTAAATCATTCTGTCTTCATATTTCAAGTTTAGAAAACAGAAGGATTCCAACTGAGAATTTGGGTATATTAAAAAATCCTTTGGGAATTTAACAGACAACATGAAACTGCACAGAATTTATAGGAAAGGAATAATTTTCAGGTTTGTCTAAGTTCTGCCCATTATACTGAGGAAATACTAACCTTGTTGCATTCAGCACCTGAGTCCCGACAGTATCTTTTCCCACTTGGAGAGGTTAATTAGTCTTCTTTCAGAATGTGGCCTGTTTAGCTTACATTCACATCGTGCAACAAGCACTGGCTATACAAAGCAATACCATTAACAGATGGGTGTGTCCAACTGCTTAATTAGGCAGAATAAAAAGGACCTTGTTAAACATTCATCTGTTGTTTGTCATACACCTGACGGTCCAATTAGGCAAGGATGACGTCTTTTCTGCTGTAATATCCACTTCCTTTACTTACATGGAGTGTCAGTGAAAAAATGGGAAAGTCTTTGTTTAGATTTTGTTGTGATATATATTGTTGTGGTTTTAATCCTAGGCAACAGCCAAGCCCCCACAGCCACTCACTCTCCCACCAGTGGGGTGGGGAGAGAATCAGAAGGGTAAAAGCTGAAGTGCTCAGGGGTTGAGATAACAGTTTAAAAGGGAGAGCAGAAGCCATACACACAAGGGAAGTAAAGCATGGGATTAATTCAGTGCTTCCCGTGGGCCGGCAGGTGTTCAGCCAGCTGCAGGAGAGATGGGCCCCATCACACACAACAGTGACTTGGGAAAAAAGCCACCGCTGCTCCAAATGCCCCCCAACCCCCGCCACCCCCTTCTCCTTCTTCCTCTCACTTTATACACTGAGCATGATGCCACATGGTCTGGAGTATCCCTTTGGTCAGCTGGGGTCACCTGTCCTGGCTGCGTCTCCTCCTGAGCACCCCCAGTCCCCTCCCCAGTGTGGCAGTACCAAAGCAGAAAAGGCCTTGGCTCTGTGCAAGCCTGCTCAGCAGTAACAAAATTATCTCTGTATTTTCAGCTCTGTGTTCAGCCAGCCACTGTGAAGAAGGTTAATTTTACCCTAGCCAAAACCAGCAGCGTGTTCTCAATATTAATGCAGTGTAAAGGAATTACACTGACTGCATCATTGACGTGATGCTAGAAAAACTTCCAGTAAATAGGAAGATACTTAAGGTTGGCTGTCAGACCATATTGTATGGCATCTAGAGGGAAAAATCTGTACAGTGTACTGAACTATAATAAAATTTAACGTTTAGGATACAGACTTAAACCAGAACAGTGGAAGCAGCCCTGGCTGAATGCCAGGTGCTCACCAAAACCACTCTGTCACTCCTCTAGTCCTCAGCTGGACAAGTGAGAGAAGATGTAACTAAAAGCTCATTGATGAAAATAACAACAGGGAAGGATCGCTCACCAATTACCACGAGAGTGAAAACAGATTCGACTTGAGGAAAATTGCTTGAATTTATTGCCAATCAGATCAGCATAGGATAGTAAGAAATAAACCTAAATCTCCAAAAACCTTCCCCACACTCTCCACTTTCTCCTAGACTTAACTTTATTCCTGATTCTCTACCTCCTCCCTTCCGACAGTGCAGGGGAATTCAGAATGGGGGTTACCATCAGTTCCTTACACATTGTTTCTCTGGCTGTTTCCTTCTCAGGGGGTGATCTCCTCATGCTCTTCCTCAGCTTCTGTGTAGGGACCCTCCCATAGGATATAGTCCTCCATGCATTTCTCTGTGAGTCACTCCTGTGGCTACACTTCTTCACAAACTGCTCCAGTATGGGTCCCTTACATGGGGTGCAGCCCTTCAGGACCAGGCTGCTCCAGCATGACTTTCCCCTGGGGTCACAGGTCCTGCCAGCAAACCTGCTCCTATCTCAGCTCAGGCACCTTCTGAAGCCTGCTCTTCCACTGACATGTCTGCAGGTTCTCACTCTCACTCTTTTCTTCTGTGACTGCAATTTGCTTCTGCCCAATAACTTTTTTCCCCCCTTCATCGCTATGTTATCACAGAGGCACTACCACTGTCCCTGATGGGCTCAGGGCTCAGCTTTGGTCAGCAGTGGTTCCATCTTGGACCCAGCTGGCACTGTCTTCATCAGACATAGGGGAAGCTTCTGGCAGCTTCTCAGAGAAGACAACCTATGTAGTCCCCCTTGCTTGCTACCCAAGCCTTGCCAGACAAACACAATATATCCATCTCTCCTTCCTCACCTGTTCTTTCTGAACAGTCTGCACTCCAGCCATGGGGTTCATCTCACCAACTTTGAGTAATCACAACTAGGCTGTAACTTTCTAGCAGCATGGAGGCTTCCGAGTCCTCCATATTTATTGTGTGGACATCCATTTTAATTGTTAAGGTTTTAACATATAAATGTAATCTGAAGTTCTACTTCTTTATTCTTTTTCTTTTGTATGCTGATTTTTGTCAGGTCTGCTGGGTCCTAAAGTGCATCCACTGCTTAAAAGTAGATGGTTCAGTTAACATGAGACTCTGAGAGTCTGTTGATTAATCTGAAATTAGTTTGATCAAGAATTTATCAGTGTTTCTGAATAGTTCAGAAGAGGAATTTAAATCAATCAGGTGTGCCATAGGCATGATTTCCTGGAGTTTAAACCAAGAATGGTCCCAATTGGCAAGGTCCTTGCCCTATCGCCTGACCTCATACCAAATTTATATACCTGTTTCCTGCTTTGCAGTGACTACATTTAAATGCAAAGTGAACTAGAGACAGTTGGAGGGAGGAACTGCGGAAACTCAGTCTTAAATCAGCTTAAGCTGCTGTGGAACCCAGCCTTGAGGGGAAGGTTTGTTGTTGACAGCTGGTTCTGTTGTCAAGCAAGGAGAGCACTGAAATTCTTTTCATATAGTAATTAATTCCTCCTGTCATCTAGTGGTATGTCCCTCATTATTTTTATTATGGTTTTGTCTCAAAAAAAATATTGTTGAGTTTTTGGGGGAGCTTGTTATTTGGTAGTGGTGGTAGGGATTAAAGTTTCTTCACTGTCAGCCACTTGGGTCTCATGAGTTAAACTGAAAAAAAATCACTTGCATAAGTAATTTTAAGTATCTATAGATTTGTTTTTTTCATATCAATTTCTTTTATTATGCATGATAAAGCTACTAATTTTTAGTGACAGTGGTTCTCAGATTGCCAAAGTATTTTGTAGCTAATATAGGTTAATAGAGACTGAGGGCAGTAAGTTTTCAGGGAACATTTGGATTACAGACTAGTAGTTTGTGTTTCTTCACTGTGATTCTTCACACACACATACAGTCTTCTGTTTTAAAGGTACCAGGTTCCTGCCTCATCTGTTTATTATTTTCACTGGTTAATCATCCACTGCTTTAAAGAAATTTAAGAAGAAAGGGAAATAAAAGGCTGATTCACAATTTTGAATTCATTTTGGTTTGTCACCATTCAGTTGTATTGTCATTTTGGCTGTGCAAATTTGAGGAATCTGCAGCTCACAAACTCTGTTTCATATGAAGGCATGTCATTCTAGGTTGTCTTTCTGACAAGTTTTCTTTGTCAGGTATTTTCCTTGATTCTTGAACCATTTCTTTATTCTACCCAAATTTTGTTGTTCCCTTTAAACATCAGGGCCATGATCATAGGCACTTGTCTAACCATTTTTAAATGGCTTTAGCGTCAAAAAATTTCTTAATAATTGCTTTAATGCTTTCTACTGAAGAAGGTTATTTGAGTGTTTTTTTCGCTGTGACTCATTAAATGCTTTTCAGAGGTTACTTTCCAGAGTAGAGGCCTTCATTCTGTGGCTTGCTTCAAGTTCAACTTTGAATTTGAATGTATAGAGATTTTAGTGTAATTCAGTAAGACAGAGAAAAAATGGTTTTGAATGCTGACCAGTTATTTACAAGCTGAGAAATCTGCTGCTGATTTTTCTTACTTAATCCTAAAGGGACAAAGCTCAGATAAGTGACAGATTTTTTTATATGTAAGCAAAAATATTTCAAATATAAGTAAGATAAAAATAACATAAAACTCTATACAAACTCCTGTGCTAGTAGGGGGAAAAATCTTTGGGCTCATAACAAAATTGGTATTAACTAATTTTATAATATTAATAGAAATAAGGGACAAATTAGTGTGCTAATGTAAGTGGCAAAATAAAAACATTTATGCACTAACTTTTGGATTTTATATTTTAATTTTATTCAGAGATCACAATGCAGACATCAGAGACTGGGGCGGATACAGGTTCAACTGTGACTTTACAGACATCTGTGGCTGGCCAGGCAGCAGTGCCCACACAGGTAGTACAGCAAGTACCAGTTCAGCAACAGGTATGTGGCTGTTAATTTTGAGAAGATTAAAAAAAATCCTCATAATTGTTCTTTACAATTTAATTAAGAACTTGGTTTTGTGCAAGACTGCTAAAGGAACTTTTGCTCTGCTTTTATAAATTTTAGTTTGCTGGAATTAAAATAACCAGAGAAAAGCAAGCTATTTTCAGGATCTGTTCTTTAACTAGAGCATCTGACAAGCTCTGGTAGTACTCATACATGATTCTAGCTGTTATTTATCATATAATTCATGCAGTGGCTCACAGAAGTTTGCTTTATGTTACTGAATATTTATGTTTTTTTCTTTAAATAATGCATATGTTTCTGAAATTATTGACTATATCATTTCTTCATCTGTTTGGATGTCCAAGTAAGTACAAAACAAATGTAAATATGAAAAGCACTGTTCTTTGCATCTCTAGACCTGAATGCGTGCAGATATATTCACAGTGTCATGAAAGTTTTTGTGATATGACAGTCAATAACTCATAATGTAAATTTGCCAGAGAAGGAAGAAGATTTGTGTAGCAGCCAGCACAATGCGCTGTTGTGTTACATGAGGTGGTTACTCCTATGCAGCACCCATGAGCTTTAGAAGAAAAAAGGCAGAAAAAAATGGGGAGCTAAAAAGGAAAAGTATGGAGGTAGAAAATGGAGATTCAGTGTGAAAGCCATGATGACTGTCTAGGACTTTTCCAGAAAACATAGAAATTAACTGTCCATGTGATGGGTATTCTGGATGACATTTGTTTTTCATCAAAATCTGACTTCCCATTTTCCAAATCAGTAATATGAGAACTAGACATTTTTTATTAAACAGTGCCATTAATTTCTGTGCTGGTGGAGCACTTCTCTCTAAATTAAACTCTTCAGCATTTGTTAAGTTCTTAAATTCCAGTGCATTTTTACATATGTGTTTCACACTCTCATACATTTCACTTATATTTTTTCCTGTTGTGTAGACTCAGTTTGTAGTGCCGTGTAGTTCCACTGTTATAGTACGATGATTGAACTTAGCTAAATTTTGTAGGGGATTTGTTTATAACTTTTTTGTAAGATTTCTGAGTGAAAGACTATTTTCCTTTGTGAAATACAATCTGGATTATTATTTGATTTAGATCTTCTTTCATAATGACAGATGTTAATACATGTCATTTATATGACTTGCTCCTTGCTATTTCTGTATTTCACTTTTTCAGATACAAGATAGCAGTTTGGTAGTGCTACATGGTTGCTTATTTTCCGCATATCAGATGTACATACAATGGTCTAATATTACCTACTGAATTTGTGAAGTCCTGGTCAGTGCTGAAAACTGGTAACCAGTTAGTGCCATGTGGGATACTTTATAGCAGTTCTAGTATTTTTATTGATTGAACTGTAAGGTCAGGTTCTATGCATTTGTGTTCTACTCTTACAGAAAAATGGAGAATGAGCAGAACTTTAGTATTTCTAAACTTTGTTTTTGCAAAGTTTCTACCTTTTTGAAAACTTCTAGGATAGAATTGGCTCCTTGTTTGTTGACTGGAGCTGCCTGCTGAAGGGATCTCAGGCCCGGCAGTTGAAGTCTCTGCATTGAGAGTGTAACTGCAAGAGTCTCATGAATGGTCAGACTGGGAGTTTTCCTTAACATATTTTCTCACATAAATTATGCATTAATCTTTGTCACCAACTGTCTATATCTTTTCTAAAGTAATGCTAGTTGTCCATTAATAATGTTACACATGTGTCAAAACATAGAAGCCAAGGATGAGATTGGGTTTTTCCTTCTTTGATTATACCTTAGTAAGAACAGCAAACAGTATTTTTGTTACCCTATCTGAGTGTGCAAAACTGTTCCTCATCACCTGTACATACATCTCCTTTAGTACTGCTACTTCTGAGTATCACCTTGTATTGAATACACCATCATTATATTGGATTGCTTTTCCCTGTGGACATAATAAATTATACTTTTCAGACTGTCTCTTAACACGGTCTGTATAATCAGCATAGTGTTTGAGAAAAGAAATGTAAAGGAACAGGGGTTAAAGATCCAACAAGAGTGTTCAGAAGTCCAATGCAGACAGTATTGCAGTGGTTGAAACACATATGTATGGGAGATATGTGTAGAGAGAGATGATTAGATTATGGAAGTAGTGAGGAGAAAGGGAAGAGTGAAAATGTGAATATGGTATGCCAAATGTGATGAAGAATGTAGGTGGGATAGGTAATTTCAATTTCAGAGTTAAAAAAAAAAAAGGAATAGCAAATATAAAAACAATCACTGTGTTGAGGAAATTGCAGGTATGATCTGTCCTGAGGAATTACCTGTGTATATACCTGTGTATAGATTGCATTGGCCTAAAGTATAGGCCAATTTGTACAAAGGCCTCTGTGTACCTTTAGTAGAAGTAAGTCAAATTGCCTGAAGAAAATTAGGAGAAAGAGCCATTGTAATGCCTATTATAATAAAGACATTCTTTTGATGGCAGAGGGAGGACTTATTATTTCTGTACATTCAAAGTTACCAATGTTGAAAGCTGGAGAGAAGGTTTTAAGCAAGAGTATATAAAATATGGTTTCTTTTTTCCTATGATTTATAATGGACATGCTTAATGATTTCAGCTGTATCCAAATTATGTCTGAATATTCAATTTTTGATTATATTTTCTTGTGAATATACATTGCTAAAAACAATGGGACACTTCTGGGATTTTGTTAAATTCAAGGATACTCTAACATGAGTATCCATGTATAGAGAACAATTCAGTGCAAGCTGAAACTTCCATATCATGATTTGCAGTAATTTATTACTACTTTCTAGTGAATAATGCAATTTTAGATGAATTTGTTTTTTAATTAATATTAAATGTATAGTATTTCATTTTTCTAGGGAGGTTCTGTTTCCCAAGTTCTATTCCTGTATGTACACCATATTTAAATGACATTGCCTGAATGCATTAATTTTTGGTTGATTTCATGGCATCATGTTTCTTATATGCACAAAAAAATTTACATTTTTTTAAATGAAATATTTTTGCCCTGAAGAAGAGCAAGCTGAATAAGTGGAAGGGCAGACTAGGAGCCTTTTCTCTTCAGCTGTGTTAATACTCAAGCATCCTGTCTTTTGAAAAAACAGTCAACAGATGAGTAACTTTTACTATTTCCAGCTAAAACAAATCCCTAATTTCCATATAGCTGGTATTAATATGCAGCTCATAAAAGTCTGCTGTAATACTCCGAGAGTAGGAACAATAAAGGTACCATTTATGAAAACCTGGATTTTTCCTCCTGCAGAAGTGGCTCTAGTGGCAACTGGTTTCATGCAACACAGCAGAAGTCACTGTTGAGAGGGGATAGAGGGGAATAAGAAGCAAAAAGCAACAACAGTAAGACCAAAAAAGTGGGAGTGTAATTAAATTCTGTTTAAATAGCCTAAGAAATTCTCTTAGTCTTCTGTTTCCTTGAATACAGGGATTTTTCATTAATATTGCTTTTTCAACAGGCAGTCTTCAGCTCAGTACAGTAAGCTTCTAAGGATTCAAAATTAAATTCACTTTTGAGTTTATGCCATGTGATATGGAAGTATTGGAGAAATAAAACTAAAATTAAGCTATTTCATAAACCTATATCCATGCATCTGAAGTTGGGCAAAGCATTTCTTCACAGTCATGGTGGCCATCGCATTTACAAAGCATTCTATCATTCATTAACTGGAGATGCAGACTTCTGCTAATCAAAGTTGCTCCTAATGCAAAATCATGTTTAGCATATGAAACACATAATCATGAGCTGACATTAGCCATTATATAAATATGAATGTGCTTAGAATATTACAGCATGTGCTATTTATATGTTATTTGCCAAAGGTAATCCATACTAATGAAGGAAAAAAATATTTTTATCTCCAAGGACAGAAAATGTTTTCACATCCAAGCTGTTTGCAAAGACACCGTGGATAATTATAAGTTCTTTTTAAAATGGAATTTAAAAACCCTTATATATATATATTGCTCTGTTGTTCTAGTCTTTGCTTAGTATTTTGAACAGAAGCACTTTTTATTGGAAATCAGCATTCACTCTTACATTTTGATTCATGCTTCAGTGTAATTTCAGCATTTATGCACTTAATTTTTGTTGACAAATTTTCATAGATAAAATATAACTTAGTCCCTCATTTGTTCCTCTGAGGTAGTATAATTAAGAATACAATTTATTTTTGCCTTTTTTCTTCTTCTTCAGCTAGTAAATATAACTACACATGTATATTGAAATAAGTTTCATTTACCTCTTGTCCTGCAACATTTCAGCTGCTTGCTTCTAATCCTATTCCAGTTTTTTATTTCAGGCTAGAGTCACAGAAGCAAGAGGAATGAAAGGTCTAGTATTGCTATACAAGTTTGTTAATTTTCTGTTTTCCAGCCAGAAAATTATGAAAACTACCATGGCTATTTCACCAGTCCACCCTAGAACATAATTTTTGAACTTGCATACTGTTGCTGTTTAATAAATATTTTATTGTGTTTTCTATTTTGAGCCCATTTCAATTAATTATTGGAGTATTTTTTAATACCAGAAGGCCATTTAGTTTTAGGCCTTTGGAAAACACTGCGAGAATAGTCAGCAATTTCGACTCTGCCCCAAGAACTATGTGACATAGCTGATAGCACTCCTTTAACAGCTTAATAAAAGGTGAAAA
Source organism: Vidua macroura (assembly GCF_024509145.1). Classification (NCBI taxonomy): domain Eukaryota; kingdom Metazoa; phylum Chordata; class Aves; order Passeriformes; family Viduidae; genus Vidua; species Vidua macroura. The sequence continues at coordinate 23,363,494 of NC_071611.1, forward strand.
GATAATGGTAAATAAAACAGATGTGAAGAAAAAAGCCACCTTTTTCATATTTTCCACAATTTTTCATGGTGTTTTGTTTCCTCATAACCAACTTCTCTCAAATAATTGTGTGCTCATAGAATGTAAATATACATATCTAATTTCTTTCTGTTGAATATTAAAAAGAAGATTCAGAGGCAGTAGATTTAATTCTCATTAAAGCATTAAAAATGAAATAAAATAGGACATAAAATTGGTATTGGAAATATCATACAACAAAGACTTTCATCATGGCAGAGGTTTCATATACATGGCCATCCTAAAGGCTCCTTACTTATTTTATTTGTCATAGCTTGACAGGAAAAATATTTGCCTCTAACCTTCCCCACCCTAAAGTTCTTAGTACATTGCAATACCATGTAGTGACTACAGCTTCCTTTGGCAGGATAATGAATTTAACTATAGCAGTACTGAGTTTCAGAGAAGCTGAAGCAAAGTTTTTTTGTAAACTTTTTATATTACTGTATTGAAAAAAAATAATTCAGTGTCCCTCTTTGTATTGAACTTCAGTGTTAAAGGAAAAATATTTTGATTTTCAAAAGTAGGTAAAATGTTTAATAGCACTGTAGCATATCCATTCTTAAATGTTGGTTTAAAAAATAAATTACTTTCTATGCATAAACAGTCCTGATGTTTCTAGTAGAACTACATGTTAGGCTATTAGAGAACTTACATTAAAACTGCTGGAAAATTGAAATTAAGCAATGAAAATTGTAATTTTAATAGATTTTGGTATTTTGTTTCATGGCAAATTAAATTTTTGTTGTCCTTACTCCATATTAGAAGATAAACACATTTTGGATTTTTTCAGTTTCCTATCCAATAGACAGCAAACGTTGATGCACTGTGTACACCCTTTGTCCCTGCAGTGTCGTCTCAGTTCTGACAGAAAGATCTTGCACTGTGCTGAATCTGATGCTTTTGAAATGGGTAGCAGCTTGTATTCAAGAATAATGTGAGGATATAATAATGCCTAATATAGAAGGGGAAGTGACCTCTCTGTTTTAATGCTGTGTTTGTACACAACGTAGAGTTCCATTTTACCAGTGTATGCAGGTTGTAGGGAGAAAACCATGTCTCCTTTATTAACAGCAAAATAGCATGGGTTATTTTTAATAGGAACTAAGCCATATTCAGTGTGTTTGAATAGGGAACAAAGTGCTTTTTGGGAGTAGTTGGGTGAGAACATGGAATTGATACTGACAACAGCATCATTTCCACAGTGTTTCCCCAGCTGTGCTACTGAGAGAGAAAATGAGGCATATCCATTACATGTCAGGTGACAAGCTACTGGTTTTAAGAACAAAGCCCATTTTCAAGATGTTTTCTCACAGTATAGGTCAAGTAGATCAGTTTGGTGTTCTGTAATAGACTGATCAACAATGACTCCCCTTCTCCCGTTGATTGAAGGTCATAGAATTGACTCACCCAAAAGGAAGAAATATGCCTACATTTAAACTTAAAAAATATCACAGTAAGTTGCATATGTGTTTCACAATAAAACATATACGTATTTTGGCCAATTATTGCATGAGTGGGTCGTTTTGTCAGAGTTTGGCAGATCTGAATTTTGAGGGGTACAGATTAATAACAAACTTGCAGGTCTTTCTTGCAGTGGTTTGGATCAAGCCCATTCCATGAAATTGTGATTTGAATTAATTTAAGTTGTGAAGTCAAAAGCGATGGAAATAGAAATAATTTCATTTTGGAAGACATTTGCACTATACAGCCATTTTTATTTTTTAATTCAAAGAATTTTCTAAGGTCTTAGTAATGTGCATCATTTTGATTAGAGTTTTTTGTTATTACTTTGAGAACTGAACCTTTCTGTTAAATAAATGAATATTGTTAGGAGAAGAAATGTACACACTTGGCCTTAATAATTAAGCAGACAAGTTCAACGTATACTTTTTGAAGTTGAGAAATTGTATTTCAGGTGTATTTCTCAATTTATGTAATGATTCATGGGGGAAATCATAAAAGTTTGGATTTTAATAGGTATCTTAGCCATCATGTTCTGTCTTATTGGACAGAAGCATTTGATTTTTCATCATGGTAATATAGCTGCATTCTAAACTTTGGCTGTTTTCTCTCTTTTTCAGACTTTGGGTTTTATTGTCAACTTAAGGGAATGTTTCTGTAAAAATCTAGATTTTTGTTTCAAAGTCAGAGTCAATGTTATGGAAAAGTAGGAAATGTGCTTATCTGCAGAACTTTTTAAAACACAACACAGGTGAAAGTATTAGATAAGAATATTTTTAAAGAGCTCTTGGAGTGGGTTCATCAAATGCATGAAACCCAGACTGATCTGGGACTATGGTGTTTGCAGTCACTAGAACCAAATGGTTTAGATTGAAGTAGCCTTATAACAATAAATATGAGAAAAATTGTCACCTGATGTTAAATCTATTTGCTGAATAAGTGCATTGATACTTTCTTGATTCAATTCCTTGGTTAAAATTGTGTCAATCTGTGAAGTCTCAGTAAGTCCTTTAGCATGCTTTAGATTCTGGACTGCTCCTGGACCAAAATATGGCTTCTCTGAAAGCTGGAAGGTGTAAAAGATTAAATTCTTCATCTTTACTGCAGCAGAAGACAAAAAGTTAGGATTGGAGAGAAAATTTGCATAACCTGAAACATTCCTACAATAATGTATTAATCAAAGGAGTTGCTAAGTCCTTAGCGATACATGTGAAGATAATCCATGCCTTACTGCCTCATGTTGTTTAGTTTATTGAAGTAAAACCAGGCTGTGTTGGAGTTTTTAACAGCTGATAATATTCTGGGAAAGGGGTTACTCAAACTGGGGTTTTTGACTCATAACTGTATACCACCAAAAAAAAAAATTGTATCACTGTAATTTAACTCCAGTTAAACAAGAGCTAAAGCATCTTAATGAGATCATTTATTTCTAAACTTACTGCAACGTATTTGAGCTATGATTTTAAAGCTTGTACTATTTACTACTTAAACAGAATAAGAAAAAGCATAAATGTAATGAAATGATACTTTCTTCTGTAGTAAAGGCAATTCTTCAGCTTGGCACAAACCAAAGTTACACTTCATCTCATCTTTGTGCTCTCCAGTTACACCTTTGGCACTGAAGATCTGTATGAGTGTGCATCTTCAGTATTAGCGCTCTGTTCACCAAACTTACTGCATAAATATTGCGTAAGAACAGAAATTTTCTTTGCTAGTGCTGTGATATACCTTTAGTAATTTTGAGAACTGAGATGTCCCAAATTATTTAGAAGCCACTAGGTGCACTGGAGCACTGGTATTTCTTTATGATATCCTGAACTTCTGGTTTCCTTGTTTTCAGGTACAGCAAGTACAGACTGTGCAACAGGTACAGCATGTCTACCCAGCCCAGGTTCAGTATGTGGAGGGAAGTGACACAGTCTACACTAATGGAGCTATGTAAGTTGGAAAATGGTCAGAATTTCCATGTTCATTAAAATGTGAAGTTAAATACATATTTTCAGTTAGATTCTATCAACTACTGTATATTAATTTAGAAAGAAAAATTATTCAATTACAGTTATTCCAGTGTCAAAATAGCTTTTTGGATGAAAATGTGAATTCACACTATTTGTTTTTATTAAGGCAGAAGTTTTGTGTAAGTACAATTCTTGTGATTGTTTTAGTTGCACCGTGTATGGCATAGTGTTGTTTGAAAAAGTATCTTCTAGTTCATGGGTACATTCTGTCTGAAAGACATATTGTATAACTTCTATCCTCAGGACAAAAGGTAGGGCCTTCTGTCTTCCTGACCGCAATCCTAGTGGCAAATGATAGAAAGGTGCAGCAGCTGTAGTTGCTATCTAAAGAAAGTAGTAATATAATTGCATTTGTGTGTTTCATAAAATGAGATCAGTTTTTTTTTTTTTTTTCCCAAAGGAATGAGGAAAAGCAGAGGAAGGAAATTAACAGTCTCATTTGCTGCTTCTTTAACATTTTTTTTCACATGATTGTATATTTCCTGCTTTCCTGAACAAGGTTTTTCATCATCAAGTTTCTTTCTTCAATACCCAAGCTAAAAAAGACTAAAAAAAAAAATCTAGATTTGATCTGACCTCTGGACATTACCTAGTTAATAACAGGCTTAGAGCAGCACCACCTTTACAGCTGGCTCAAACTTCAAAGTAGACTGTGTTACTTGGAAAGGAGCTTCTCAGTGTCATTTCTTCATTTACCATTTTTGCTTTCTAACTGGCTTTATTAAGAAGTACAATTTAGAAAGCTTTTTGATTGTCTGAAAATACTTATTTATTGATGGTAATACAAAAGCAGTTCAAAAGAGCAATATTACTTGGATTTAGAGATTTAGGATGCTAACACTGACAGTGTTCTTTGGTAATTTCTACTAGCACATTTTGATTTATCATTTTTTTGTGTAGTGTCGTCTCTGGTTTTTTTCTTACTTGTACATGCTAAACAATGTATTTTAAATATGCATTCGACTTCTCTGTTGTACTGATTTTGTCTGGGATAGATTAATCTTCTTCCTAGTAGCTAGTATGCAGCTGTGTTTCAGACTTGTGCTACAAATGGTGTTGATACCATGTACTATTGTCACGGTTTGACACTGGCGCAATGCCAGCGCCCCCATGAAAATACACCTTCCCAAAATAAATGATGTGAGATGTGACCAGGAATAGAGCAGAGCAGGCCCAAGCTTAATAACAAAGGAAAAAAACTTTATTAAACTACTACTACTATGAAAGACACACTAAATTCAGGATGAAGAGCCTCTAAAACACTCCTCCTCTCCCCACCCAATTTCTAAAAAAAAAACCACCATGAAACATCACCTGCGATTCCTGATCAAGTTGTCACCCTTCAGATAATCAATACTCAGTCCATCAAGGGAGAGAGGAGTCTCTCTTGCACCATAGACCCCCCCGCCAAGAAATACAGTTGCCACCCTTCTGTGTTTTCATGTCACACATGGCAACCGCCCGGAGAAAATCTGCCAGTGTGACACTCTCCTTTCCATGTCACAGTGCTCTCACCACCGTGCATGGACAGACTGCTCATAGGGCTCCTTTAAGGATGCTTTGCCATGGATGCAAAGAGACAACAGTTCAGCTTCTCATCTTGGGACTACAGTCCCCCTCTATTTTCTTCCTCCCCTGGGGCCAAGGGTCCAAGAACAGAGATCTTCTTCTTCCTGAAGACACAGGGCATCACCACACCCTCCTCAGCTTTTCTCTGTTCTTGCCGTTCCTGTGTTGGTAGTTGCTGAAGCAGGTCTCTTGGCTCACCATTGTATTCCCCTAAAAATGCAGTCTCTGTTGCAGGAGATTTTGGTTTAGTTTATGGCTAACAAGAAAAGTCTAGCTAAAAGCTACTCCATCATCTCCTCCTACCTAAAAATTTCTTCTTCTAACACCTCAAGTCCCAGAATGTCTCTCTTCTACTTTAAATCGAGGAGGAGTAATATTTTACAAAGCCTTCATTTCCCAGGATAGGGTTCAAAGTTCAGACTCCCCAGATGGCTGAAATCTCTACCCAGAACTTAACTCCCATGCTGGGTACCTTCCCCCCTGCTTCTCCTCT